>NC_064930.1:77236960-77581460 GCF_023897955.1 Schistocerca gregaria
ACAAGTTTTGGTAAGTGAAAATTTAGGATAAAAAGCCAAACAGCTTTATTCAGAAGCAAATGACCACACATCAATCTAACTGATAAGAGCACTTGATGTCTTGTTATCGTGGCCTTCAGTAGTTTGAAGACGGATTTGATGTAGCTCTTCACACTATTCTATCATGTGCAAGCCTCAATAGTTCTGTATAACTACTACAACCTACATCCATTTAAACCTGCTTACCTGCACTCACACCTCAGCCTCCTCCTGTAATTTTTACCCCCCCTACCCCGCTCCCCTCCTTTCGCCCCATTACCAACCTGACAATTCTGTACTGACTCAGGATGTATCCTTCAGATTAATCCCTTCTTTTAGTCATTAAGCAAATTTATGCTTTTTCTGCAATGCTTTTCTTGCTATTGCTAGTCTGTATCTTATATGCTATCTACTTTGGCCATCATCCATTATTTTGGTGTCCAAATAGCGAAACTCATCCACCATTTTTAGTGTCTCATTTCTAATCTAATTCCCTCAATGTTACCTGATTTAATTGGACTACTTTCTGATTTATGGGATTTATAAGAAGCTTTCATGGCAGGAGAAAGAAATGTACTCATATATTTTGCATCATACTACATATAGGACTTCAGTTTAACATATTTTCTCTTTAATTATATAAAAGTTGTACATTTATGCATATTAACTATATAAAAATATATGCTGTCACACATTTGTTTCTGAGTACAAAATACATTGTGTTTGAAGCTGCTAACTCAAACACCGAACCTTCATCAGTCAAACGCTAACAGCTGTCTCAACTTCCACTACCATCACAGAAAATAAACATCTATGTAGCACACTGTTCACTGTCACTGAGTGCCTGATCTGTGATAAATGAAGCTGAGTCTGTCATTAGTGAAATCCAAATGTCATCCATTTGCAGAGTCAGAGAAGCAGACAACTATGGTCTCCATAGGGAAAGACTCATACGAGATGCACAAATCATCGTGACAGGACAACAGCACCTGCAGTGGAACTGTGAGGTCACGTCCCACAGAGCACCACTAGCCACGCTGCTGTTGCCCCACATGCCAACAATTGGCTGGTTGCTCGTGCCCCATTCTGCCGCCCCTATGTGGGCACCGAGAAACTGGCGGACAGTCGCCTCGAGTACGTCGCGTGCTTCTGCAGGGCCTCGATTATTGCGGGGTCTTCCAGGTTCACACGCTTCTCCACTCCTTCGCGGAAAGCGTTCACCACTCTGATCTGCAAATGTGGGGGGAAATGCACCAATTACAGCAATGTTGAGGTTTTACATATACTTCTAGATCTAAATTCTGTAAACCATTTTGAGGTTTATAGCAAAGCATAAATTTTATATCAACGTTACTTGCTGCTCCATTAATGAATTGAGCAGGAGTAGAATACTTGCTCATCCGTGTCTGTGCGAACTGTTATCTGCCGATCTCTTCTGGACAATGGAGAATATTTGTAGTTTCTGCCATGGAAGAGAATTACTTAAGTTTTCCAAAATGTTTCTTTTGATATGTATCATGTCTTTCTCTAAGTCCCAGAAAGTTACAAGTGTTAAACACTTCTATGAGAAGCTATCGTCAGTCAGACAAGCAAATGAACATTTGTGTTGCTCACTTTGTGTAACTACGCTGACAAAACTTTGGACACTGTTCAGGGATATTTTTAAAGTGTTTTCATACAAGGGACCTGTGACCTCAAGAGAAATTGGATCTCAGTTGATTCCTTACAGCCATTTATCTCTCTGTCTGAATTGCATTGAAAATATCTGAATAATAGTGCAACTCTTGACAGAATATCCTGTGTGTCTTGTCTAGAACAAACCTGATCCTTTAATTCACTGTTGCCCACAGCATTGCCCACTTTGCACTAGAGCCTCAAGTCTGCTTGGTTCTGTTTAGGGTTTCTTTTTCCAGCTGTGTTACTTGTTGTGATGCATAGTAGTATGGATAGATTTACTGATGAAGAGTTGGCCACTATGTACTTCCTGTAGGGGCTCTCTGAATGTTATGTGTAATGCTCTAAGAGGTAAAAAAAATTATTTAATTTGGTATTGATCTTTACAATAGTTGTTGCAGTGCACTACTGGTCAATTCATTTTGCCATTTTTGTAACACGGATTTCAGCTATATCCATGGAAATCACTTTTTGAAGAAGCAGTTGTGTAATTCATCCTCGTGATCTGTCACATCCCAACCAATAATGCTATAAATAAATTTTTTTATCACACAGGGAAATTGAAATGTTATAATTCAACTTAATAACTCAGTGTTATGGACTAAAATGGACTAAATTAATTTTTAGGAAAAATAAAAATTACAAGATCCACTTGCAGGGTGTAGGACTTATCAACAGCTTGTAACCATCACAAAACTGTTGTGAAGGAGAACAAAGGATATGTGAAATAAAATATTGTACTTCCCTCTCACTAAATTAACTTTATAATACATGCCACAGTGCACCACTGTCGCACGAAGGGATACAGCAAAAAATCATATATACTTACAAACAGCAGTGTTGTGCTGCACTGTCCCCACAGCAACAGCACCCACGTCACAGTACATCCATTTGTGAATAGGCACCTACAAGAAACTGGATCCTTCGATGTTAAAATGATTGAATATTACAGGCTTTCTCACTGTTGTAAAGGTATTTGCACAGATACGATGGAAATTGGGGTAAAAATGTGAGTAAATCATAGTTACATTATCACTCTTTAATGAGTCACTGGGGACCACAAGTCCCTTGTTCCAGGATGCTCAGAAAATATCCTTGAACAACCTCCAAAATATTACTGGTTGAGATCTGGTACTTCATGTCACGGACAGTATGTTTCGGTATGGATGTGATACACTTGGCAAGGATCTGCATCCGCCATTTCTGTTTTCAAAAATTACAATAAATAGGCAAGATGGGCACAGAACCTAGGTCTGAAACTAAACCCCAAGAAATCCCAGGTCACACTTATATCTCATCCAAAGTTAATCAGCCGGTACTTTCGCGAAACGGTCCCTAAAATACTCCTCAATGGTACCCAACTACCATACCAAAAAACAGTAAAAGACCTTGGAATAATCTTGGATGAACACCTAAACTGGGAAGAACAAACAGTCACAGCTTGCCGGAAATCGCTCTGCTCCCTACATGCAATTCAAAAATTTAGAAAAATATTTCCAACCCATGTTAAACAAAAATTAGTCCAAACACTAGTCTTGCCTAATCTTTACTACTGCGATGTAGTTCAACACGGCACGAATAGTGAAAATTCTAGATGCCTCGAGCTAGTGATGAATGCTTGCGTCAGATACGTGTGCAATATTCGGTTGTATGATCATATCAGTCCTTCATACTCCCAGCTAGGTTGGATACGCCCACATAAGGCACGCGATCTCCACACGATGTGCTTACTTCATCGATTTCTTAGCCACTGGTGCCCTCAATACTTATCTTCTCACATTAAACATCTATCATCATTCCACAATCGCAATACCAGATCGGATACGTCTATCATCTTGGCTGTACCTTTACATAACACAAAATCTTTCTCCGTGTCATTCTCCATCTCAGCCATACGACTATGGAACGCACTCCCCTGTGATCTGCGTCTTATCCAGAACTACTCAACATTCAAGAGGGAACTCAAAACTTACATATTAGGGACGGTATAGCCACCATTGTTGTGCCCCTAACATCTCTTTCTTTCTTCTCTCCATCACAGCTTCGAATTTTACCATTCTTTTTCTCTTCCTCAAACCTATCTACCTCTTATATATCTCTTTCACCCCATTCTATCGTCTTATGTCTCTGCTCGATGAGAATAACTCACAAGCTGCAAGAATATAACGAGAAAATTCCCAACTAACTGACATTCACAAAAGAAATGTATGTTTACTTTCATATACTTAGTCACTATTATTATTATTATTATTATTACTATTATCATTATTATTATCATTATTATCGTTGATTGTTATAATTATTTTTATTGTTATAACTATCATTGTACTACTGTTATAATCTCAATTTTTTTTCGTTTGACATCAATACTGCATAATACGTTAAATGTTCTTAATGTTATTTAGTAACTGTAACTCGTTCAATCTGAGTATGCCTGGTTAGGTGTAAGAGAGGGCCTGAAGGCCCTAATCTTGCCAGGTAAAATAAATGCATAAATAAATAAGAGTAATGTTGCTCTCATGAGCACAGAATAGAGTCAGCTCTGGCTACATACCTAGCCACGCCCTACCCCTCGTAGCCCCTCACCAATATCTCTCCTGTTCTCGCTACTACCCGACCCCTCCCTCTCTTGCCCTGTTAGATACATTTCATATATCTCACTTGTGGGTCATAAGACACATATTCCATTCACCATTTCTATTATTTACACGGATAGTCACATAAGACACTGTTATTTCCAGAATGGTTCAAGATATTGAAACACTTTTAACAGCAGTTTATTCACATATGATTAATTTTTCAGATTTGAAATGTTATAGCTGTGAAAAAAAAATCCTGTATGCAAACACAATGTCCACATATTTAATATAAGACAGTAAGCACTCATCCTTATTACTACAAGGTTGTTCTAACACATTTTGCGGTTTCATCCTGTTTGAAGTACCTAGAGAAACTGGGCAGCAGACAAGCCAATACAGGTCAGATCAGTCTCTTACCACACTACATAAACAGCTGCTCTCCACCACAGGGAAAATTATGCCCCATCAGTGGCATATATTATGTATGTGAAATTTTACCTGAATGAAGCTATGAATTGTTACTACAATTCTAAGTTGTCAAATAACTCTGAAACAATACACAAATTATTTAATTACATGTGTACAGTAAAATAAAATGCAAGATTACTAATGTGAATGTCCAAGCAGAACTTATTAAATGCCTCTCACATTGATTCCAATAAAATATTTTCAACAGAAAAAGTTTTATATGACCTTCCTAAGGAGACCCTGACGGAATTATGCAACAAAAATTACCTTTTTGGTTTCTCATGTGACCATGTCAAAGCTGCCAATTGTGTGTACAACAAAATTGCACTTGGGTTGCCATGCTCTTCAGTGCAAAGACTGATTTGCTGTAGCTCTTCACTTCAGGCTATCCAGTGTACAAAAGCCTCTTCATAGCTGCACAGCTGCTGCATGCTACACTGAAATGAACTTGCTTGCAGTATTCATCCCTCGATCTTACTTAACAATTCTCCTCCTCCCCCCCCCCCCCCCCTCCCCCCGAAACCCCCAAAACACACTAGTATTAAATTCACTCTTGTTGCCTCAGGATGTACCCTGTAAACTATCCCTTCTTTCAGATGAATAATGGCACAAACTTCTTTCTCATGAATTCCATTTAGTACCTCTTCATTAGTTATTTCATCTATGGATGTAATACTCATCAGTGTCCTGTAGCACCACATTTTAAAAGCTTCTGTTCTCTTCTTGCCTGCACTGTTCGTCATCTACGTTTCACTTTTGTACATGGCTACCCTCCAGATAAACGCCTTAAAAAAATATTTCTAACACTTAAATGTATATTCGATGTAAATGAATTTTTATTTTTCAGAAATGATTTTCTTGCTATAGCCAGTGTGCATTTTACATCTTATCTACTTCCATCACTGTCCGTTATTTTGCAGCTCATATAACAAAACTCATTGATTATATATAGTGTCTCATTTTCTAATGCCATCCTTTCATTATTTATTGACTTAATTTGAGTACATTCCATTATTGATTTTCATCTTATATTTTCTTTTCAAGGCACTATTCATTCCATTCCACTCAAGTTCCAAGTATGTTGCTGTCTCTGAGAGAATTACAATGTCATAAAAAGTTTATGCCTGAAATTTAATTCCCTTTCAAAATGTCACCTTGGTTTCCTTTATTGCTGGTTAGATGCACAGATTGAAGAACATGGCACACATGCCACAGGTAAGGAATGTTTGAGTTTAAAGAGAAGAAAGAGTGCAGCAAGATGAAGGGCTGCTGTACTGGCAAATAGAATGTGCAACAAATAACCAACAAGAGATACTGTTATTTATACTGCAAAGATTGCAAAAAATCAAAGACAACAGGTGGGTCACTCGTCATCCAGGGGCCGGAGTGAGCTGCCCTTCATTTTAAACCTTCCCCAACCTCCTAGAAGAAGGAGCTAATAGTTTCAAGAGCTAAGATATTTTTGTACACTTTCACGGGTGCCTATTGGCAACACTAAATATTTAGGTGAGAAACATACATTATGAGCTATAATAGTTAGCTAGTACTTAACTTCAACAGGTTAAATATTTAGTACTGCTGATAGACACAAACAAATTTACGAGACAGGAGGTGGAATAGTGTTCAGCATCCTTTTGACATTGTGGTTCTTAGTATAGAGCACGAATTCTGATTGTTTTATGGTTGCAGAAGGCAATAGACCGTGCCCTTTCAAAGGAACCATCCTGGAATTTGGCTGAAGTGAATTAAGGAAATCACAAGAAACCTGGATGGCCAGATGTGGATTTGATCTGTCATCCTCCCAAATGCGAGTCCCATTTGTTAACCATTGTGCCACTTCATTTGGTTTGAGGGAGAGACTCGTTCACCAGTACTTGGAGTTACGAGATGAAATAATAGCTTCTTCAAAAATTGCAACAGAAAACTTACCTGAGTGCGTATTCTCGAAATCCCTCGAAGCCACAAAACCCGACTCCGAGGAAGCATCGGTTCACTCGGGCTTGGAAGGACCTTATGGTGAGCTTCATGCCTGTCACGAACCCGCCTGCAAATTTGGTTTATTATTTTCATCAACTGCAGTGCTTTTTGTACTCCAAATATTTCATGCCTTAGAAGTCTGGTTCTGGATGCATTACCAGAGCATAGTAAATTTTCCTCACAACCTTAAATACTACAAATAACTATTTTAACTGATAACAGAGAATGGGTGTTACTCTGAGATTCATAACAGACAGCAGGGATCATAATACCTGGACCTTAGAAGCAAAACTAAACTCAAGTGTAATGGTTTTTTTTCATGATAGAAACATACTATTTAATGGCCCAAACTTAATGGCACATTAAAGTTGGTAGATGAACAGGCCTATTGCAGCAGAGAGCTTAGGTCTTTTTCTCATCAAGACTCACATTACAGAATTTTGAATAGTTAAAAATTACTTACGGGAACAGGATATAGAGATAAATGGAAAAATTACAGTAAAAATTTCTTGTTGTCTACCTGGGTGACAAATTGAAATAGTCTGGACAGAACTATATTATTAAATGGCTGAAGCCATCACACGGTTCCAGCAGCTGCTTACCTACCTAACAATTACCTGATTAAACAAAAATTTGATTTTAGGTACTTCATGTAACTACTGACTGAATTTAAAACTTTAAAATACTGTCATAATCTAATCATTATGATGAATAATCTTACATTAAAGATCTAAACCAACAACTCAAGCATTAAAGTTAGAAACTGTGTTTATGTCTTGAGACAGTATAGCTCACAACATGAACATTACTCAAAATGTATTCATCCAGTATTTGAGAATGAAAGCACTTAGGGGCTTCTGAGAACTTTACATGCAATTTCAAACTTTTTGAAACTTTTCTCCCTGCACAAGGAAATGAAAGAATAAAAATTTACCACTTACTATATTTTTAGAATGAGATTTTCACTCTTTAGCGGAGTGTGTGCATATATGAAATTTTCTGGCAGATTAAAACTGTGTGCCGGACCAACACTCGAACTCAGGACCTTTGCCTTTCACAGGCAAGTGCTCTACCATCTGAGCTACCCAAGCATGACTCACGCCCCATCCTCACAGCCTTACTTCTGCCAGTACCTCGTCTCTTACCTTCCAAACTTTATAGAAGCTTTCCTGCGAAACTTGCAGAACTGGCACTCCTCAAAGAAAGGATATTGCGAAGACATGGCTTAGCCACAGCCTGGGGGATGTTTCCAGAATGAGATTTTCACTCTGCAGCATAGTATGCGCTGAACTTGCAGAACTGGCACTCCTCAAAGAAAGGATATTGCGAAGACATGGCTTAGCCACAGCCTGGGGGATGTTTCCAGAATGAGATTTTCACTCTTCAGCATAGTATGCGCTGATATGAAACTTCCTGGCAGATTAAAACTGTGTGCCCGACCGAGACTCGAACTCGAGTGGCTGTGGCTAAACCATGTCTCCGCAATATCCTTTCTTTCAGGAGTGCTAGTTCTGCAAGTTTCGCAGGAATGCTTCTGTAAAGTTTGGGAGGTAGGAGACGAGGTACTGGCAGAAGTAAAGCTGTGAGGACAGGGCGTGAGTCATGCTTGAGTAGCTCAGTTGGTAGAGCACTTGCCCGCGAAAGGCAAAGGTCTCGAGTTCGAGTCTCAGTCGGACACAGTTTTAATCTGCCAGAAAGTTACTACATTTTTGCTGTTCGGGCAGTAAAACTTCGTCAGGCATGTTTAATTTATTACTTATTTACAAACTTTAACTGCAACACATTTTTCAGACAGTATTCACATACATGGTGTAACAAAAAGGTATGGCTACACTTTCAGGAACATTTCTTACCCACAGAGGAATAGCATGCATTATATAGTCTTTGTAAATGGTACAGTCCTTTCTAATTGCGTATTTTTTAAACAACTCTTAAAAGAGTAGAGAACTAAAAAAAAATATAACTTGCACATGAATCATTTTGCATAGAGATTTGTGTTTGGTTTGAACTTTTTGTTAGATACAATGTCAGTGAAAAAATGCAGGGTGAGGTGTGTGGACCCATAAAAAAGACATGAGAAAGTGGTACTTAAGAATAGTGAAAAACACTTCACAAAAGGATTTGGACATGCCCACTGTGGGCATCCATTGCAAGATGACACACTTAATATTGCTCTGGAATATTACCTATGTGATAACAAAGACCTGTGGTACAGAGCCGAGTGGAGGGTCTGAATCAGAGGCTGGGACGGTTCTGCGACCGGGTGGGCTGCGGATTCCTCAACTTGCATCATAGAATGGTGGGGTTTCAGGTTCCGCTGGATAGGTCAGGAGTCCACTACAAACAGCAGGCGGCTACATGGGTAGCAGGGGTTGTGTGGCAGTTTTTTTTAGGTTAGATGGCCTCAGGCAAGTATAGAAAGGGCAACAGCCTCAAAGGGTGCGGGGCAAAGTCACGACATGTGGGGACCAAGCAGCAATCAGTATTATAATTGTAAACTCTTGAAGTTGCGTTGGTAAAGTACCGGAACTTCAAGTGCTGATAGAAAGCACCGAAACTGAAATCGTTATAGGTATGGAAAGCTGGCTGAAGCCAGAGATAAATTCTGCCGAAATTTTTACAAAGGCACAGACAGTGTTTAGAAAGGATAGATTGCATGCAACCAGTGGTGGCGTGTTTGTTGCTGTTAGTAGTAGTTTATCCTGTAGTGAAGTAGAAGTGGATAGTTCCTGTGAATTACTATGGGTGGAGGTTACACTCAACAACCGAGCTAGGTTAATAATTAGTTCTTTTCACCGACCTCCTGACTCAGCAGCATTAGTGACAGAACAACTGAGAGAAAATCTGGAATACATTTCACATAAATTTTCTCAGCATGTTATAGTCTTAGGTGGAGATTTCAATTTTCCAGATATAGACTGGGAGACTCAGATGATTAGGACGGGTGGTAGGGGCAGAGCATCGAGAGACATTATACTGAGTGCACTGTCCGAAAATTACCTCGAGCAATTAAACAGAGAACTGACTCGTGGAGATAACATCTTGGACCTACTGATAACAAACAGACACAAACTTTTCGACTCTGTAAGCGCAGAACAGGGAATCAGTGATCATAAGGCCATTGCAGCATCCCTGAATATGGAAGTAAATAGGAATATAAAAAAAGGGAGGAAGGTTTATCTATTTAGCAAGAGTAATATAAGGCAGATTTCGGACTATCTAACAGATCAAAATGAAAATTTTATTTTGACACTGACAATGTTGAGTGTTTATGGAAAAAGTTCAAGGCAATCTTAAAATGCGTTTTAGACAGGTATGTGCCGAGTAAAACTGTGAGGGACGGGAAAAATCCAATGTGGTTCAACAACAAGGTTAGGAAACTACTGCGAAAGTAAAGAGACCTTCACTGCAAGTTTAAACGCAGCCAAAATCTCTCAGACAAACAGAAGCTAAATGATGTCAAAGTTAGCATAAGGAAGGCTATGTGTGAAGTGTTCAGTGAATTCGAAAGTAAAATCCTATGTACCAACTAAATCAGTAAGTGGCTTGAAACAGCATATCCAGACACTCTGGGATGATGATGGCATTGAAACAGAGGATGACACACGTAAAGCTGAAATACCAAACACCTTTTTCCAAAGCTGTTTATCAGAGGAAGACCGCACTGCAAGTCCTTCTCTAAATAATCACACAAATGAAAAAATGGCTGACATTGAAATAGGTGTCCAAGGAATAGAAAAGCAACTGAAATCACTCAAGAGAAGAAGGTCCACTGGACCTGACGGGATACCAATTCAATTCTACACAGAGTACGCGAAAGAACTTGCCACCTTCTAACAGCCGTGTACCGCAAGTCACTAGGGGAACGGAAGGTTCCAAATGATTGGAAAAGAGCGCAGGTAGTCCCAGTCTTCAAGAAGGGTCATTGAGCAGATGCACAAAACTATAGACCTATATCTCCGACATCGATCTGTTGTAGAATTTCAGAACATGTTTTTTGCTCGTGTATCATCATTTCTGGAAACCCAGAATCTACTCTCTAGGAATCAACATGGATTCCAGAAACAGTGATTGTGAGAGACCCAACTCACTTTATTTGTTCATGAGACCCAGAAAATATTAGATACTGGCTACCAGGTAGATGCCATTTTCCTTGACTTCTGGAAGGCGTTCGATACAGTTCCGCACTGTCGCCTGATAAACAAAGTAAGAGCATACGGAATATCAGACCAGGTATGTGGCTGAATTGAGGAGTTTTTAGCAAACAGAACACAGGATGTTGTTCTCAATGGAGAGACGTCTACAGACGTTAAAGTAATCTCTGGAGTGCCACAGGGGGGTGTTATGGGATCATTGATTTCACAATATATATAAATGACCTAGAAGATAGTGTTGGAAGTTCCATGCGGCACGGATGATGCTGTAGTATACAGAGAAGTTGCAGCATTAGAAAATTGTAGCAAAATGCACGAAGATCTGCAGCGGATAGGCACTTGGTGCAGGGAGTGGCAACTGACCCTTACCATAGACAAATGTAATGTATTGCGAATACATAGAAGGAAGGATCCCTTACTCTATGATTATATGATAGCGGAACAAACACTGGTAGCATTTACTTCTGTAAAATATCTGGGAGTATGCATACTGAACGGTTTGAAGTGGAATGATCATATGAAATTAATTGTTGGTAAGGCGGGTACCAGGTCATTGGGAGAGTTCTTAGGAAATGTTGTCCATCAACGAAGGAGTTGGCTTACAAAACACTGATTCGACCTATACTTGACTACTGCTCATTAGTGTCGGATCTGTACCATGTCGGGTTGACAGAGGAGACAGAGATGCATCAGGCCGCAGGGTTATTTGGTAAGCGTGATAGCGTTACGGAGATGTTTAGCCCCGAGTGGCAGACTCTGAAAGAGAGGTGCTCTGCATTGCGGTGTAGCTTGCTGTCCAGGTTTCGAGAGGGTGTGTTTCTGGATGAAGTATTGAATATATTGCTTTCCCCTACTTATACCTCTCAAGGAGATCACAAATATAAAATTAGAGAGATTGGAGTGCGAATGGAGGCTTTCTGGCAGTCGTTCTTCCTGCGAACCATACGTGACTGGAACAGGAAAGGGAGGTCATGACAGTGGTATGTAAAGTGCCCTCCGCCACACACCGATGGGTGGCTTGTGGAGTATAAATGTAGATGAAGATGTACGTCGTACCATAAGGAAGTACACAGAGATGGATCTGATGCTTTTGTGTATATGTCAAGAGCTGCAAGATGAAATCTTTCAGGATACTGACAATGATGCAACCTGTGCATTGTGGGAAGGAGGACAGTTGGTGAATAAGACAGTAGAGCTAGGGAAGCTTGTTACCAAGGTTAGTCGTTGGGTCATGAAATGTGTTCATCATCATATCTACAGAATTCAGAGACAGGCCACAGCAGAAGTAAAATCAGCCACATCGCAGAACATTGATGCATTCATTCTTCATTTTGCCTTTGGTAAGAACTGATCTGTTGCTTTTCAGAACAATGTTCAAAGCAACCACTGGCATTCATCACAAACATCAATATTCACATATATTGAAACTTCATTTCTTATGTGAATGACATTCAGTGGTGGGTGGGACAAATAATTGGCATCTCTCACAAGCTGCAAGATGTAATTGTGTCCTTTACGACACATCATGGTCAAGCAAATTGTTTTGAATGACCAGTATCAATAGATCAGTGCACAGTTTTCATTTCCCAGGTACTGGTCTATTGGATCATCCTAGCCCATGTGCAGACTCAGCTCATCTACGCAAGTTCAATGAGAAGCAATGAAAAAACAGTGAAGTCTTTTCAACATTGCAGGGTTGACTTTTACAGTGTAGGCAATTTTAATTTGTGGAATGTCATACAGAAGTAAAATCATGGTAGAAAACAATAAAAATTACTGAGTAATATCAAAAAAAGAAAAATGTACACTCCTGGAAACTGAAATAAGAACACCGTGAATGCATTGTCCCAGGAAGGGGAAACTTTATTGACACATTCCTGGGGTCAGATACATCACATTATCACACTGACGGAACCACAGGCACATAGACACAGGCAACAGAGCATGAACAATGTCGGCACTAGTACAGTGTATATCCACCTTTCGCAGCAACGCAGGCTGCTATTCTCCCATGGAGACGATCGTAGAGATGCTGGATGTAGTCCTGTGGAATGGCTTGACATGCCATTTCCACCTGGCGCCTCAGTTGGACCAGCGTTCGTGCTGGACGTGCAGACCGCATGAGACGACGCTTCATCCAGTCCCAAACATGCTCAATGGGGGACAGATCCGGAGATCTTGCTGGCCAGGGTAGTTGACTTACACCTTCTAGAGCACGTTGGGTGGCACGGGATACATGCGGATGTGCATTGTCCTGTTGGAACAGCAAGTTCCCTTGCCGGTCTAGGAATGGTAGAACGATGGGTTCGATGACGGTTTGGATGTACCGTGCACTATTCAGTGTCCCCTCGACGATCACCAGAGGTGTACGGCCTGTGTAGGAGATCGCTCCCCACACCATGATGCCGGGTGTTGGCCCTGTGTGCCTCGCTCGTATGCAGTCCTGATTGTGGCACTCACCTGCACGGCGCCAAACACGCATACGACCATCATTGGCACCAAGGCAGAAGCGACTCTCATCGCTGAAGACGACACGTCTCCATTCGTCCCTCCATTCACGCCTGTCGCGACACCACTGGAGGCGGGCTGCACGATGTTGGGGCGTGAGCGGAAGACGGCCTAACGGTGTGCGGGACCGTAGCCCAGCTTCATGGAGATGGTTGCGAATGGTCCTCGCCGATACCCCAGGAGCAACAGTGTCCCTAATTTGCTGGGAAGTGGCGGTGCGGTCCCCTACGGCACTGCGTAAGATCCTACGGTCTTGGCGTGCATCCGTGCGTCGCTGCGGTCCGGTCCCAGGTTGACGGGCACGTGCACCTTCCGCCGACCACTGGCGACAACATCAATGTACTGTGGAGACCTCACGCCCCACGTGTTGAGCAATTCGGCGGTACGTCCACCCGGCCTCCCGCATGCCCACTATACGCCCTCGCTCAAAGTCCGTCAACTGCACATACGGTTCACGTCCACGCTGTCGCGGCATGCTACCAGTGTTAAAGACTGCGATGGAGCTCCGTATGCCACGGCAAACTGGCTGACACTGACAGCGGCGGTGCACAAATGCTGCGCAGCTAGCGCCATTTGACGGCCAACACCACGGTTCCTGGTGTGTCCGCTGTGCCGTGCATGTGATCATTGCTTGTACAGCCCTCTCGCAGTGTCCGGAGCAAGTATGGTGGGTCTGACACACCGGTGTCAATGTGTTCTTTTTTTTGCATTTCCAGGAGTGTATTATACAAAGCTTATTATCTTTTTTTTTATGCTTGAACAAAATGGACAATTGTTTTCCCACTCACTTATAAGGTTGTAAAATAGTTATTTTGACTAAGATATACTTTGACTAAGATATACCAGTTTTGCATTACATTTACTCAACATCAGCTCAATTTCAATTTTTAAGTGTCCAAGTATTTTTTGACCTTGAGAGTAGCTACGTCTAATACAAAATTTCTCAAATTTTGCATTGCATCTGTATCTTCCATAAATACAATGATCAAATCACATACTACGCACTTTTTAGAATATTCAGGATGGGGGTTTAGAGAAAATAATTTACAAAGAATAATAAAAAAAATCTGATTCTCTCATCTTTATGTAGAAATATTTTGATGGTTTAAGAATTTCTGGCACTAATCTCATAACTGACAATTAGCAGTCTTTCCACTTCATCATTGTTCAAGACAGTTAACATCCTGTGATTATTCATGTTTTCAAAACATAATTTTGAAGTTTGCTAAAGTTACAAATTTTGATAGTTTATTTGTGTGTTGTTAATCGTGTATGAAAGTAATGTGAATAAGGTTTTTATTAAAAATAAATTCAGATCTCTATCACATATAGTGTTTTATTACAATTTTTTAGTTTTCCCTTTTGTTACATTTTGACAAATATTCTCATTTAAAGAAATTTATAATTTTTTAACAAATTATCAGAAAATCAAAATAGTTTAGTTTTTGAGAGGTGTCTTGAGGAACTTCAACACATATTTTATTCAGAAAACTTTGAAGTAATGTGACACATTATCTATTGACCTGTATGATTTGAGATGAACTCTCCCGTCCATCCTCTTTTCCACAGCTCACATACCATATCTCTTGCAATAGGCCTTGGAAATCTTCAAGATTGTTCTTACACTATTCAGCAAGAACCAATTAATAGTTGATGGGTAACATTTTGTAACATAAACCTATTGACTTCTAAAGGGCTGAATGGCATGTCAACAAACTAGTTTTTCGTTATTATCTCTTTCAGAAATTTTACTGAACTGTGGGAGTCAGCTTCTGGACAATTATCATATCTTGTTTGATTCTATCTTTCACCACACTAGGCCAATAACCAGTCAAGAGAGTGCCCTTGAACTCCTCATATGATGTGCAATGTTGCTGGTGACATTTTCGTCATTGATTTGCAGTGTGATTCATTATCATCGTCCTTATAGACTTGGAATTTTCACATGTAGAGGAAGTGCTTATGGTCAAAAGATTCCCCTCATTATCTTTGCTTAGACAAGAGTAGTGACTTATTTCCCTGGTTTCCACTACTGGTGTCCAACACCTCCCTTCTAGCCAATCCTAACTGTCTGTTCAATTACCTCATGGCTGCTGGACCAAGGCCGATTTTCAAGTTCCTCTGATACTTGAATCACTGTCTCCTCTACCCCATTCATTGGACCTCTGCTGGCCCCAACATGGTTCTGTTGCTCCTCATATCACTGCTCTACATGGCCAACCAGTTACTGCATTACTGGAATTTGCTGCAGTTGAGTACAAATTTTGAGCAGACGAACCTACTGCCTGTTCAACATCTGTCTCATCTCTTCCTGAGTAGTCTTTTTTTCGTTATTCAGTTAGCTTATCCAATGGGTCTTTTTTCATTCTGGTCACTCAATTTTTTCATGAGGCCAAGAAATAGATCTAAATTACGTTAACAGAATCTTCCGTCGGTTCTTGGTAGTACAACATTATAATAAATGGAAAACACCAGTTTGCTTTTGTTCTACAATATTAATATATAATGTATAATAATACATTTTATATATACATAAAAGTACAAATGTCAGTAGATGGCCTTGTAAGCTGAAAACCGATTAACAAAAAAAAGTAATATTTAGAACAGAAGCAAACTGGTCTAAATTATCTTTATTCCCAAAGGGCCCTGCGAATAATGACTAGGTTGGCTCGATTGAGCATTTTTTGGCAGTATGGGTTTTCCATTCATGCTGATGTTACCACTGCTTTTGGAGATACCCATCTGAATCAAGACCACCCTCTTGCTTGCTCACATTGATGCTTCCTACAAGGAAAATATCCTGTTCTTTGGCTACCTATCCTAATCAGTCCACAGCCTAATGACACAACAGTGGCTACAACAACAAGAACAGGACATGTGATTTACTATAGAGATATAAGTAAATTAAGGCATCTTAGCTACTCGATCTTTGCGATCACCGGTAAAACCAATATTATCAGCACTAGATATCCATCAACTAGACGTAATGAATTAAAATACAATGATATATGAGACATGCCAGACCACCAATTAATGGTCACATTTCAAGTTTTAATTCGTAGTCTCACCACCAGTGTTTGTTTGACATGTGACTCATTACATCACTTGTGCTGATATGCGACTAACTTCACTGCTTTAAATAAAATAGAAAGAAACTTCCACATGGGAAAAATATATTAAAAACAAAGATTCCAAGACTTACCAAGCGGGAAAGCGCCGGCAGACAGGCACATGAACAAAAAAAAAAAAAAAAAAAAAAAAAACACACACACACACACACACACACACACACACACACACACACACACACACACATATCCATCCACACATACACAGACACAAGCAGACATATTACTGCTTACATTGACAAGTGACCATCATGATCTGCTCTACAAGTATCAAGCATATAGCATCAACTTTTCAGTGTTCATCATGGATTATGTTTCTGGTACAGTGCAATGGAAGTGTGCTCAAATGCGGAGTTGGAAGATGCCTATTTGCTCTAAGGATTAGCAGTTGATAATGGTCGTGTCACTCAACATTTCTATTAGGAGAGATTTTCAGAATGATGGTGCCCATCTGGAGGACATTTGTAGCAACTGACTGTCATCTTAGGGTGCATGGTACATATAAATCTATGACTTGTGAGTGTAGGATGCCTAAAAGGTGATGGCATCTGAACTGGACGAGGAACTTCCTTGTGCAGCTGATGATAATCGTAGTGTTAGTATAAGACAGTTTGTTGCCACAAGTAATGTTGACCACATGGCTGACTGTAGAGTGTTTCATACTGTACTGATATGTTCTTTTCCTGTGTTTTTCCCATGATTAATCTGTTGAAGAGTTGTAGAAACTGAGCTCTAACACAGAAATAAAGTGTTCCTGGACCCATGCCCATGTAACACATTTTCTTTCTCGATGTGGGAATAATGCTTTCTGAAAGTTTGCCCATAAATTTTTGTTACACACTGTATATCAGTGAATGCATTTGCAAAGCTATTCACCATACAACACATAGTTCAGGAATATGACATTTTATAATGTGGGAAAGCATAGGTGCTATCTTATTACGCTATCTACTACTCAGCCTTCTTGTATCACAAGAAGTAAAATATTCAACCATAAAAATCTCTGACTATCGTTAAGAAGCTACTTGATAATAAATTAACTTCAAACACAAACTGAAATCATATTTGCTTGTCAACTTCTTCTACCTCACTGAAGAATTTTTTGAACATGCAATAGTAATATGCAGGGTGGTCTATCTGAAGTTTCAGATGAGGTTATCTTGAAAACTATACATCAGGTAAAAATAGTGGGTAAGACAAGTTCGTAAGCTCAAAGGGGCACATCAAATAATACTACACCTGACCTCCAGTCCCCAACCCCTTGGGTGGGTTGGGCAACCTTAAAATCTTAAATGGAAAAACTCAATTTTATTGCAGATTTGGATTCTCCACAAAAAAGTAATCAAGTTTTGTCTGAAACATTTTTTTAAACCGTTGACAGGTGGCACTGAAATCAAGAAAGAAGTAAAATTGGGGAAAAACTCTGATTTATTTAGAATTATCCGAGAATAATGCATCAAATCGATACAAAATGTGCACCAATTCTTTCTTTATGCCAATTTAAGGTATTTTTGTACGAAATGTACTGTATCCTACTTTTAGCATTACCCAGGAACAACGACATGGACATAGTAGAATGATACCCCCATGGGGTGCTTCATTAGTGTGAATCCCCCTGCCTCTCACAATTTTAGGTGCTTAATTAATGAAATTAGCCACGAAGAAATTGTTCAAAATTATCCCCACTTGCTTAAATGCATAAAGTCAATCATTTATGAAAGTTGTTCACAGTTTTGAGCAGCACATCCATTGGTATGGCTGCACATGTTGCTCCATATCATTTCTGGTTGTGGGCTGTCTTCCATAAACAATACTTTCTAAATAACCCACAAGAAAAAATCGGGAGATGTTAGGTCTGGTGAACGTGGAGGCCACTGAAGTGGTCTGCCGCATCCTATCCACCGACCAGAGCACCATAAATTTAAAATGTTCCGCACATTTTTAGCATAATGGGGAGCTGCTGTGTCCTGTTGGAATGACATTCATTGCCTAGTTTGTAAATCAACATCTTCCATTAGTTCCAACAAATCATCACGGAGAAGTTGTAAATAAGATTCCCCAGTAACATTGGGTCAAAAAAATACAGTGCTATTAAGTAACCATTTAAAATTCCACACCAGACCATTAACGACCATATGTGTTGATTGTCAATGGGTCTGTGCCAGTGTGGATAATGGCAATCATGATGATTTAATTTGCCATTGTTTTTGAATGTGGCTTCATTGGTGAACATAATGTATCTAAAAACTCATTGTCACCTCTTATCATATCCAAGGCCCACTGGCAGAAATGCACACATATTTGCATATCTTTTGACATTAATGCTTGTGTCAGTATGATATGATACACATGATATTTATGTGCCTTCTAAAACCTCAAAACAGTTGATTTCGCTGTTACAGTTTGTCTCTGAATCTCACAACTACTAATTTTGGGATCCAGTTGAACACAGGTGAGAACAGTAAGGGTACGAGCGTCAGTATCATTGTATTTGTGATGACAAGGTGGATGGTGCATGTATCCATTCTGAGCTCATTGAGTGCAAATTCGAGTAATGTTTTCGCTTGGATGTCATCTGTTTGGGAAACGAACATACAATTGCACAGCTGCACCGTAATTGTTATGGCATTCACCTAAAATTAACATCAGGAGGATAGTGAGCCATGTTTTGCTAAAGAATAATTTACTTACGTGAGTTGATGTTTATGGTTCACAATCTGAAAGTAAAGTGAGGTCTGATCACATTGTACTGACCTTTATACTGAACCATAATTTGCAGTTTGGCCACGGTAGCACCACTGTCAGGTGAGTAATTCCACCTCCCTCCATCAAAAACTGTGGCGAGTAGGATACAATTTGTGTGTGTGTGTGGGGGGGGGGGGGGGGGGGGGAGGCGGGGGGGAGGGGGGGGGGAAAGCTTAATTTGGCATAATGAAAGAACTGGTGCACATTTTTTATCAATTTGACATGTTCTTCTAGGATCATTCTAAATAAATCGGAGGTCTTCCCCAGTTTTAATTTTTCTCAATTTCAGTGCCACCTGTCAATGGTTTAAAAAAATGTTTCAGACAAAACTTGATTACTTTTTTAATGAGAATCAGAATCTACAATAAAAAATGGGCTTTTCCACTTAAGATTTTAAAGTTGCCCCCTGCCCCACCCATGGGGGTGGGGGCTGGAGGTCATGTGTAGTATCATTTGATGTCTGCCTTTGAGCTTATGAATTTGTCTTGCCCACTATTTTTACCCGAAGTATAGTTTTTGAGATAATCTCATCTAAAACTGCAGATGGACCACCCTGTATGTATAAGAGAGTGAAAAAGAGACAGATATGAGAGAGAGAGAGAGAGAGAGAGAGAGAGAGAGAGAGAGAGAGAGGGAGAGTTTTAACTGAAAACCAGGATTAAAGTCAAATTGCCATGTACATAGTGGTGAGCATGTAGCCTTACTGTTCACTGAGAAAATACAAAGGTATTTTGGAAAGTAAAGATACACCTTACACCAGAGGAACAGAAGAGTTTTGGCAAGCAAGTTGGCAACCCTCGTGTTAACCTTGAACCTCTAGCTTTCTCCTTGTGGTCGTTCGGCAGTTGAACGTTGGTTCTGTTTGAAGTAGGTCGTGTTTAAAATGGCTGCGCCGATTCAGAATCCCGTGAAATGCGAAGTGCACTCCGTCATACGTTTTCTTTACGCAAAAGGTCAGTGAGCAGCAGATATTCACAATGAAACTACTTACCCCACTCAATTATTGTTCCAAGTCATTTGCCATCTCAGGCAGAATTACAACGTCATTGGCAAACCTCAAAGTTTTTATTTCATCTCCCTGAATCTTAAACTTCCTGTTCTAAAGTTCTCCTTGGTTCCCTTTACTAGTCACTCAATGTCCAGATTGAATAATGTTGGAGATATACCACATCCATATCTCATTCCCTTTGTCTCAACCACTGCTTCCCAACTTTTACAACCACAATCTGGTGTCTGTGCAAGTTGTAAATAATCTTCTGGGCCCTATATTTTATTCCTGTTACCTTCAGAATATCAAACAGTGCAATCCAGTCAAGGTTACCAAAATATTTATCTAAACCTGAAAACACTATAAATGTGCATTTGTCTTTCCTTAATCTATCTTCTAAGGTAAGTCATACAGTCAGCACTGCCTTGCCTTGCATTTCACTAGAACTCAAATGGATCTCTCTTGACTTCAGCTTTTATCAAATTTTCCATTCTTCTGTAAATAAATCCCATCAATATTTTGGAATGATTAAACTGATACCTTAGTAATATTCACACCTGGCAGATCCCATCCTCTTTGTACCTGAAATAATTACATTATTCTTGAATTCTATTGGTATTTTGTCTGTCACATGAATTTTGCACATCAGATGAAATGATTTTGACTTGAGTGTCTCTCCTAAGGACGTCAATCATACTTAAGGAATGTATCATACCTCCCATCTCATCACCACCTACTTCATCTTCCCTTTCTATAACATAGCATTCAAGTTAAATTCCCTTGTGTAGACCCTCTACAATGTACATAAACATGTCAGCTTCAACTTCTTTGCTAGTATTAGCTTGATATTAATACAGCCACTGCTCTTTTTCTCAAATGTCTCTCTAATTTTGCTGTAAGTGACATCTATATTTCTTCTAGTTATGCATGCTTCTACATCCTCGCATTTCTCATTTGGCCATTGTTGCTTAGGCAATTTGCATTTCCTGTCAATCTCATTTCTTGAGATGTCTGTATTCCCTCCCATTCATCTGCTTCATTTAATGAATTTTTATATTTTCTTCTTTCATTGGTTAAATTCAATATGCCAAGCATTACCCAAGGATTACTACCAGGTTTTACCTTTCTACCTATTTGAAACTCTGCTGCTTTCACATCATCACCTCTCAAAGCCACCTATTTGTTTTATGTTGTATTCTTTTCTGTTGTTCCAGTAAATCATTGCCTAATGCTCCCTCTATAACTGTCAACAACCTCTAGATCTTTCAATTTATCTGGGTCCCATCCCGTCAATTTCTGTTTTAATCTGCAGTTCACAACTAATAAGTTAACGTTACGGTCTACATCAGCCCCTGTTTTGAAATCTATATCTCACTACTGTATAATCAATCTGCAGCCTTCAAGCATCTCAAAGTCTCCTCCAAATATACAACATTTTTACACAATTCTAACAAAAGTGTTAGTACTGATTAAATTATGCTGTGTGCAGAATTCTGCAAGATGGCTCCCTCTTTGATCCTTTTACCCAGTCCCTGTTCCCCCAATATTTTATTGTATCTTCCTGTCCATACTATCAAATTATAGTTACACATCATAATTAAATTTTTGTATCCCTCAACTATCTGAATAATTTCTTTTATTTTATGATATGAAGGGACTTCAAAATGTAAATTACACATCATTATGGAAGGCCAAGGAACTTTTTTGAATAATGCACTATGCTTCAAAGTGATACAGATACATGACACTATTTCTCAACATACTTACAAAGTCTTTGTAAACAACAGCCAGAATATTCTAATCATTGTTTTTCAATGACAGAAATCTGCTCTGTGGTCATGGAGCTATTTGAGAACTGCTGTGAGAAAGTACTAATAATTGAAAAATCTCCCCCCTCCTTTCCCCCACCCCCAAGATGTCCTTTTCCAGTAGCCTGGACATTGTTGTCTGTGGTCTACATCGATGACCTTCCTTTCCAATCTGTAGCACCTGTTGGTACTATTTCAAAATGGCTCGACATGATGATATAGTTTTGGTTCATATGCCACTACAACTTATGGTGAATCTGTGTCCGATTTGGATGTTTTACTCACAATAATCGTACTGTCCCACATACTTTGAATTTGGAGTAGATTTCCAGTTGCTATGCCATTTCAGTCTCACACTGTGGCACACCTATTACTGTACTGAAGTGGAACTGTGCCTGCAGGAAACCAAGAATGTCTACTCTCTTCTGACAATGACTCTTGTTGTGCAATGGCCTTAGTGGGGGCTGACATTTGTAACTTATTTTTTGATGTCAATACGTACATTATTTAAAGCTCTTCACGATATGCAGAAACTCCAAGATGGCATGTGGCAACGCTAGCAGTGGAGGGTACAAAAAGCGTGTTGGGGGATGCGGAAAACAGTGCAGCTGTTGTCATAATGTGCAAACGGTGTGATTTATGAGATGACCAAAAGTCCACAAAAATTTACTGCCGAGACAAGGGTGGGAGCATTTCTGAAATGAATTTGTAAACAGATTGTATGGCGCCACAGTTAAAGTATCCCATCCACGGCAAAATGTTGCTATTCAAACCGGTGCCAAGGAAACTGCGGTGCACAGAGGCCTCTAGATAACACGTATGAAGGATGGCTGTGGAGATGTGTACGGGCAAATAGATGTGGAACTGATGAACCGAAGGCTGCCAACAGTGCCTCCTCAATGACTGTTCGACGAACATTGTTGCATATGGGCCTCTGCATCCATTGCCCGGTTCACGCACCCGTGCTGACTTCTGTTCGTCAACAATAAAGGCAGTAATTCGTACGCCAGCACTGCAACTGGATGTCAATTGAGTGGTGACAGTTGGCCTTTTCAGTTCAATCACGTTTTATGCTCTATGTACGGTGTGAAATGTCTGAAAGGAAAGACCCTGAAACAATTGTTAGAAGAGTCCAGGCCAGACAACGGAATGTTACGGTCTGGGAAACATTTCTGTGCCAAGCCCTGGGTACCTCATCTTTCTGGAAGGCACAAGTTTGCATCTATCCTTGTGGACCAAGTCCTCTCCTACATACAGTTTGTTTTTCCTCGACACAATAGCATCTGCCAGCAGGACAGTACAATGTGTCACACATCTCGTGTGTGTGTGTGTGTGTGTGTGTGTGTGTGTGTGTGTGTGTGTGTGTGTGTGTGTGTGTGCGAGAGAGAGAGAGAGAGAGAGAGAGGGAGAGAGTCTGAAGAGCATCAGGATGAGTTTATTGTATTCCCCTGGCCAACAAATGCTCAGATTTAAGCCCAACTGAGAATCTGTGGGACCACCTCGATCGGGCTGTACGTGCCACACATCTTCAGCCGAGAAACCTGACACAGCTGGCCATGGCACTAGAATCTGCTTGGCTCCACATCACTGTCAGTACCTTCCGTAAGGACCTAAAATCTCTTCCTCCACATTTTGTTTGTGGTGGTCCATACTGCAATAGATAGTTATTCAGGCTTTCGACAGGTGGTCGTATTCATATGACTGGACACTTTAGGTGGCATATAGGCTCACACTGCTGGAGTGGGTGTTGGTTTTGTGTCTGTCCTGGCAATGATAATGCATTCACTATGGTGTGTCATTTTCATCATCATCATTCATCCCCATTATGATCGGAGGAAGGCAATGGCAAACCACCTCCACTAGGACCTTGCTTAGTACGGCGGTCCGGGTCTCCCACATTGTTCCCCTATGCTCTGTCACGGAGTATGGACATCATCATCATCATCATCATCATCATCATCATCATCATGGTGTTCAAAGTAGCTTACCTGCATTCCCATATTTCGTCTACTTCTGGAATTACTCCTAATTGATTCTGTATTGATAACCTGGTACTTACCTGACCAGGAGCTTTGTTCCTCTTATAGCCACACTTCATTAACTCCCATTATGTCTAACATCAACCTATCCACTTCCCTTTTTTAATTCTCTAGCCTACACAGCCAATTATGGGATGTAACATTCCACACTGCTGCCATTAGAATTTCAGGTTGTATTTCCTCATGATAACATCCTCCCGAGTAGTCCCTGTCTGGAGATCCAAACGGAGGATGACTGTTTTACCTTAAGAATATTTTACTCGAGAGGATGTCATCATAATTTATTCATACAGTAGAACTGCATGCCTTCAGGAAGTCTGCAGTTTCCCCTTTTCTCCTTACCTTTAGTCATTCGCAATACCAGCATAGCATGTCTGTTAATGTTAAAAAGGCCAGATCAGTCAATAATTCAGACAGTTGCTACTGTAATTACCATAAAAGCTGCTGCTTCTCATCATGGACCATAGTTCAAATGGCTCTGAGCACTATGGGACTTAACAGCTGAGGTCATCAGTCCCCTATAACTTAGAACTACTTAAACCTAACTAACCTAAGGACATCACACACATCCATGCCCGAGGCAGGATTCGAACCTGCGACCGTATGTGTCATGCGGTTCCAGACTGTAGCACCTAGAACTGCTCGGCCACTCCGGCCGTCGGACCATAGATTAGTCTGGCCTCTCCACAGATACCCCTCTGCTGTGGTTGCATCTACAGCACGGCTATCTGTATTGTTCAGGAAAACGAGCACCCAATCTCGGCACGATCCGTGGCTCATTTACGGGGTATGCAATAGGGGGGTAGTAGTGGCAGGGTGGTGGATACTGTCTGCATGGAGTAAATTGCTTGTGTCATTCATTTCTCATCATTTATGCCTTGTTTCAAATTACTTAGGCAACTCTCCCCACTTTGATATTTATTTATTTATTGACTAACTAGGTACCTGGTGTTGCTCTGGTACACATTTTTTTCAATTCCTTTACTTCATCTCCTTCTTCCCTTCCTCTCTCTGTCAATCTCCTCCTCTCCACTCTCTCTGTCCGTCTCCTTCAGCCATTTCTCAGTCCATCTCCTCCTTCCCTCATATCTCCTCAAATATTTGTCACAAAATAATACAATACTGTAGGTAAACTCAGCAGCATATGTGGATACTGTCTGTGAAATGTATTGTGAATAGAGCTAGTAACAAAGAAGCAATAAACATGAATATCAAGATGTTATGCCTGATGTGACAATTTTACTACACGGACAGCGAAAATATATTAACTGATACACTTTTTCCCTTTCATCATTTGGGGCAGAGGGGAGGGGGGGGTTGTCATCAACAAGATAAAGTTTGGTAAAGGTTTGAAATTATATTTAAAGTTTGTTGTGCCTCACTAAGTTCTCTCATTTCCAAACACTGAAAAGAGTGCATAGTAGGTACACATTAGCCAACATGTACATTATGCTACAAATAGCATGGAAGTATAGAATAAACACACTGAAGATTGTATAAGCATTGTATTCAATACTTTGAATCATATAATGTAGCACATCTAAAACAAGAAAGCATTTTCACATGTATGATCAAGTTCAAAAGTCAAACAGTAAACAGCTTCTTCCAAAAGTAAATATTTTTCCCTAAATCATGCAAATTTCTTCAAATAAATAAGTATCTTGTACCACACACTTTCTAACGTAGCCTATGTTCTTCCTCATGGTTCAAGTTAATCTCCTTGCCAAATTTCACTGAAAGTGGTTCAGCGGGTTAGTAATAATAAACTTAAATGCATATATGATACAGGAAATTTTCATGAATGTTTATGACATTATGTATTCTGATCTATACATTGTAAATAGCTATGATTTTGTAGGTACATTCAGTTGTATATGTGAACACTGTCTGCGAAATGTGTTATGAATACAGTTAGTAGTAAAGAAGTAATGAATTAAAACATTGTGTCTGATGCAAAAATGAAGTGTGAAAATATAGTAAGTGATAATCTTTTTTCTGTAATCATTATGTGTGGGGCATCAGCAATGAAAAGTTTCATAAGGGTTTGAAACTATGTGTAAAGTTTGTTGCAAGTCACTAAGTACTCTTGTTCAAAAATACTGGACGAATAAAATTTTGGTATGTGCACATTGTGGTCTACACTTCTTTTATAGCTCCATACCCACTCCTTTGACAGATAGTTGGTTCTTACCCCCACAGCTATTCTTTCCGGACAATAAGTGATACATATACCATATTTGATTGAAATCAGTCCAGTGATTTTGGACGAGATGTGGAATATACATACATACATTTTTATGTATGATTATCTTTTTTCCCACAATTTGATTTTTATGAAGTACAGCCTGTACACCACTACTAGCTATGCTGAAGATATCAGTTTAAATCATATAAACTCTGTCTAGTAGTTTTGGAGATTAACATGTTCAGACAGACCAGAAAGTTTCAGTAAAACTTGAAATTATGATGTTTTTCTCTCCATAATCCAATTTGATGAACTAAAGCTTATCCTGTGCCCCAGACTATACTCTGCAAAAACCCTATGAAAATTCATCTAGTAGGTTTGCACACAGACACTACAGTTTTACACATTTATTATTAGTACAGATAATCCACTGATCATCTACTGTTTATAAACGGTCTTGGAGATTTATTATCTCATCTAAAATTAAAAAACAAAGAACTAGTGGTTGCTGGTGATTTTAATATAGATGTCCTGTAAAACACTGTCAGTAAACAGTTACTGAAATCAGTTACATTGTCATTCAATTTAATTTCTACTGTAAAATTCCCAAGTAGGGTATACAAATGTTCTAAGACTGCCATTGATAATATATTTATAGACAATTCTAGGCAACTAAGCCACATTACAAAACCAGTAGTAAATGGGCTATCTGACCATGACATGCAACACCTAATATTAAAGATTGAACATTGTCAGGGTAAAACATCTATCAGAACGGAGTACAGAAAGCCAATAAAACAGTAAAAAATGAGAAATTTAGGAGATTGATCAAAGAAATTAATTAGATGGATGTTTACAGCATCCAAGACATGAATGGAAAATACCAAACATCCATTAATAAAGTTAGCACCTTATTTGAAAATTGTTTTCCCCTGAAGGTAACTCAAATTAAGCAGAAGTCTAATAAGAAACCATGGATCACACAAGGGATAAAGATATCATGTGAGACAAAAAGGAAACACTATCTGATACATAGGGACACCTTTGATACTAGCATTATAGCTCATTACAAAAATTACTGCAAAATATTGAAGGTTATCCAGAAATCTAAACACCTGCATTATGAGAAGAAGATAAATACATCCAGCAATAAAATAAAAACAATATGGGATATAGTTAAGTCAGAGACAAGTAGGACCAAAAATGAGGAGGAACAAATAGCTCTAAAAATAAATGAAACCTTGCTAACAAATACATCTTGTGTTGCAAACCATTTAAACAAGTATTTTGTCTTTTTTTTACTGATAACATGGGGTTGTCAGGTTCAGTAAATAATACAATGGAATATCTGAGACCAGTGCACACAAGCAATCTCAGTAAAATGGAATTGACACTTACTTCACCCAAAGAAATAGGATCCATCATAAAGTCCTTGAAATCCAAGCATTCTAGAGGTTATGATCACATATCAACAAAGTTAATAAAAGAGTGTCCATGTGAGCTTAGTCATATCTTAAGTTATTTGTGTAACAATCACTTGTCACAGGAACATTCCTGGACTGGCTTAAATATGCTGAAGTTATACCTATACACAAGAAACGGGACAAAGAAATGCTGTCAAATTACTGACCAATCTCACTTTTGCCAGCTTTTCCAAAAATCTTTGAAAAGGTTATGTTCAAGTTCCTACTTAAGCACCTTAGTGAAAATAACATACTGTCAAAGCCAGAGTTTGGGTTTCTTAAGGGTACTGATGCTGAGAAAGCTATTTACACTTAAAGCGAAAATGTCCTTAATTCATTGGACAACAAATTAGAGGCAACTGGCATATTCTGTGATCTGTCAAAGGTGTTTGACTGTGTGAATCACAGCATTCTTTTAAGTAAATTAAAATATTGTGGCATCACTGGTAGTGCTGCAAAGTGGTTTGTCATATCTTACAAATAGAAAACAAAGGGTGTCATTACATAACACTTCAGCAGTAGGCAATCAGACATCATCTGACTGGGAGGAAATTACATGTGGTGGTCCCCAAAGTTCCATACTAGGTCCACTACTGTTTCTCGTGTCTATTAATGACCTGTCATCTGTTACATTAGCAGATGCCAAGTTTGTCTTATTTGCAGATGATACAAACATTGCAATAAATAGTAAATCAAATATAAATTTAGAAAGGGCAGCTAATCAAATTTTTACTGACATTAATAAGTGGTTCATAGCCAATTCACTGTCATTTAAACTTTGAAAAGACCCACTATATGTACTTCAGAACTTCCAAGAGATTTCCTTCTGGTGGGTAGATAAATACGACGACATGGAAATAGGAGAAGTTGAGAGTGTAAAATTCTTGGGATTACAACTTGATAATAAATTTCATTGGGAGCAATATACTAACGGACTGCTAAAGCACCTAAACAAGTCAACAAGTCTGTGTTTGCAATGCAAATGATGTCAGACATAAGAGATATAAATATAAGAAAAACAGGCATATTTTGCTTATTTTCACTCCATTATGTCAAATGGTATCTTTTTTGGGGTAACTCCACAAACAGAGAAAAAATTTTTAGAGTAAAGAAGTGTATAATAAGTGTAATGAGTAGTGTAAATCCAAGATCATCATGTTGTTGTGGTCTTCAGTCCTGAGACTGGTTTGATGCAGCTCTCCATGTTACTCTATCCTGTGCAAGCTTCTTCATCTCCCAGTACTTGCTGCAACCTACATCCTTCTGAATCTGCTTAGTGTATTCATCTCTTGGTCTCCCTCTATGATTTTTACCCTCCACGCTGCCCTCCAATGCTAAATTTGTGATCCCTTGATGCCTCAAAACATGTCCTACCAACCGGTCCCTTCTTTTTGTCAAGTTGTGCCACAAACTCCTCTTCTCCCCAATTCTATTCAATACCTCCTCATTAGTTATGTGATCTACCCATCTAATCTTCAGCATTCTTCTGTAGCACCACATTTCGAAAGCTTCTATTCTCTTCTTGTCCAAACTAGTTATTGTCCACGTTTCACTTCCATACATGGCTACACTCCATACAAATACTTTCAGAAACGAGTTCCTGACCATTAAATCTATACTCGATGTTAACAAATTTCTCTTCTTCAGAAACGCTTTCCTTGCCATTGCCAGTCTACATTTTATATCCTCTCTACTTCGACCATCATCAGTTATTTTACTCCCTAAATAGCAAAACTCCTTTGCTACTTTAAGTGTCTCATTTCCTAATCTAATTCCCTCAGCATCACCCGATTTAATTTGACTACATTCCATTATCCTCGTTTTGCTTTTGTTGATGTTCATCTTATATCCTCCTTTTAAGACACTGTCCATTCCGTTCAACTGCTCTTCCAAGTCCTTTGCTGTCTCTGACAGAATTACAATGTCATCGGCGAACCTCAAAGTTTTTATTTCTTCTCCGTGAATTTTAATACCTACTCCAAATCATATCAAAACCTATTCAAGGAATTGGGCATATTAACCACTGCTTTATTCCTTAATGAAGCTTGTTGTAAATAATATATCTCTTTTTCCAACTAACTGCTTAGTACACAGTATCAAAACTAGGAATAAGAACAATATACATAAAGATTTAAAATAACTTACTCTTGCCCAGAAAGGAGTCCAGTATTCAGCAATGCATATTTTCAATGAGTTACCAGCATCCATTAAGAATTTAGTTTCAGACAAGGCACAACTTAAACATAATTTAAAAGAATTTTTGGTGGCCAACTCCTATTCCATCCATGAGTTTCTCAACAAGTGCAGTAAACCATTCTAATGAAAATTTAATATACTTTAATTTTTAACAATACTTGGTTGTAACAGCCAAGTAACTACATACTGTGTGAATGATGGATGTATGGACAGTAGATGTAAGTCTTAATTTTGTAAATAGTGGAAGTTTAATTTTAAATCTTGTACATAATCTGACTGTTCTTAACTGAGGATCACTGAAATGAGTAATTGACTTTAATTTTTGACAATACTTGGTTGTAATAGCTAAGAAACTAGCAAATGTCTGAATGATGGATTTAATGAGAGCAGATGTAAGTATTAAACCTGTAAATATTAGAAGCTTAAATTTAATTCATGTACATAATTTTACTGTTTATTGACTGAGGATCATTAAAATTAATGAAACTCAAGTTTTTCTAATTTCTTTTTTGTAATATGTTTATCTGACATGTTCCACACCCAGGAGGGTGTGTCTATGGAATGAATAATTAATCTAATCTAATCTCATGATGTTTGATTTGATAACTGTACTTATGTAGAAACTTTATACTAAAAATTATGTGTTGATATATGGTACCATACTGTTACAAAATTCTTCTACCTCTTAAACACATCTATTCTTCAATAGGTTTTGTACATGGCTCTCAAAGTGATTGTATGGTAGGTCTGTCAGTACCAGGTGTTGTTTATTATAGTTTTACAATAGAATATTTAAAACCATTTTGACACTTACTTAACTTGCTATGTCCTGAATCTACATTATTTTATTTTGTGTTTTATAATTGTGAAAAGCACTTCTGAAAATTAGAATCTCTGCCAGCTGTTTTCATTAAGAAGAGACAGACTTCAATATAGAGGGAAAGTTTGCTAGTATTTTCAGTTCTTTAAACTGTGGCCAACATGAATTTCTGATTCTAATGACTGTATTTGACCTTACTACTTTTTTGCCATATAAGCACTATTTTAATTCCAGAAAAGTTGCCCCATCAGATATATCTGTAGTATGTTAATTGATAGAAATCACAGTATAAAGGCAGAAGATGTTCCTTACTAACAAAGTTTTAATCGACATGGTAGGTACATCACTCTTGTTAGTCTAATGCACAAGTGCTCTGTGAGTGCTTCCCACTTCAGTTGTGGGTTCAAATGTACTACTCCTAGTAGTGTGATGGGTTCATGCTAACTCAGTTTTTCAGTCTGTTTCTTGACAAAAAGACCTAAAATTTCAGTTTTTCTTTTATTTAATACTAGCACAGAAACTTGGCATTGCCCAGGTATTTATTTACAGCTGTGTATACCACACAGTGTCTGAACTGTGTGTCGCACAATGACATAATTTTGTAGGTACATTCAGCAGGATATGTGAATTCCTGCACAATATGTTGGAAATGGAGTTAAAGTTTGCGTCATGTAAGAAGGTGGCCCAAGTTTCAGCCATTTTGCACATCTGCCTCCACTAGCCACTGGTAGCCAGTAATATTCATTATCTGTCCGAGTGGCTAGCAGAGAGTTACATCTTAACAGCATAATCTTGCTTCTACATGCTGCACTGTTGCCATACTTTGTGACAACTGAATTACTCATTCAACTATCAGTTGTTTTTGTTTCCTTTTTCTTTCTTGTAGCAGTATAGCTGTGAATGTGCAAACTTTAGCGCAATTAAAAAAAAGTCAGGTGATGGCAATAAATGTGAAGTGCTTCACAAGCAGACGAGGGTGATTATTTACTGCATTTATAACTTTGTCAAATGTGAATCTGAAAGTATGTCTCCTACTGTTGACATTCAAATACACAAGAATGGACTCCAAAATCATATGGTGTCAAAAAAAGAACTGTAAACAGAATTATACACAAAAGTATCACAGCTGTAGGAGTTTTAGAAAAAGTTGGTTTCATGTCACCTGAAAAGCACTGAAATTGCAAGGAGCATGCCAAACCAATGGATGGTTTAGCAATGATGCTGTTAAGGGGTCCATGTGAATGATGACTGCCCAACATCACAAAAATGTGTTACAGTTATGTAGGAGAAAATAGGCTTCAATGGTAAGCACTTCAGCAGTGTAAAGATTTTTAAAAGCCGTTGGTTCCAGATATCTTAAGAAGAGTTGTTAGTTCAAAGAAGTAACATAGGTACTGCATTAACTACATCCTATATAAAGATCCATGATACAAGAGAAGGAGGTAAACTTGTATTTACGTGTAAGAAAAACAGCAGCAACTACCATTCAGAAATCAATGCTGTCAGTTTCGTGACATGATTCACAATTCTTGTCATACCTAGCTTTAAAGTCAGTTATTACCAGTTATAATTCAACTGTTGCAGAGAAAGCACCAAGTAGAAACACCAGAAAAGTGCGGATATTTTTCCCTGGCTTAAAAGTCAAAATATTAAGTGTGGTATAACCCAGATTTGTGCTGATCTCCTGTAGCTTGTTAATTTATACAAGTCACTTAATGGAATGTAAAAACTTGACTTCCTTGCACGTGAATGGGATCACACAGTTTTACATTTACTCACATGTCACCGTCATTGTAGCCCTATGGAATTAATATGGGCAAAGGATAAGGCTACGTGGGAGGAGAAAAAAACATTCAAGGTAACATTCGCTGAATTGCTTGTGCATGAGGCAATAGATGACATCCCACCTGTAGCATGGATACAGTCTCTGCAGCATGCTGAAAAGCTTCAGAAAGAATAATGTGACAGGGAAGTGATAATGGATATAAGCCTTGAACCTATCATCGTAAATTTACGATCAGATTGTTCGAAGACAGATTCAAATAGAAGTGACAGGGATATTGCAATGTAGACCTTCTAATAAACTAATAATATTTCTTAGTTTTAGACTCGCGATGTAAAAAATGTGTTTGTCAACATATCAATTGTGTACATAATAATGAGAACTTCCTAGCCTTTTTGATTAGGACTTTGTATTCTTTGAATTATGTAGACTATAATCTTTAGAATATTGCCCAAGGAGAAGTTAAGCTTCTCCACCATGTTGTATGCTCTAATAACACGTGAGAATGCAGCTGGATAAATTCATCAAAAGTCTGATATTTTCACATATAAACCCCTGTCAGTTTCAAGGCATGAACTGGATAAGGCCCTAAAATGACAGTAACTGTTACTTGTCGAGATATCAGTTGTTTTCGATGTTATTGGTAATCATTCCCTGGAGTCATTCACAGATTATGGTTAATTGTTTGCTTGTTCAATAGATTATAAATGCGGTCTCTTTCTGTAATGTCGAACAAGTTAGTTTACACTCATAATGCCCATTAACTGCGAAAAATATGACAACTTACAGACCATTTTTATCATAGTCTTTTTATTAATCCTTTCTACTAATAATTCTTTTTTATGTCCAGTGATCACACCTAACTACAGCCAAACACATCAACACACACACACACACACACACACACACACACACACACACACACACACACACACCTTGTACACATTTTTAAAGATTCTATTGAGTAGAAGCAGTTGTCAAGCAGATACAATGATTTTGGTTTGTGCTTGAAGTTAATTTTGATGTGTATTAAATTTTTACTTATAATTCATTTCAAATCACAATAAAAGATAATTATTGTACGCAGTTTCAATGCTCTTATCATCAGACAATTGTCATGTTGACAAAAATTGTAATCATGTCTTCACAAAGTTGTGTCAGCTATTCTCACCTCCCTGTGTCATGTATAGTAAATCTGTGGAGCAGTGGATGCAATGTCATCAAGATGTTAATTAATATTTCTCTCATGACAACTGATTGAAATTGGTTTTAATATTTACTATTCCCCTCATAGATATGAACGTATAATTTGATGTACGGTAGGCAAATGAGCCTGACTGTTGTCTGCAGCAGCCCAGTTCAGTAATGTGGAGTCTGTTTGTCCAATCTCTGCTGCTGCGCATGTACAGTTCTCATCCCCTCGCTGCTCTGCCTCTATGAACGGAAGTGCCGTCTTACGTGACGTGAGCTATGGTAGCAATGAAGTAATAAATTTATACGTCATGCAAGATTTGGCAGTTTTTGACGCATCTCGTTGTTTATGATGCCATGCCCTCTAAACTGTGTTGTAAAATCATATAATGTTGCAGTTACATTCACGGATATAGGTGCATTCTGCCTGAAACAAGTCGTGAATACAGTGAGTTGTAAAGAAGTAATAAATTATAATGTAATGCCTAATGAAATACTTTTACTGCTTTACAAATACACTAAGTACACTTTTCACACTTTATTTTTCATTTATATTCACTCACTGTATCATTTTGACTGCTCACATTTCACTTTTTGTTTTCATACACCCACTGCATTACTTTTTCAGTTCCTCCCCTCATCACTGATAAGAAAGTGACATTTCAACCCATGAAGGGTCTTGCTTTATATATCCCTACCAATGGGAGGTAGACCCACCACTGGCGAATTCCAGAACACAGCTAAAAGGATTCAAATAGTCCACAATGTTCCACAACATTTTAGAGTATTCTGGAATGTTCTACAATGATCTGGAATGTTCCCAAACATTCTGGAATCTTCCCAAACATTGCACATATTCCAGAATATCCTGGATCATTGTGGAACATTCAGGAATGTTGTGGAATGCTTTTGAATGTTCTCGAATACCCTCTGATGTTTTGGAATGTTCTAGAAATTTCTAGAGGGTGAAACTTCCCTGTCCTTATATCTTCAAACGCACGCCCTTGCGGTAAAAGTGAGAACCTTCATCGTGGCTGGGGGACAGAGGGCTACCATAATATGTAAGTTCCCTGAACATGCTGGGACTCATTTCTATGTTTTAGTGGCATGTATATTGTATGCACATTTTTATAATATATACTGATTAGTTTTGTTTGTAGCCACTGTGCAGGCTTATCAACTACTGGCAGTGCTTTCATTTTCACCTTGTCTATACCATACAGGTGTACTAAATGACAGCTCAAACAGAACTATCATCTTCACCTCCACAAAATCCTCAATAACAGACTCTGATGTTTCTGATGTTTGTGGTCTCCTAACTTAGCTTATTTTTGCTGTACTCCAAGTGATAACATTTTTTTGTTTGAAGGTTTGTTTATGAAATGCACAGCTGTGAGATAGGTTTCCTGTTTGTTTTTATGAGCTTAGGAGTTCGTGGAAGGGGCATATAGCAGTTGCTAATCAGTTTCTTAGCTGTTGATTGTGAAACTTCCTATATCAGTTTCTTACAACCTGCAGCATAATTCAATAAAACAACAAAAGTAGGAAATATACAAACTGTGATACCAGTCTTCCTCACTTACTGTCACATTTCCTCTGTGATGAGTACACAAAGGAGAAGTCCGGTTTACTTACAGTAGTGTCGTTGCTGTTATCCTTGTAGGTATTGGGTTTATCAGTGCTCTCCATACTAATGCCCCAATGCCAAAGAACAAACACCACATCCACTGGTCGAGTGACAGAGGGACTGTCGAAAATGCTACCGAGCCATAATGGACAATCGCAACCTGAAGACAGACAACATGGACTTTTCAGCCAGATCTATCTTTGTAACAATTGAGTAATCTGTGAAAGCTTTTCAATTTTCCTTCATTTTCTTGCTAATAAAAATTCAAGTGACAATGAGCTCACTTGTTACTTTTTTTAAATTAAATCAGGATATCTAGCAGTTTCAAAATTTTCTCACTACCTCTTTTGCCATATAATTACCATTGTCCGGTGTGACACAAATATTTTAAAAAAAATGTTCTAACCAAAGCTAAACATAATAACTCAATATACATGAGGGTGGATAATGACAAGCACAATTATGACCAATATAAATACATTTTATTGCACAATATGAAAACTGAAAGTGATATTCATTTGCACAGCCTTAAAATATGGTAGTGGAAGAGACAGGTTAGAGGGGGGTGAAGGGAGTCAGGTATAACATCGAGTGATAAGCAGTACACAATATATGATTAGAATTTTATGTTATGTGGCAATTAGGAATTTTAAAACATTTCCTCAATAACTACGAAAGTTATCATTGGCTTACAAAACTAGGTGTAGCTGTATCACAAAATGTGATACATTTATAAGAAATCTCTGTGTTTGGGTTTGAATATTTTGACAACTTCTCTTCACGTTTTCAACACGTGTCAAGGTCAATGTTTGCAATCTAATAAAACTGTGATCAGGCATAATGTGTGGTGCTTTAGCATTTGTTACCCAGTGCTGTCAATGAACAAAACAGCTTGACAGAAATTTAGGGCCAACCAGCAGGCTAAATAAAACTGAAACAAATTATATAAGCATCAATCAAAAAGTTTACATATGAGGTCATTGCTGCAGTTTATAAGCAACGCACCACAACTTTGATGTGGGTATACAGGGTGAAAAGTATTTAAACCGACAAACTCTGGGAGGTTGTAAGGGACATCAGAACAAATATTTTTCCTAATGACATTTTTTCCTATGAGGAGTATTTAAACCAGTACAGGAAGATTTCACTGGTGGCAAATTAATTAAACCAACAAACTCTTTCCCATTTTTTTTTTTTTTTGACCAAGAGACAACATATTAACACAACCAAATTTCAGTTACAGTATATTTTCAAAAAAACCTCCATCTACATGTAAACAAAGGTTACACTGTCAGATCATGTCCTGTCTGACATGGGCAAAAACCCCAGGAGTATCCTGAACTGTTCCTGCTGCTGGTACTATCTGGGCAACCAGATCCTCTTCTGATGCAACAGGAGTCGTGTAAACAATGTTTCACATCTCTACCCACACTAAAAAGTCCAGAGAGAACATATCTGAGGATTGAGCAGGTCATGATACAGAACCACCTCTGCCAATCCACATTTCTGGGAACTGTCGGTCAAGGAATCGACACACATGATGACTGAAATGTGCCCGTGCCCTGTCATGTTGGAACCACATGTGTTGTAGGGAGCAGGACGTCCTCCAGCAATTCTGGCAACACTCTGGCGAGAAAATTATAATAGTACCTGCCATTTAATGGCCTAGGTAGCAGGTACAGCCCAATTAAACACTCCCCAACAACACTGACCCACACATTAATGAAGAACTGCACTTGATGAGCGCTAGTAACTGTGCAATGTGGGTTATCCTCACTCCAAACATGCGAATTATGCATGTTGAAGACTCTGTCATGCCCGAACGTTGCTTCATCGGTAAACAACAGAGAGGATGGAAATGTAGGATGCATTTCACACTGTTCCATGTACCACAGTGAAAACTGTGCTCTGGGTGAACAATCAACTGGTTATAGGTTGTGGACATGCTGTAAGTGAAATGGACATAACAACTGCTCTCGAAGGACTGTTCTTACATTTGTCTGATTCATCCCCATGTTATGTGGAATTGCACGAGTGCTGATTGAAGAATCCCGCTCCACATGCTGCAAAACAGCTCCCTCAGATTCCAGCGTTCTTACCGCACGACGGCGTCCCTGTCCAGGTAATCTTCTAAATGACCCGGTCTCACGCAGACGTTGGTACACAGCAGCAAAGGTCGTATGATGCGGGATACGACGATTAGGCTATTGTTTCTAGAATGAAATTTTCACTCTAGAGTGGAGTGTGCACTGATATGAAACTTCCTGACAGATTAAAACTGTGTGCCGGACCGAGACTCAAACTCGAGACCTTTGCCTTCGCGGGCAAGTGCTCTACCAACTGAGCTACCCAAGCACAACACACGCCCCGTCCTCACAGTTTTAATTCCACCAGTACCTCATCTGCCTACCTTCCAAACTTCATAGAAGCTCTCCTGCGAACCTTGCAGAACTAGCACTCCTGGAAGAAAGGATATTGCGGAGACATAGCTTAGACACAGCCTGGGGAATGTTTCTAGAATGAAATTTTCACTCTACAGTGGAGTGTGCGCTGATATGAAACTTCGCAGGAGAGCTTTGGTGAAGTTTGGAAGGTAGGCAGATGAGGTACTGGTGGAATTAAAGCTGTGAGGATGGGGCGTGAGTCGTGCTTGGGTAGCGCAGTCGGTAGAGCACTTGCCCGTGAAAGGCAAAGGTCCCGAGTTCGAGTCTTGGTCTGGCACACAGTTTTAATCTGCCAGGAAGTTTCATATTTGGATATTGTTGTTGATTAACCTGCTGTACAGCTCATCTGTTGTGGTGCGTTACATAGTATGCACCAGCTATATCAGTGTACTCACTCCAGGTGTATTGCTCCATTAGGAAACAGAGATGATGCACTGCTACACTGGTTGACAGCAGTTGCTTACAACTGAAGATCATAATATGCCCTCTAACAACTGAAGAGTGTAATACGGCCTCCACCAGTTTAAATAATCCTCATAGGAGAAAATGACATTCGGGAAAAATATTTGTTTTGATGTCCCCTACAACTGCCCAGAGTTTGTTGGTTTAATTACTTTTCACCCTGTATAAGCACTGACATGTAGGCAAGAAATCAGTATGGCAATTGTGTCTTTCTGACATGTATGCAGTAAATGCAAAAATGTGAACTGTGGCGATGTTATTACCAAATGTGTTTAAGCAGCAACAGTGCACTATTATTCTTTTGTTGCTTGTCGAAGCACATTCAGGCAGACATACACTGGAGAATGGAAAATGTGTATGGGGCAGCACATTTGTTGAAAACCACCACTGTGGAATGGTGTGCCACGTTCTGTGCTCGTCGCAGTTCGACAGAGGATGCTGGTCGATCTTGGAGAGATTAGGAGTTATGCCAACTGAAGTGCGAGGCGCTCGGGCACCTGCCCTGCAGTCTTGATCTCTCCCTATGTTATTTACATGCCTTCAGTTCCTTTAAAAATGCCTTGAAGGATCAGTGATTCATGTTAAACAATGATGTGCAGCAGGCAATTATGGAATCCTTCTCACAACAGGACACAATGTTTTACCAAATGGGTATCTTCAAACCGAAGCATAAATGGGAAGATTGTCTCAATGCTCATGGCAATTATGCTGAATCACATACTGATTCTGCTTCTGGATTGCAAAGCTTTCAAACTAAAACTTATGGTCACCCCTTATAAACAAGGGATTATCTACTAGTGGGGAGAGAGCAACAATATAGTTTCTCATTTTATTCAGCCAAATTTTGTGCTAGTAAAATAAAGCTTCTGTTTCAGTTACCTGAATTGTTTGACACTATAATTTCAGTTCCCTTATAAATCACACTGTCTTAGAAGTCCGGTGCCTCCATGAGGCAAGTATCTAGATTAATAAAAATATTAAATTTACCACACATGTTAAGGAGAACAACTGTCTCCCATTTCTGGAAGTGCCCATGCAAAATAAACCTGATGACACTCTGGCACATGGAAGGTACAGGAAATCTGCCCCCACAGACCTGTATCTTCCAGTGACTAGCTACCACCACTGATGATGGTGACAGTCCTATCTAACAACACTGGTGCACATAACGAAGATCATATGTGATGACAGCTACTTACTGATGGATATGGACTGCCTTAAAACACTTTTGCTTTCAACAGCTACGAAAATACGGAAATTAAGAAGGCACTGGGGGCACACAAATGCAATGACAGGAAGAAAGAAGCAGAAAACAATTAAAAAGAGAACACCAGTTTGCTTTTCTGATATATGTTAGTGCAACTTTTGTTGTCTATCATATCCGATGCAAATATGGAAAACAATACATTGAACAAATGCACCAACATGTCTCCCTATGTCACACTGAAGATATATGTAACGAAAGTCACAGACAGATAAATAAATCTACATGGATAGTGCACAGTTTAATGGAAAAGTGCATGTTTAGTTTTAAAAAAAGGTGTCTGTAATCTGCGTGTCAAATGATTTATAGGACATCATTATTAATGAAGCAATGAAAATAAAAGTGATGATGAATCTTGTTAATTGAGGTAAGGGTTTTACCCTCAGAGTAGCTTTATAACTGACCTCTGAAGCAATAGGATGGGAGATGTCGTCTTCTTCGCATAATACAGCAGCGGACACGAGTTGCCAGAGCCATTGCTAATCTGTTGTAGAGTGGCCACTGTGAGATTTAAATGCCCATGGCTCTAAACTATATAAGGAGAAAGACTGTGATGCACTGGACTCTACCATTCGTCCCTCCAACACCACTTGAATCTCCTGGTTGAGTAGCATAATACATGGAAACGTCACCTAAATCCAAGCCACCACCTCCGGTCACACCACTCAGCGCTTCTAGCATCCAGATTCCCACCTCTCCACATGCAATGAACCCATCCCCCTGACTAACGTAAGAGAGCATTTAGGCCCCCAATACAAAGCCCAATACAGATGAAAACTACTGAAGTCATTAACAGGTGGCACTTGACGTCTACATCCTTCCTCCATTATCCTCACCTACAAATCCCTTGTCTGCCCCTATGCAAACCTTTTTCTGTTCTTGGAGCATCTCCAGATCCAACACATTAACTGCAAAAACTACTGCCAGCACTCAATATCCTATACACTTATCATCAATCCATGAACATTACTGTGCCACTGCATGTACACAACATATGCACATTCATGCCTTATCCATCATCTCCTTCCAGAACTTCAAATGACTACCGTTACCCAATGATAAAATCCATCCCAAGATGTAACCCTCTTTCCAACCCAAGTCACTACATCCCATCTCACACCATCCTTCCACCTTCCTCCCTCCCCTTCTTCTGACTGTAATGTGGCAGAATGCAATACATTACAACACATTGATGAGGCATCAACTGAAATCTGATGCCTCTGCACATCACTATGTCTGCATATAACATCTAACCTCCATGTTTTGTACTTGCATCACTGATATAAAGCAGACACTTTGGGATGTAATTAGTCAACCTACTATGTGGTTTCAACAAATTTACATCAATACTGTTTCTGTAGTTGCCATGTAATGCAAAAACAAAAAACAAAAAAAAAAAGAAAAAAAATATACAGTTAGTGATATATTTCAAATACTAGTGCAAAAAGTAGTATATGAATCAAATAAAATGTAACACAATTGCACCAAAGACATGCTATGAACATAAAAATTTACATAACACTGAAGTAATTAGTATTTTTAAGTTAAGCACTATTTGGGCATGGGGGTTTTATATTTATGTGGTATGTGGTTTATTCATCTCATTACTTACAATTATCAAATCATTTGATTTAATGTACAGGAGATATGTCAAGGCTTACAAAAGAAATTTTTTTCACTTTTTTAAGAGAAATACAAAAGTTTAAATTATATTTTACATTTCTAAGTTACATGCACATAAAATAATAAATGTAATACAATCCCTGGGTTCAGATTGTGAAGCTGTCCTCAATGAATTCATCGACAGAATAATAACACTTTTCCACTAGAAGAGTAAAGAGCAATCTTTTCAGTGAACCCATCTCCATTTTAAATATATTATTGCCTTTTATTTTATTGAAAATTTTAACCCCATATAGTCTGGCGTTTGGGCATAAAATTTTAAACGATGTGTTATGTAAGATAGTCAGTGTAATTCTGTTACACTATTATTATATACAAAGTTCACATAAAAACAAATCTATATTAACTAACAAGCTATCCAGAATTGTAAAAGCTCAGTTGTAATTTGTCAGCATTTAGTATAAAACAATGTGTGGATTCAATTCTAATTACTGTAAAATTATAAAAGAAGTGTGCTGGTGGCCATAAGTGCTTCATTGTTGAAACAGATTTTGTGGTGTCAATACTGTGTCATGTGATGCTGGAAATACGTATTAAATGTTTTAAAGTAACATTCTGCATTTTGAGTATATCATTTCATAGTTAATATGTCACAAATTGCCTGACAATCCAAGAAAAAGAACAGCAGTTAATATTTCCAATAGAGGAACTTTAAAAGTTACTGAGTTACACTAACCATTGTCCGTTGACCAATACCAAGTTAGGTAGTGAAGTGCACCAATTCAACCTGCTAATATTTCAGTTTGGTTGGAGGAGCTGTGATCTGCTGAAAATGTAAGGTCAGATGTGCTAAACAAATTCTAAATTTCAGGTATGCATTATGGGTAAAAAAGTAATCTGAACAAAATTATAAAAATGTAAGACACTACCAACATTACTGGATGAGAATGCAACCACATGGATGGATTAGTAATGTGACAAATCAAATGACTGGAATCAATTGTGTGGAACATTGTCATTGTGGACATTATTACAACAATTTATTTAAACACTCAGGAAGATTTTAGGTGAAAAACATGACTAACCAAGTAGTGATTGTGATAAAATTATGGCTGAAACCAGTAAAGACTCGAGTAGCAGAATTGAGGCATCAAAAAGTGAACTAAGGAAAGACTTGGGCGATAGACCTGACATTGCTAATAATATATTTATAGAAGTAAGAAATAAATTTTAAATTTAAATAATGGCATTAACACCTTAGAATTTAGGAAAAGAACTCACTGTTGAGCCACTATGAAAACAATCAGATGTACAGGGTAGTTTAGTCAAAAATAATATTGTAGAGGTAGAACCATATAAGATAAATGAAGCTGAAAATATCTTTACTGTAGAAGATAAAATACTGTCAGTAGGAAATAACACTGTAATTCCCAATGTATTAGGATTGGCAGCAGTGGATGCTGTAAGTCAAAAAATTGTTACACATGCCAGAAATGATACTGAAAATTATACTAATGTTGTACCAATAGTTTAGGCAAATATCAACAAAAATTGAGGAAAAAAAAGCAAGTAATTAAATAAAATTTGAACTGAGTGCAAATGTATGTGTGAAATGTATTAATAACAAAGATGCTGAAGGATTTGTAAATTTAACATCTGTAGAACAAATCGTTGCTTCAAACTTTGGCGGCACTCAAAATTTTTATTTGCTATAAGACTGAAAGAGCTGATAGTGATACTTTGGAAATATAAAAGTGTAGCAGGTTTGTGGAGTGCAAGACTGAATAGTGGTCATGTAGGGTACATTTATTATCAGATACATTTTAAGTCGAAAGTATCTTCAAAGTCACTTTCATATTTTTCAATGTGCAAGTCAACATATGTGCTTTCAAAGAAATTCCTGTTAGAAGTAGGAGCAAATTATTTTGAAAATCGTTATGATTTATGTGCATCAAAGCTTCAAAGCCCTTGGGGCATACTATGGGACTGACGATCACAGGGCTCCAAGCTAAGAGGATTTTTCCAAAATTTTTCATTTCATCACTACATTCATTTTCTGGTTAATCTGTAAATCCTCCCAGTTATTTTCTAGTATCATACTATGCTACTTCATTAGATGCTATATGCACATACAGTAAGAATTTTCAAATGAAGTTTCACAGCAGTATTAATAAAAATTTTGTCTATTATTTGTATAAAAGGTTACAAGTTTTTTTTATATTTTTGAAAATAAATTTGTTTCTAACAACAATATGATTGTACTTAAGGTACTTTATTCTACTAAGAGAAAAAAAATACATTTATGTTTAACTAGTGCAGAATTGACTCATATTTTGAGAAGATATGTTTTTGGCTGTTTTTCAGGAACAATATTTTTGCATTTGATGAGATTAAATATACTTTGGATTTCTGTGCTGTTTGGTTTTATGGAAATTGAACAGACATAAATCTAGTAGCTATTTGGGGAATTATTGTGCCGTTTTTGTAACTGGAACAATGTTAAGTCAGACTTGCTAATTCGCTGTTGTCATTTCCAAGATTTGTAGTTAACATTTGAATACAACTATAATAATGGAGGCATCCATGAGGATTTTATTATGAGAAGAGAATAATAAGCTGATATATCAAACTTTAATAAATTTTCTCTATTACCTTGCATTGGACAGTGGAAGACGCTTAGAGTTTTTCAACCCACACATAATATTGAAAACTGTAATAGATGAGAACTTTCATCATATATAATTAATTTTATAAGTAAACTGTATTAATGTTGGGGGTTGAAAATATTGAGCATGTGTTGAAAGTCGATACATGTTGCTCAGAATATTTTGTAATGTGGAAACATTAGGTTGAGAAATTATGTTGGATTATGGCAGTTAACTGAATGTTAGGAGACACTAAGATAGGTCTACGTATTCTGTGATGGTGAAATGTAGGTATATTCTTCAAGTTTTGGTGAGATATTGATGAAGTACAGGTTGTACTCTAGTAATTTGGAGATGATGATTTTGATGAAGTTGCTATGTGTTGGGGAACTTCATTCTGCGCTGTTGTGTGAGATTTCAGGTTTGTCATATAGTATGTGTTTGTACCTGGAAATGAGATGAAGGTTTGTAAACAGTTTACTGTCAGACCGATGGCAATTTGAAGATATACAGTGATTACATCTGAAGGGTTTGTGATAGTAAATGTCTTGAGATAATGAAAATAGTAAAACAGACAGTTGTGGAAAGTGTTTGGAAAAAAGTAATGTTGCTCACTGATATGTTACACCATATGAGACTAACTCTAGACTACTTAAGGCAATAATGCTCATCGAGGAGTTGGGGGACTTACTGAAACTGAGATGAAACCGGGAAACTGTTTTTAACGTCAAAAATTTGTGTTCGGTAGTGGAGGTTGTTGTGGCTGATCATATACTAAGTGTTTTGTTGTTATGAAATAGTTTTGTGAAAAGGTACACAGCTGAATGGAACATTACTGTCTAGAAGCACATTCTTTCATGGGAATTTGAAGGAATGTAAATTAGTTACAAAAATATTTTTCAAATGTTACTAAGAAAATATCTTGTGAAAATAGGTTTTGCCATTTTCTTGAATTGTTACAATTTCAGTTTTCCATTTATAAGGCACACATGAACATGAATGTTTATATATTCTAGTGTTGTGGAGTAATGAAACATGTATTTGTTAACATTAAAACTTGGCACGTAGTACTCGACGTTCAATGTTTTTTCATTCATTCTATGTAAGTATGAATTGATCAACATTTTAACTTGGTGGAAACAACTTACATTACTTGACTATTGTTACGTAAGCTACATGGTTTTAAAAGAATAGGTTCTGTGTCCAAGGTTTTGCCATGTACTTTTACATGCTTGTAATATCATATGCAAATGCTAGTCAGAATTTCAAGTAACGTGCTCAGATGGTCCATATTTATGGAAATTCACTTTAATGCAATAGAACAATTGAATTTAGAGGAAAGTATGTATATAATTCTTCTACTGTTATATGAGATGCTTAGTTATGTTACAATAAGCAAAACTTTGCTACTTCTAATACACACATTACATGAGAACACTTAAGTATACTCTGTCGAGTGAAAGATGGAGGTGACTGTGCCAGGAAGGAACAGCATTTAGGTAAATTCTGCATTCAATTGTAATACATATGACTATGACAGTAGTCAATATTTTATTCTATTAACTCACTACATACAAAATACTCATCCACCACAGCATATAACAGAAATCACAACACCACAGTAATTACCGAAGAACATAAAAACATAAGTCATATTGTCCAGGGCAAACAAATTTAGTTTTTATATCACATCTATTCAAGAATCAATGACTGCACTTGTTCCATACTGACTGTCCATCATCTTAGTCCATAACATCAGTCTCCCCCCCCCCCCCCCCCCCCCTTCCCTCCAACCATTTTGGGAGAGCTGTAGCTTGGCAATTCATGTGTGTAGCATATTGACTCACATGGTCTGTCAGACCCTCAGCTGTATTGGACTTGAAAACCTGGGGCCCCCCCAGACAATGGGGTGTCGATAACATACTTGACTGCAAGACCATGTAAACACAATTGGCTTTTTGGTCTGTTCAGGGAGATGAATGTTTCTATCCTTGTCTGACAAGTCATGAGGGAGATATAACAATTAGACTCTTTCATTGTGTGGTCATCCAGGCATCTTTCGGAGTATGCTGGCTTCAGGTGGTCAACTGACACTGTCGTGATTACCATTTTTTTCATCTAAAAATGTTTTGCCACCTCTGTCAGTGACCTTAAAGGGTCCCATATGTGGAGAAGAAAGAGGTGATCTAGCAGCAGCATCTCTTATCCATACAAACTCACATTAGAAAATTTGTTTGTCTCTGTGTCATGAAGGATTGCCACATCTGAGGAGTTGCATGTGAGTTTGCATAGTGTGTAAAATGGGGCATTTTTCCTAACATATAGACTGGAAAGGGGAGAGCACAAGAAACATTTTCCTGGTACTTTCAGTTGCTCTCCACAGACTAATTAAGCAGAGGAACAGCCTAAGCCTTCTTTAATTACTCTGTGGAGGCCTAGAAGTACTAATGATATTGCTATCATCCAAAATTCTGCATGGCCGGCCAAGGCAACCTTCAGGGTGCAGTGCATACATTGTACCATTCCATTACTGGCAGGGTGGTAGATTGTAGTTTGCATCTGCATAATCTCAAGAGCTCCTCGAACACTTGACATTCAAACTGTCTACCCCTGTTAGCAGTGATAATTTGAGGAATGCCAAACCTGGAGAACCAACTAGAGATCAACACATGGGCAACAGACACTGCAGAAATATCTGTTACAGGGACAGCCTCAGGCCACCTAATAAATTGAAGTGAGAGGAGGACATGCAATATCCATGTGTATGAGAGGGGGTCAAAAATTTCTAGTCTAAAAAATAAAGAATGACAGAAATTTCATAATACCAATTTATATTTCAATATAATACCCTTGTACAATTATACACTTGGGGGCACACTTAAGATAACTTCTGTAAACCATTCAAATAAAAGGTCTTCCATTTTGAGTCCAACAAAGCATTCACAGCAGCAATCACTGCATCATCATTGTCAAATCGTCATCATTTGAGGTCTCTTTTTAGGTTTGGAAAAAGAAAAAAGTCTGATGGAGACAAATCAGGTAAATACAGCAAATGATAAAACAATTCAAGCTCACAGTCACGCAAAGTTTCCAGTGTTCGAAGGCTTTTTGTGCCGATGCACTGTTCTGATGCAGAAGATATCCGCGAGCCAAATTTTTGTGCCATTTTTTCTTTATCTCTTCTCTCAAATAGTGCAAGAGGCGCAATAGTATGACGCATTGATAGTTACTCCCTTTTGCAAGTAGCCCACCATAATTATTACCCCTTCAGCATCCCAGAAGATTGGTGCCATCACCTTACCAGCTGATTTTTGAGTCTAAACTTTTTTTGGGTAGGGGATGAAGGAAGCTTTCATTGTTGTGACTTGTTTTGTCTCAGGATCAAAGTGGTGCACCCACATTCCACCAAAGTCACATACATTGCAAGAAAGCCGTCTCCATCCGCTTCAAACCGGCGAACAATTTCTTTACAACACTTTTTTCACAACACTGCACACACTCCCATCTCTGATCTGCATTCATGTCTTTCGGGACCCACTGAGATGAAACTTTCCGCATTCCCAAAATATATATCCACAACACTGTCATGAACATGCCCAAGGGAGATTCCAAATGTGATTTAAATGTGCTGCAGCATTGTTCAACAATCCTGGAAAATCGTATCTTGAATTGCAGTCACTGTTTTGTCAGTGGCAACGGTGACAGGCTTTCTGCTCCTCGGCACATCTTCCCACGTGTTCTTCCATGTTTGAAGTTGGACACCCAGTTTTTCACTGCTGCACAAGATGGAGCACTGTCCTTACATGTATTCTGCACATCCTCTGCAATTTCCTTGGGTGTCATTCCCTTCAAATGAAGATATTTAATCACAGCACAGTTCTTGATTCTCTCGATTTTCGCAATTTTGCATAAACTACGGTATACAACGCAACCCAGTGGGAAAACTAATGAAGATGGAGCCGTAAAATTTGACTTGCATACCCACAAAGAGTCACCAAAAAGTTGTTGTTGTTGTTTGTGGAAGACATTACAGTAACTATTTCGGGCTAGAAAATTTTTGACCACCCCTCGTAAATGTGAGAATCTCCCTGAAGGTGACAGTGATGGGAAGTCATTCACCAGAGTAAAGTTATGGCAAGAGATGTTACAACTTTGACATCTAATGCTACTTTGAGCCCATCGAGGTAATTTTTCTGTATTTGTGACCAAACAACTGTGTTTGATATTAACTTAGCAGTAGCTCTTATCCCCAGCTGTGTGCTATGTTGTGAAAGATGTTGAACTCTGCGCATTACCACTTTGTTAGGGTAAATGGGCATAAATTGTTTCCTGAAGTGTCACACCAAATCTGTTGTCTTGTGGTGTGCAGTGGCAGGTGCTCAAGGCACAGGCCTGTCATTGCAGGAACGGCCCAGCACTGCTGAAGGACACTCTCCATATCTTGTTCTGCTGCTACGTCAGCCCAGTTAATCATGGGAAATGCCACACAGTAGCGAGACAAGCAGTCAGCCATGACATTATCCTGTCCCGCAATGTGTTGCACGTCTGTGGACTACTCTTTTACTCGAATCTAAGCCGCACTTTTTTTCGGTTTTTGTAATCTAAAAAACCACCTGCATAATTGAGTGCAAAGTAAGTGGAAGTTCTGAAAAATGTTGGTAGGTGCCGCCACAACTAACTTCTGCCATCGATTATATGTAGCGCTACACAGGCTTGCTTTGTAGGCACAAAGATAAATATTGCCGCCAAAACCTCTGCGTCAGTAAATAAATTAAAAAAAAAGGTGGAAGACGAGCTTTTTTCTCCGCCCCGAGTTTCGACCACTGCATTTTCATACATTATCCAACGAAGTAAATACAAATTCCGTATTGTTCATCTTCAAATGTAGCAGCATTTCAATGTACTATGAAAATCCGACTGGCAAGAGTGTTTGAGGGTTTTGTCAATATGGCCAACTCTACATTCTGAATTTTTTCCTACCTGTGAGAAGAGATGGTTATAGGAACTTTTATGCATTGTGAATCACATGCAGTATTCTCTTAACCATAAGAATAATACGAATATAAACATTTTGCCATGTATTCTTTTGTGTTTGCTGCTATCTCATTTAAATCCTGTCTGCCTAATAAACTACGAAACTAGAGTTTGACAACAGCATACACGGAAGAATATACATATCATGTCATGTTTATATTCGTATTATTCTTACGGCTAATAGTGATACAGTCAGAAATGAAGCACAGCAATTGACTAGATTTTTAAATCTAAGATGACTCTAATTTCTGTGCAGAATGTAATGTTATGCAATGTACTAAAGAGGCGTCTGCAAAGATTTTAAAAACGGGGAGAAATTTTCGCTAATCTCTCGTTCAGAACATTTTCTTATCATACGCAGTCTATTATTTGGTTCTTGTTGATCATTATCAAAGAAAGCACCAGTGTAAGTAACAACAAATAGCAGTCTCTTCCCATTGCTTCGCTAATGAGACAATTCCTCTCTTCTCTCTCTCTCTTTTCCATTGTAAGCGGCGGTAGCGCGCACAAAAGCAAGCCATGCCATGAGCGGCGACAGCCCGTAAACACTCATTATCAGAATGCGACAAACGATGGATGGCACAGTACAGTAATGCATTTTCAGATTAGAGTGACATAAACACCTATAACAAAGAGAATGGCACTTATGAGATCAAAGAAAAATGAGCAAGCAATTCAAACCAGACGAAGCACGTGAAATAGGAAGGGTACCCGTATAAATACGGACGGAGCGCCTGGCGCATAGCAATGGCTACCTGGTAAAGCTTAACTGCTAAGCTTACGACTCTAACCAAACTACTGTAGCTGTATCCTCATTCATTCGACCTAAATTGTGTCTCATATTAAAATGGACCAACTTTGTTTCGATTCGGAGGTGCGGCCTAAAACTTTTTTCTCCTCTTGAATTTCGAGTCTCAAATTTCAGGTGCGGCTTATATTCGAGAAAATTTTTTCCCCTTAATTGTGAGTCTCATTTTTCAGGTGCGGCTTAGATTCGAGTGCGGCTTAGATTCGAGTAAATACGGTAGTTACACAATCTACTCGTATTGGGCAATGAACTCTGCTTGGCGAATTTGACGTGGTGAGTTGAGGTCAGTAACATGTTGGAATATGGAAGTCAGAGGTTCATGATCTGTGAAAATTGTAAATACTTGTCCCTCTACTATCCATTTCATAATGATTGACCCCTGACTTTGGGCTCGTATTCTGGTAGCATTGCATTACAAACTTCGATATGTTACACCTTGCCGGAATTGTGGAAATGTCTACTTTCATTTAGTGTATGAATGATACATCTCAGTTGAAATGGGGGTGACGTATTGCGGTGGCCTGGTGTAATGTTAAGCTCTCTCTATACAGCTTAAGTGTTTTCATGGACTTACTTGTTGAAGAATGCTGGTTCTGCTTTCTTGCAGCGCCGATGTCTTCTCCTAACACTAGACGCTTCTCCGAAGATTTCACTGCTAGGAAGGGGAAATTTTCACTCTCTCGCTCTCTCTCTTCTTATTTAAAAAATATGCTACTCTTGGAATACCATTCAATGCACCAGAACATATTTATTTCCACTTTGTACAAAAAGAACTAAACTTTATGACATAAGCCCACACATTACCGGGCACCCAGAATCAGTTAATTACACATTTTTGAACACAATTAATACATAAGCTTTTATCGTGGATGACTATCCATGTCCAGTCCACGTACTCTCGACAGCAGTTCAACGTCTAATAAACAGTCACGATTTCGAGTCTCTCCATTTGTTTTTTAACAATACAATGCTACATTACTCTTTGCAGCCGGCCACAGAGCTTCCGAGCCATATTTGCTTATTCTTGGCAGGTCGCGCTGAACACTTGCCAGAGCCGACAAATTATCTCCCTTCCAGTTTTGCCTGCACCAACAATAAATGGGTGCAGTATCTCATGCTCATCCTTACGCCCTGCCTTAAAATAATGCGTGTTCAAAATGGCTGGAACGCAAGTGTCTCCAGACTTTCGTAAAATTCTGGGGGCACTACAATACATGGTAATATTTAAGAGAAATCATGCTTTTTCTAGCTTTTTCCAGGGAGTGTCACATTTAAGGATGGCTAAAAATCAGACTGTAATTAGGAGAAAAAATTCCTTTCAACAGTTTAAAGATAATCTTGTTCTATTTACAGACAGATTTTCGGTATTTTCTGATTACTCATTTCATTGCGATAATGCCAGATGCAAGATGCTGTGATTGAGCTTACTGTTGTAGCTATTGTGACGGTGAAGGCACTGTTGTTAAGCTTGAATTTTGTTGGTTACATTATATGTCTTTGCTAATAAATACTCCTTGTGTTTGTTACTTAAGTGTTCATAAAGCAATTGTCTTAGTAGGTGCAATATATGCGACTCTGTGAGTTGTCAAACCAGCACTGTTGTAATGTATCGAAAGCACCAATTTGTTGGTAAAGAAAGACAACTGTAGTTGCATTCCAGTATGGCACTGGTGCATTCAGTTTTTGTTGAGAGTGGAAGGGAATAATATGGGAAACTGAAAATAAATGGTCAACATGCAAGCAGCTCACATTAAATGTACAGTTGTATAGCACATTTCAATAGGAAATGGAAAAGCCAATTAGCTCAAATGAATTTTGCAGTAAAGAATGATGACTGAAATCTAATCTACCTTAACCACTTTTGCTTTTGGCTAAGGTCTTGCTGCTGCTACTGCAGCTGTCTACTTGGATCAACAACTGTTCTAGTCATATGCCAGGACAGTGGGCTCTTTGCAAATACCTGATTTCAAGTTTGTGTACATGAGTCACTGAATTCCTCCAGGTATTGCTGTACCTTGAAGTGCGGTCATGTGTATACCAGTAGGCCAGCTATGGTAAATTCCTCATATGATGTGGCATTAGATAAAAGCTCTACATTGCTGGTTTCCACCCATTCAGTAATAGAATTCTTTCTCTATTTTGTAGATAGAATTTGCAATACTCTATTTATCACTGTGTTGTAATATGGAGCCCGATCTGAAACAATCAGAGATCAGTTTGTGATTTTTTTGGAATGCTTCTAAACCACTTTTTTTAGAGTCTGGCATTTATTTAAAAATGATCATCTGCACCTTCTTTTTGCCCAATAAACCACAAACCTACATTTTGCACGAACCCACTTGTTTCCCAATGTGGCACATTATAATTTTTTCTAGAACTGGATTGGTGTTTGAAATCCTACTTTCCAGCCATTCTACTCTTGATCATTTCCTCTGTGATATTCACATGCATTTTATGATACATAAGCCATTTTTTCATTCCGGTCAACTAAATGTTCTGGAATGATTTGCACCACACCAACCCTCATCAATGTAATAAGTAGTCCATCCACTGAAGCACCAGTGTCTTATTTCCTGAAAGACCTCATCTATTTTTTCTGCTACTTGGTTATTTTCAATCAGCATATGGATGTTTTTTTATTTTATTTTTTATCTGGAAGGTAATTTTCGAATAGCATGCCAAAGGGTTGTTTCGCTCCTATCAGGAAAATCTTCCACCTTAGTCTTCAGCTTTTACAATACGGCTGCCACTGTTGGAAACTGCTTTACCACTAAGAAGTTGTGGATTTTTCTTCTTTTGGCTCTGTATTCTCTTGAAATTTGCTTCACTGTACTTTCACTAATACCGAGACATTCAAAAGTTCTCTTTAACTAAAAACTAAACTCCATCCAAACACTCATACAAGACATGAGGTTTCCCTATATTCTCTTGAAATTTGCTTAACTGTGCTTTCACTAATACCGAGACATTCAAAAGTTCTCTTTAACTAAAAACTAAACTCCATCCAAACACTCATACAAGACATGAGGTTTCCCTATATTCTCTTGAAATTTGCTTCACTGTGCTTTCACTAATACCGAGACATTCAAAAGTTCTCTTTAACTAAAAACTAAACTCCATCCAAACACTCATACAAGACATGAGGTTTCCCTATATTCTCTTGAAATTTGCTTCACTGTACTTTCACTAATACCGAGACATTCAAAAGTTCTCTTTAACTAAAAACTAAACTCCATCCAAACACTCATACAAGACATGAGGTTTCCCTATATTCTCTTGAAATTTGCTTCACTGTGCTTTCACTAATACCGAGACATTCAAAAGTTCTCTTTAACTAAAAACTAAACTCCATCCAAACACTCATACAAGACATGAGGTTTCCCTATATTCTCTTGAAATTTGCCTCACTGTGCTTTCACTAATACCGAGACATTCAAAAGTTCTCTTTAACTAAAAACTAAACTCCATCCAAACACTCATACAAGACATGAGGTTTCCCTATATTCTCTTGAAATTTGCTTCACTGTACTTTCACTAATACTGAGACATTCAAAAGTTCTCTTTAACTAAAAACTAAACTCCATCCAAACACTCATACAAGACATGAGGTTTCCCTATATTCTCTTGAAATTTGCTTCACTGTGCTTTCACTAATACCGAGACATTCAAAAGTTTTCTTTAACTAAAAACTAAACTCCATCCAAACATTCATACAAGACATGAGGTTTCCCTATATTCTCTTGAAATTTGCTTCACTGTACTTTCACTAATACCGAGACATTCAAAAGTTCTCTTTAACTAAAAACTAAACTCCATCCAAACACTCATACAAGACATGAGGTTTCCCTATATTCTCTTGAAATTTGCTTCACTGTGCTTTCACTAATACCGAGACATTCAAAAGTTCTCTTTAACTAAAAACTAAACTCCATCCAAACACTCATACAAGACATGAGGTTTCCCTATATTCTCTTGAAATTTGCTTCACTGTGCTTTCACTAATACCGAGACATTCAAAAGTTCTCTTTAACTAAAAACTAAACTCCATCCAAACACTCATACAAGACATGAGGTTTCCCTATATTCTCTTGAAATTTGCTTCACTGTACTTTCACTAATACCGAGACATTCAAAAGTTCTCTTTAACTAAAAACTAAACTCCATCCAAACACTCATACAAGACATGAGGTTTCCCTATATTCTCTTGAAATTTGCTTCACTGTGCTTTCACTAATACCGAGACATTCAAAAGTTCTCTTTAACTAAAAACTAAACTCCATCCAAACACTCATACAAGACATGAGGTTTCCCTATATTCTCTTGAAATTTGCTTCACTGTGCTTTCACTAATACCGAGACATTCAAAAGTTCTCTTTAACTAAAAACTAAACTCCATCCAAACAGGCCTCAGATGGCCCAATAGCACTGACTGACCACCGTGTCATCCTCTGCTGACAGGCGTCACTGGATACGGATATGGAGGGTCATGTGGTCAGCACAATGCTCTCTCTACTGTTTGTCAGTTTTCATGACCAGAGCAACTACTTCTCAATCAAGTAGCTCCTCAATTTGCCTCACAAGGATTGAGTGCACTCTGTTTGCCAACAGCATTCAGAAGACTGCACAGTCACCCACCCAAGTGCTGGCCCAGCCCGACAGCACTTAACTTAGGTGATCTGACAAGAACCGGTATTACCACTGAGACAATGCCGTTGGCTAGAACTTCTCTTTGTTGGCTATGATATAGAATTGCTCACAGCTCATTCTTTTTGGCCTCACCTCAAAGTAAGCATGTGCACTGATCACCATAGAATTTTCACAGCTCCTTAAATGATGCATGGGTTCGCAAAAGTGCAAGGCAACTAATTATGTTATGAGCACTGCCTCACACAAACACACAACAACAAATGGAAGCACAATTGTTTCGTATCTGATGGGAATCAACGCTGTAAACACTGCAACAATGAAAAATAAAGTGGAAATACTGTTCAGAGGCCTGCCAACATAGTACATGCGAGCATGCAGTACATAGAAATGCAAAAGCAAATAAATTAAAGATGTGATATTAGCACTTTATGTAGATTTATGTGCATAAAAAATGTAACAGCTGTGAAAGGCAACAACAGAGCTTGCATATATGCTTCTCATCTTGTTAATATGTATCATCATTAGGTGAATTGCAGCAATCTACACCCACCATTATTAGGAAAAAACTATTGCTTGGAAAGCAATGACAATTTGTCTGGAAGTTGAGTATGATCGTATTTTTAAAATAGAGAAAGGAAATTATTCTCCTAATTGTGGTTTGACTTCTATGACTTCCCAAATTTGACATTTACTAAAAAAAGGTAAAAAAAGCACTTTTCCTCTTAAATATTACCATGCATGCCGCCCCTTTTCAACTAAAATATAATATTCATATTCCAGATAAAAGTAGACATTTCCACAATTATGGTAAGGTATAACACATCAATGTTCATCATGCCATGCGATCAGAATATTAGCTCAAAGTCAAGGATCAATCATTTTGAAATGGATAGTCATGGATGGTCAGAAATGTTGGACAGGTAGATATATTGCCAGAAGTTCACTGTCGAATGTGCTCCATTGCTCCTGCTATACCGACGGGTTTTTAGGGAAAAAAAGTGAGGTGTTGCTGTTTTGTTGTGACATATTGTTGTAGCACATCGCCCAGTGCCATCCGACATGCGACAACCCACAAAGCAATTGGCGCATTCTGAACAGGATGTGCCGCAATGTAGCATTTGCCAATGAATTTTTTAGGTCGCTATATGCTGATGTAGCTTCAGGAGTCCACGGAACCTTCCTGCTACCAGATATGTTTTTGCAAGAGACAGTTTGTTAAGCAGCCCCCGCAGCTCTGCCAAATGTGGCAAGTGGCATTTGCAATAATTTAACATCCCTAGGACATGTTTAAGGCCTTTAAATGTAGGAGGAGGGGGCATGTTAACAATATCTGTCACTTTTTCGGGAAGTGGTGAGATACCATGGTATGGTATGGTGTAGCCAAGAAACTCTGCATCTTCTTTTGCAAAGAACACATTTGTCCTTGTTAATCATACCATAATCGTAATCTAGTCTTTTGAACAAAGTAAACAGATGCCTTAATGTGATCCTGTTTGATTTCTGAGAGCCCTAATATATAGCAGAACACAAGTGTAAGGCCATTTGGGACCAAATGCATGAAACACTGCCAAGTTTGTGCAGTGTTCTGCAGACCAAAAGTCACAGTTTTGTACTAAAAAAGTTGGGATGTAGTCACAGATGCCTTTTTTTGTCTTTCAGAGTCAGAGGTATTTGTGAGAATACCTTAGCATAGTCAACAACAGTGAAATAGCAAGCACCGTCTATATTACCTTTAAAATCAACTATGTGAGGCACGAGGTGCTGGTCAAGAATAGTGCAGGCATTTAAATCCCCACAGTCTACACAGATTCTCCATGATCCATTTTTCTTCTTTACCATCTGCAATGGGGCTGCCCACAAACTGTTTGATCTTGATGTGGCTCCACCAGTGATCATGTTATCAAATTCCTTTTTTTCTGCAGATAATACATCACAAGGCAATTACAGAGGACTGAAAGCTACCGGCTGACCTGGTGTTGTCCTCATAAAATGTCGAGTGGAATGACTTCTGTTCCTCTTAGCCAGCACTGAATCTGTCAGCACAGGAAACTCATGCAGTAGCTGTTGGCCAAGATCATTGCTCGACACAAATGTGGCCTTGGAGAAGGAAGAGAGGGGAGAGGCTCGGCCACCCTCTGGCAACACTGCAGCGCAGTGCAGACGACGCAGTTGTTCACGTGTGCTGTCCAACTCTTTTTGCGATATGGAAATTTTCCTTTGTAGTTTAGCATATTCATTTTGTAATTCAGAAACAGCTGTCCTTCCACAGAATGCAGTCCTCGTATTTTAAAAATTTGTGCTTCAAGTACCTTGCAGGTCTCTCTCAACTCCAAATGCTTCCGGTTGTTTTGTGCAAATAGGTGTCCAGTGTCTTCTCTTGTAATGCACTTATGTGCGCTCTGCATCGTACAGTAGTGACCACAGTTTTTGTATAATTGATGAGGAAGAGGGGGCTAGCTGAGAAATCTTCACACGACCGATAGGGGTGGAGTCGCACAGTACGCGCTCCGATGCTGTAGTGAGTTTGAGAGAGAGAGGTCTTTGCACTATGCATCGAAGCACTAAATATGGCACAACTGAAAAATGTCAGAGAAAATTAGCTCCTAAAATTGGCCCAGTCTCTTCAGCGATACAAATGTCCATGTATGGTGGAAGTTGTGATCTGATTATAGAGTTAGTGTTTTCTTCCTATATGTTCAGATTGCATAACTTTTGGCAGCTGTGAGAAAAGAAATATCTTCAAATTTTGCCAGAATCATTCAGCATGCTTGGATAAACACTGATTACTAAACCAGTGTCAACTGGGGAAAGTGGACCAGACTTTCTCTCTTTGATAAATAAAGTGGAATATGTAGCAGCTAAAACCACTGCATTCTTTCTGTCTTTTAGGCACTGTGAAAAATCCTGACAAGTGTGCGAGCCTACAGGCACCAGTCACCCTTTTTGGGTGTGTGCTGGGGCTTGCGCACTGTCTCACTGCATTGGCAAAACACCTCTGGTACCAAAACCAGTTTCCACGTTGCCGGTTGTTCTCACTTCAAACCCCATCATTGTTGATATGCCCTTTTAGCCTAGAATTTAGTCTGGCTACTTCATTCAACTGCCCCATACGTGGCTCTGCTCACGGGTCTTGTGTCTATGCTGCTGCAAAACATGTGTTGGGCCTCCCTGTTGAAGCTGTGGTTACAATGTGCAGCCATAACCTCATTCACAGTGATACAGGTTGTATTATCCCCCCGCAATTGTGACAGCATCCACTTTGCATGGAAATTCATCAAAGGAGAGATCTGTAAAAGCACAAAGAATGGGTCTCATGTTTCGTGGCAGCCTTCAAAGCCAGAAAATTTTTAGAGACTATTCTGATAGCAGTTCATTACCTGCCACTGCATGTAACAAATGAAGCACTTGGGATGGGGAGTTGCTGACACATTTTACACTCAATAAGTTTTTGTAACCTTGATTCTGGTGGTAGCACAAAATGCTGGAGTAGGTTTTTTTTTAAACACAGCATAAGATTGTCGACATAAACAATCACCTGACTGGTCGATCACAGTTAACTCCATCTGTGAGATAATCACTGTAAACTGTTACGTATCAGATACGAGTCCATGTAACCGTAAAATGATCTCTACAAGTGTTAAGTATTACCCAAAACTGCACCCTGGTAGGCCGGAAAGGTGCAATGCTTCTGTTGTAATTCTTGTTGTCATTAATTGAGCCTGTGCTGACACTCAGAGCAGATGTTTGCAGCTTACTGTTGCTGGTAGATGGCGGACTGCAGCACTCTGTCTTCATTGCCGTTGTGTTGGAATCCACTGTGTTGTGCGCACAGTTGAACATGTTATGTACTGTTCAGTACAAGTTCATCACTTTAGGGGAATTCTGCATCCACTTCTAATACACACAACTATAATAATAGACAACACTTTATTGTATTTACTCTCAATACATAGAATACTCACCCATACACCCAATAGAAATTTCAACAACATAGTGATTACCAAAGAACATAAAAACATAGGTCACATTGTCCAATGCAAAGATAAATTTAGTTTCTATATCACAGTTATTCATGAATCAATGATTGAACTCACTCCATATCGATTGTTCACTTTACTCCGTCATGCGAAAAACTAATATAACAAAAAAAAAAAAAAAAGTCAGTTTTCGAAAATATAATAATGTAATTGGATAGATAAAAAGTCTACTCACCATACAGCAGCAGAACACACACATAAAAGAAGGTTATTACTTGGCAAGCTTACAGAGCCAGTGGTCCCTTCTTCAGCCAGAAGGTTTTTTTTATGTGTGTTGAAACTTGGTGAGTAGAATTTTTATCTATCTAATTGCATTAAACTTCAAACTAAGCTTGACCTATCATCAGAACACATAGTAAAATAAGAAAAACCGCTTGTCACTGCTAAAACAACATGACCTTTAATAATTATTAAGCAGTAATGTGACTGATTAAAGAAAATACTGCTCACAACTATACTACCAGTTTCATGGTTTACAGCTGCAACATAAATTTTTTAGAAATTAAATATAATTATAAACTGTATTGCAAATTTGTGATATTATAGAAAGATTATTTGAAGACTTCTACTCACTAAATTTATTAAATTAATCCTTCATAGCTGAGATCAACATTCTTAGTAATAATGTTAACATTCTGGGAACAGAGTCAATTTATTTTTAAGTGTAAGTAGGACTCGTGCATTGAGGGTGTTTACAAATTTTGCCAGTTATCAACATTGATACTGGCATGATATCAGTCCTGGGAATTACTAGATATTTAAGATTGTTTGAATTTTAATTTTAAATCTGAAGTTCGATAAAAATGACAAAAGAAATTTTTTTTCATGTGACATAATTGCAAATTTAAAATTTTCTGATTTTTCCCCTTACTTGTACTGTGAAACCTTGCTCCCTGCCACACACATTTCATGTTTCTAGTTCACCTGGCAATACACAACAGGTTTGGATGAGCAAGTTTCTGAGTATCAAAATATGTGACATAAATGGACATATCTTTTGATTGCATTGACTTAGAAGCTTACATTTATTACACTGTCATGTGATTATAGACCTTACAATGTGTCACAAATTTCAACTGATGATGTCAAATTAAACATCGTTCAGCCATCAATTTTCAACCTCATTTCATGAGGCAACCAGTTTTGGTGCTTTATTATGCCATCTTGAGACCTCTGACCGATGTGTAGGAACAATCAAACTCGCTTGTGATCAAAGCAGGGGCAGTAATACTGGTATCATTAGATATCTACTTACTACAGTGACCACTTCAAACATCACGGACTGATTGATGACGTAATAAAGTGCAGAAACTGGCTGCCTAATAAAATAAGATTGAAAATTGATGGCTGCACAGTGTTTAATTGGATATCATCAATCGAACAGCTAAGTCCCATGACCATCGCTATAAAGATGGACACACAGAGATTAAATTTCAATTTGTTACGTCCACCCAATCCTGAGAAAAATGGTTTTTGACAGACAGGCAACAAAATGATCCTATAAGGACTCCATTGTTACAGGATGAGGTATGGAGCTCTAAAAGTAGACAAGAAAGAAAAATTGAGAAAGTGGTCCATGTAATAACATCTAATAATGTTACCAGGTAGATCAAACCAATAAACTGGACATTCATTGCATGTGCAAGTATCTATAGGAAAAAGTAACAGTGTAGAAGGCTAAAACCATTTTTGAAGATAAAACTCATAGTGTAATTGGTGGTGGAAAGGATGAAACACGTTAGGTACAAAGTAGAATAAACAAGGTGCAAAGCATTCTTATCCATCTCAAACCACACATGGAAAGTGCAAGTTACAAAAGTAAGCCCAGCCTTCACCAGACACCAGGAAACACTAACTGCCAAGGTAAATAATGACTATCACGTGGATGCTGTGTCACAATGCACATGTGACTGAGAGTACTGGGTTGCTCTTTTACATTAAAAATATAATACTGAATACTCTTTCTTGTTAGTTAATTGTACAAAAATCACAGTTTGTCAGAATATTATGATGCTTTAAGTGCAGCTGACTGTTCAATGTATTCTACACATTATGTTATTTGTATCTACAAGTTTCCACTTCTTGCAATAGATTCAAAGCATGGCCTCTTTCTTTTCTATGGAGGATTACAATATTTGCAGCTAGATTTGTGATACCATGCCCATCTTCTCATAAGTGCAAGGTTAATGCAGATTTCAAATTTGTTCAATTAAGATGTTCCTGGAACCTCTTACTGATGGACCTGTGAGCTTTTCCTGTGTATTTTTTGAAGAAATCGCTGCATGTAGTACAGTAAACACCTGTCACATTATACTTGTTACAGGAAGCACTTTCTTTATGTCTACTATTTCCACTCAGGTTAGAAGAAATGAAATACACAGGAACAATGTTTAGGATATGTTTATACGTTTATTTATTAGCCTTTCAGCATATTTACCACACAATTGGATTTGCCAAAATACATTTTACATATTTCATAAAAGCATAGTTGTTACTAATTTTTACATTATACATTATGTATACATATACATACATCTTTTTAGTAGTTAGTAATTTGTACATTTCACTCACAACATCATTTTACATGTACATAAATACATAAACTTCTTACTAATCAGACAATTTCAGCAATAATCATTATACAGTTTACATTCAAGAATTAAATATATGGTTTTATACATTTGGTTAATGATAGTTACTTTATTTCATTGCTTATACATTCCTTCCATATTACTTCCAAGATCGTCTTCAATTGAGTAGTATGCTTTATTTTTGAGCCATGTGTCTAATGCCTCCTTAAATTTAAAGAGAGTTAAAGTTTCAACAGGTTGTGGCAGTTTCTTATATAACTTCAGACTTAGGTGTTTGTGACTGTTGTGTGTCAGTGACAGCCTAGAATATGGTATATCAAGCATGCAGTTGTTTCAAGAGCTGTGGAAATGTAAATTCATTCTCTGTGTACCATACAACAGGCAATTTTCTCTAAGATGGAACCTAAATATGGTAGTTGTACTAAAAAATACTGCTTCATTAGTCTGATCAGTTCACTGAAGTATTATATCATCCCACTTAGATCTCACAATGGAGACAACAATTTCCTTTTCTAATATACCCTTACTAATTGCGTTAATAAAATCTACTTCATATCCATTTTGATTACTGCGACTCAGCATCTCTGATATATGGTGAGTGACAACTTTCCATCTCATAATATTGTTACATTCCATCCTTGATTTTTCCTTTGTTTGATTAGCAGGGTATTATGTATTATATGAGTGCACATTCTTCGCTTTAGGCATCTTCTGAAAGGGAACTTCATGTATATGATTCAGCACAGTACAAAAGCACAGTACAAAATGCAACACATTTGTGCTTAAGTTGGTGGCATAAATATTTATGAATAATCAGGCCTGCTGTCACAGTTTTTTTTTTTTTTTTTTGTAAATCTCAAAACAGATTTTTTTTTAATTTTTTAAAGTCAGTGAGACGCTGAAAAATCACAAAGTGCCATCCTCTGTATGTTGTAAAGTGAACTGTATTTTTTTTTATACAGACTGTTTAAATCCAATGGAAACTGATCACATTCTATGATGCTGCCACCATATAACTGAACACACTGTCCACATATTTATTCTGCAGAAGTGGTCTATCTGCAAGTTGAGGAAATTTTGTCATAAAGTCTCATTCGAAATAGGCCATAGAAATATTAGTCAATCAATAGGTGAGTGATGAACCCATAGCTAAACCTTCCTCTTGCAAATAAAATTCATTTCCAAATCTAAAATAATTGAAAGTTATTATGATCTTTAACATGGCCAACAAATTACAAATCTGCATTAATCTCACACCTGTGGGAAGACAGACATAGTACCACAAATCTTGCCAAAAATCTTGTGATTCTTCATAGAAAAGAAGAAGTCCAGAAGAAGTGGAAGTTTCTATATACAAAGAAAGATAGTATACAGAACACGTGTCAGTTGTACTTAAAGCATTAAAATATTATGACAAACTTTGATTGCTTGTATGGTTAACTATATACAAGAAAGAATGTTCATTATTATATTTTTAATGTCAGGGAGTAACCCAGTGTTCTTAGTCATGTGTACACTGCGACTGAGTGTCCACATGACAGTTATTACTTAATGCAGCAGTCAAGTGTTTCCAGGTGGCCAATGAAGACAGGGCCTACTTTTGCAAATTGCATTTTTTGTGCCTGGTTTGAGACTGTTAAGAATGTAATGTGCCAGGTTTATTCTACTGTGTTGGACTATCTCCACCATTAACTACATTAGGGGATATATCTTTGAAATTGATTTTAGCTTTCAGCACAGTTCCTTTTTCTGATACATATCTGCACATGCCCGCCCCCCCCCCCCCTCCCTCCCCCATGAACCATGGACCTTGCCGTTGGGGGGGGAGGCTTGCGTGTCTCAGCGATACAGATAGCCGTACCATAGGTACAACCACAACGGAAGGGTATCTGTTGAGAGGCCAGACAAACGTGTGGTTCCTGAAAAGGGACAGCAGCCTTTTCAGTAGTTGCAAGGGCAACAGTCTGGATGATTGACTGATCTGGCCTTGTAACAATAACCAAAACGGCCTTGCTGTGCGAGTACTGCGAACGGCTGAAAGCAAGGGGAAACTACGGCCGTAATTTTTCCTGAGGGCATGCAGCTTTACTGTATGATTAAATGATGATGGCGTTTTCTTGGGTAAAATATTCCGGAGGTAAAATAGTCACCCATTCGGATCTCCGGGTGGGGGACTTCACAAGAGGACGTCGTTATCAGGAGAAAGAAAACTGGCGTTCTACGGATCGGAACGTGGAATGTCAGATCCCTTAATCGGGCAGGTAGATTAGAAAATTTAAAAAGGGAAATGGATAGGTTAAAGTTAGATATAGTGGGAATTAGTGAAGTTCGGTGCCAGGAGGAACAAGATTTCTAGTCAGGTGACTACAGGGTTATAAACACAAAATCAAATAGTGGTAACGCAGGAGTAGGTTTAATAATGAATAGGAAAATAGGAATGCATAGTGAACGCATTATTGTGACCAAGATAGATAGGAAGCCCACACCTACTACAGTAGTACAAGTTTATATGCCAACTAGCTCTGCAGATGATGAAGAAATTGAAGAAATGTATGATGAAATAAAAGAAATTATTCAGATAGTGAAGAGAGATGAAAATTTAATAGTCATGGGTGACCGGAATTCGAGTGTAGGAAAAGGGAGAGAAGGAAACATAGTACGTGGATATGGATTGGGGCTGAGAAATGAAAGAGGAAGCCACCTGGTAGAATTTTGCACAGAGCACTACTTAATCATAGCTAACACTTGGTTTAAGAATCATGAAAGAAGGTTTTATACATAGAAGAATCCTGGAGATACTAAAAGGTATCAGATAGATTATATAATGGTAAGACAGAGAATTAGGAACCAGGTTTTAAATTGTAAGACATTTCCAGGGGCACATGTGGAGTCTGACCACAATCTATTGGTTATGACCTGTAGGTTAAAACTGAAGAAACTGCAAAAAGGAGGGAATTTAAGGAGATGGGACCTGGATAAACTGAAAGAACCAGAGGTTGTACAGAGTTTCAGGGAGAGTATAAGGGAGCAATTGACAGGAATGGGGGAAAGAAGTACACTAGAAGAAGAATGGGTAGCTCTGAGGGATGAAGTAGTGGAGGCAGCAGAGGATCAAGTAGGTAAAAAGACGAGGGCTAGTAGAAATCCTTGGGTAATAGAAGAAATATTGAATTTAATTGATGAAAGGAGAAAATATAAAAATGCAATAAATGAAGCAGGCAAAAAGGAATACAAGCGTCTCAAAAATGAGACTGACAGGAAGTGCAAAATGGCTAAGCAGGGATGGCTAGAGGACAAATGTAAGGATGTAGAGGCTTATCTCACTAGGGGTAAGATAGATACTGCCTACAGGAAAATTAAAGATACCTTTCGAGATAAGAGAACCACTCGTATGAACATCAAGAGCTCAGATGGAAACCCAGTTCTAAGCAAAGAAGGGAAAGCAGAAAGGTGGAAGGAGTATATAGAAGGTCTAATACAAGGGCGATGTACTTGAGGACAATATCACGGAAATGGATGAGGGTGTAGATGAAGATGAAATGGGAGATACGATGCTGCGTGAAGAGTTTGACAGAGCACTGAAAGATCTGAGCCAAAACAAGGCCCTGGGAGTAGACAACATTCCATTGAAACTACTGACAGCCTTGGGAGAGCCAGTCCTGACAAAACTCTACCATGTGGTGAGCAAGATGTATGAAACAGGCGAAATACCCTCAGACTTCAAGAAGAATATAATAATTCCAATCCCAAAGAAAGCAGGTGTTGACAGATGTGAAAATTACCGAACAATCAGTTTAATAAGCCACAGCTGCAAAATACTAACATGAATTCTTTACAGACAAATGGAAAAACTAGTAGAAGCTGGCCTCGGAGAAGATCAGTTTGGATTCCGTAGAAATACTGGAACACATGAGGCAATAATGACCTTACGACTTATCTTAGAAGAAAGATTAAGGAAAGGCAAACTTACATTTCTAGCATTTGTAGACTTAGAGAAAGCTTTTGACAATGTTGAATGGAATACTCTCTTTCAAATTCTAAGGGTGGCAAGGGTAAAATACAGGGAGCAAAAGGCTATATACAATTTGTACAGAAACCAGATGGCAGTTATAAGAGTCAAGGGACATGAAAGGGAAGCAGTGGTTCGGAAGGGAGTGAGACAGGGTTGTAGTCTCTCCCCCGATGTTATTCAATCTGTATATTGAGTAAGCAGTGAAGGAAACAAAAGAAAAATTTGGAGTAGGTATTAAAATCCATGGAGAAGAAATAAAAACCTTGAGGTTCGCCGATGACATTGTAATTCTGTCAGAGACAGCAAAGGACTTGGAAGAGCAGCTGAATGGAATGGACAGTGTCTTGAAAGGAGGGTATAAGATGAACATCAACAAAAGAAAAACAAGGATCATGGAATGTAGTCGAATTAAGTTGGGTGGTGCTGAGGGAATTAGATTAGGAAATGAGACACTTAAAGTAGTAAAGGAGTTTTGCTATTTGGGGAGCAAAGTAACTGATGATGGTCTAAGTAGAGAGGATATAAAATGTAGACTGGCAATGGCAAGGGAAGTGTTCCTGAAGAAGAGAAATTTGTTAACAATGAGTATAGATTTAAATGTCAGGAAGTCTTTTCTGAAAGTATTTGTATGGAGTGTAGCCATGTATGGAAGTGAAACATGGACGATAAATAGTTTGGACAAGAAGTGAATAGAAGCTTTCAAAATGTGGTGCTACAGAAGAATGCTGAAGATTAGATGGGTAGATCATATAACTAATGAGGAAGTATTGAATAGGATTGGGGAGAAGAGAAGTTTGAGGCACAACTTGACCAGAAGAAGGGATCGGTTGGTAGGACATGTTCTGAGTATCGAGAGATCACCAATTTAGTATTGGAGGGCAGTGTGGAGGGTAAAAATCGTAGAGGGAGACCAAGAGATGAATACACTAAGCAGATTCAGAAGGATGCTGAAGACCACAACAACAACAACACCATCTGCACATGCAATGAATGGCCATCATATTGGTTTGATCTAACTGGTAACATTATTTGATGGTATTACATGGATTGCCTTCCTAGCTAACTTTTGTTTTTAAAAACTGACAACATTCTCAGAATGGCAGTACCTTGACTAAGAATACTGGCTTCACCTTTGACAGATTAATGTAATAATTTTTATGAGTCTAAGTATTCATATGTTATTTCTATAACAGCACAAATTTGCAATACAGTTTATAATTACATTTCAGTTCTGAAATATGTAGTTTGCACCTGATGATACAACTGCAAGTCATGAAAACAATTCTGAGATCAATTAAAACCATGTTTTACCAGCTTTCAGTGGTGTTTACATTTATCATGTCCTTCAGCAGCTGCCGAATCCCTGCTTATAAAATAGTTTGTGACTAATGTGATTACTATTTGCAATTAGCTAGCCTTTGCAGTTGAGTAGCTGACCATAGCTTAGAAGAGGATAAGACAATGATTTATACTGTCATGTCATTTGTACTATAACATGAGGAAACCTGTAGGGTATGATACTAAAGATTAATTTTAATCAATGTACTGTATAGTAGATGAAGAAATGGAAACTAACAGATATTACTTAATAGAGTTTTTGCAAGATTGTAACAGAGATTGATGTTCTACTCATGCTATCACATTGCTTATGAATACAATGTAAATTGATAAAATTTTAATAAACATACATCACAAATATTGTGAGACTGGGAAGTGCTGTTGATGTACAGTTTTCACAGAATGGATTGGTAATGAAGGGCTCTTATTGTTAGCTAATAAACAGATTATAATAATACTTAGAAAGTGCATTTTTTTGTGAAAACACACGCTCAACAATGCCTAATGACATTAACAAACTAAAAATTGGGTAAAATTAAAATTTCAATTTAAATTTTTTTTTCAGGATTCTAGCAAGGGAAAGAACCACAGACAACATTTTCAGTGGAGTACATTTAAAACTTACACACCAACCATTAATGATCAACTGACACCAAGTGAAGCATTGAAGTGTGCCAATTCAAGGACTTTTAGTTGTTAATGAAATTCCATAATGCTCCACAGTCATATTCAGCAGCCTATCTCCATCATGAACATGGTCATGTACATGCCCCATGGCATCACCGTTACACCATAACAGTACTATTACCATGAGTAATTGCATTTTAATTGTTATAAAAAATCATTTAAAAAGTTTTAAAAGTCATAAAATTTGTCTGTCAAAGTGTATTTCAAAACACATAATTTATTTTCAACTGCTTTTCAGATACTCTAAAACTTCTATTAAATACATAAATTCTTTGGCTGAAGAGTGGATTTATCTGCTGCCAGCTTGCACCTTCGTGAGGAGGTGAAATTGGAGCAGCAGTATTCTTAAACATAATGCTATGAATAAAGTAATATCCACTGTTCACAAGATTTGACATAACAACTTTATTGCTATTAAATTTCTGAGATGTTTCAGTTTCTGGTGGTGCACAGTCTGTTCGACTTTCAGTGTGGTTGGTGCACAAACAGTGAGCAATGAAAATTGTGCCCAACAACTTGACTGCACCACATAAACTTTGAAATTATATACAAACAAAATACATTCAAATTCCCATGAGTTTTCTTAGGCTTTATTATGCACGGTTGTAATTCGGAGTGACTTATATAAGTATTCTTTTACGACTCTCTATTTATACAAACACTCAACTCCTTTTGTGAATCAGGAATGATGGCTAGTTAACAGAGAAACCAAAATCACAACTTACTTGAGCTATGAATGTTGAAATCCAGATGCCACAGAAAATTTTATTTTGAAGCATTCCAGAAAATACATTCATCTGACCGTGGATTTTTCGGGAATTTATTTCATTGAACAGAGCCATCATTACAAATGTATTGAATATTACTGTAAAATGCTCAGTGGGCTCATGACTCCCTGTGCCTGATGGGATATCCAACAGCTTATCTCCTGTAACGTACAGATAAAACTTGAAACAGCAAGACAGTGGAGTGAACAATTAGCAGTCACCATTAGCAACAATGCTTCACTGAACCAATGAACATTGCTGCAATTGTCAGGCCCACAGAAACATGTGATGTATGGAACACATAAGTGCAACATAAATTCATTTCAACAGAATCACGCGCAAGTGTCTACGTGAATAGCTGTAACTGGTTTTGATTAAATACCGGCAGTATTTCCCACAAAATGCAAGAGGTCACAGAAAACAAGTAGAATGTAATTTATAATTTATGTTACTTGAGTCACTTTGCAATGGAGTGATTTAACGACATATTACAATGTGATAAGTGTCATACTCATCAGATCTTGTGGGACTCTCACAGTCAAAAGGCTGCATTTTGACAATGACATGTACTCACGTCAGATAGTTTTATATTCTGACAGAATGTAACTTTGCAGTGTTACCTGAAAATGGCCATAAGGCCAAAATTGCAATTGTAACAATAAATATTTTATACAGTCAATGGCGACTATGATGTCTTTTAAGAAAGATTTATTCAGAGACTTAGCAATATCAGGCTAAATAGTATGGATGTGCTCATTAGTTTTGACATGGTATCATTGTACACCAAGGTACCTTTAAAAGACTCTTTATCTCTTATCACCCAACATTTTGATAAGAATATCACAGCCTTATTTGAACATGTGCTGTTGTAATCTTATTTTCTGTTTAATGGCAAATTTTATGAGCAGGTTTATGGGGTTGCTATGGGGAGCTCCCTTTCCCCTCTGGTAGCTAATTCATTTATGGAAGACTTTGAGGACAAGGCACTGGATACTGCAAGTTTTAAACCAACGGTCTTCTGAAGGTATGTGGATGACACATTTGTAGTATGGCCACATGGGATGTACAAATTACATCAATTTCTTAAGCAATTGAATTCTGTCCATGCTAGTATCAAATTTACTATGGAAATACAAAATGATAGCTGACTCCCCTTTTTGGATTTTGTCATTCACAGTAAAGTTGATGGCACATTAGAACATGCTGTATATCGTAAACCAACACATACAAATCTATATCTACATGCCAGTAGCTGCCATCATCCTTCACAGTCTATAGGTTTCCTTAAGGCCTTAGTGCACAGGGCGCACTGTATATCCGATAGAGATAATTTGCAAGAACAGCTCACATACCCCGAGAGCATTTTTAAAGTGAATGGATTTTCTCCACAACAAATTCGCAGAGCATTCAATGTAAAGCCCAGGATGCACTTATGTGATGGGGAATAAGATAGTAATTCCTTCAGATCAAGTGTGTTTCTGACCTATGTTGGTGCTCTTTCTTCAAAGATACGCCATATTCTTGAGAAACACTGAGTTAAGCTGATCTTCCTGCCTCCTAAGAAGACTGGAGCTTTATTCAGCTCTGCTTCGTTCAGCGGGTGGGTATCAGGTTCCTTGTGAAAATTGTGAGAAGCCATACATGGATCAAACAACACACACTGTTCATGAGAGATGTGTGAAACATTGAAGATATACATGCTTATCACAACCAGACAAGTCAGCTGTGGTTGAACATTGTACTGACACAGATTATTCCATGAATTTCAGTGATATGAAGATCTTGACATCCACCTCTTCCATTTAGGATTCTTTATTCAAGAAAGCTATAGGGATTAGATTAGCTAATAATTTAATAAATAGAGATAATGATTTTAATTTGGACAAAGCTTGGAATCCAAAAACTCTTGGAGTAATTAAACTACAGAGAAGTTGTCATGGTAACACGATGCTGAACATACATCAATAACCGAATCGAATGTGTGTACACGTTTGCCACAGGTGGTGCGTGAGTGAGATATGTCTTTGCTGCCGACCAGCATCTGTGACCCACATGCGCATTGCTGCCACAGTGGAGCATATAAGCCTGCGCTCGACACCTGGTTGTCAGTCTTGCGACTCACTCTGAGGATGGCCAGATGATACACAGCCGAAATATCAGTGGAAGAAATTTTATTTGCACAGCTGTATGCCTGAAATTTAATGGTCTTTAGAATATTGTTGTTATTGCAGAGTAAAGTTGTAGTAAGGATGCCTCTGATGCGATTGAATGTATTTTTGTATAAAGTGTACAACTTTGCTTCCGCCATCTGCTGATAGGTGATGATAACAGTAATAAAAAGAAACAAATTGCAGATGTCTGGCAGTTAACTTGGACCTCAGTCAACATAACCTCATTGAAACATTAGCTAATTTGTGGTTGCATCATAAAGTTGTTTTTGATTGGAAATGTCAGTTTACGTGCCTGATTCTCGTCATTTGCGGGGAGGTGTTACTGTTTTGTTTCAATATGAATAAAATAGCAGCTGAGTGTCACTGAATGCTCTCAAGTACATAAGGTATGGATGCTATTAGTGAAAGAACATGTTGTGAGTGATTTCAACGCTTCAAGAACAGTGATTTTAACGTCATAGACCGGCATAGTGATGAAGAGAGAAAGTTTTCGAAGATGCAGAATTGGAGACACTGCTGAATGAAAACTCACGTCAAACTCTAGAAGAATTGGCACAAGTAGTGAGAGTGACAAAGCAAGCCACTTCAAAACATCTCAAGGCTTGGGTCCCGTGTGAGCTGAAACCAAGAGACGTTGAACGGAGTTTGTGTGTCTGTGAACAGTTACTTCAGAGGCAAAAATGGAAGGGATTTCTGCATTGCATTGTGACCGGGGATGAAAAATGAGTTCATTATGATAACACTAAATGCAAAATCATGGGGACATTCTGGCCATGCTTCCACGTCGACGGCCAAAACGAATATTCACGGCTCCAAGATCGTGCATTTGGTGGGACCAGCATGGTGTCATGTACTATGAGGTGTTAAAACGAAGTGAAACAATCACAGGTGCTCATTATCAATCACAATTAATGTGTTTGAGCAGAGCATTAAAAGACAAATGGCCGCAATACAGTGAGAGGCATGATAAAGTGATTTTGCAGCATGACAACGCTCGACCCCACGTTGCAAAATATGACAAAATGTACTTGGAAACATTGCAATGGGAAGTTCTACCCCACCCACCATATTCTCCAGACATTGCTCCCTCAGACTATCACCTGTTTAGATCAACGGAGCATGGCCTGGCTGACCAACACTTCTGATCTCATGATGAAGTCACAAATTGGATCGATTCATGGACTGCTTCAAAAGACGAACAATTTTTTTGATGCAGGATTCATACACTGCCCAAGAGATGGGAAAAAGTAGTGGCCAGCGATGGAAAATACTTTGAATGATACATGTGTAACCAATTTGTTTCATTAAAGCCTCAAGTGTTGGGGGAAAAACGGTGGAAGCAAAGTTGTACATCTTGTATTTTGGACGAACAGTTTAATTTCAGCTTTGTGAATGTGAAAATTCCATTGTTTGAAAATTCAAAAGACAGTGTGATATAATAAAATGTGAGACATGAAATTATTGTGAAAACAAAAATTCTGTTAAGACATTCTTCAAAATTATTTAGATCAATTGAACCATGAGAACCTAATATGTGAGAATTTCAGCTTCAGGTATCAGACCCCTAGACATGAAGAACTGGAACCAACTGTACAAAAAAAGATAAGTAAAAAGTTTATTGTAAATCTTACTCCTCTCAAATGTTCTGAAAAGACTCCCCCATTGTGGACAGTAGCAACAATAAAATGGAGGGATAGATTACAAGTGTGGGCATTGTCTGAGAATAATTGACTCATAATAAAGTTTATTGCAGAAAAGAAAGTGATTTATTTTGCTTACAATTTATGTATGAATAAATTTCCAGTCACATCAAGCAAAAAAGAAAAATAAAGATGACTGCCCAACAAAGCAAGCCATACCAACAGTGATGATGTACTACCAATAATGACAGATCGGACTGAATGAAAGAGGACTTTACATCTGCAATCACGGACATCGAAAAGGAAGGATAAGTACAAACTATCTGTGAAGTTAATTTGTTTGTGGATGTGTGTGCTTGTAAACAAAATGAATAGTGATGAAGGTAGGAGTGCGGTAGAAATGAAAGCTGTAGGATCCAGTCAGGACATGTCTGAACCAAGTGAAGTTGTAGTTAGTAAAGCTACAGTAAGAGAATGATATTTTGCAGTTAATTTTGGCAAAAATAGAGGAAATGAACACAGATAACAATAGCAAGTTGGACAGGGTACAAAATCAGATGGATCAATTTAGTAATCAAGTTTCAGAGCTAAAAAATGGGTTGTCAGAGAGGTGAAGAATGTGAATGAAAAACTGATGTTTCAGAAAATAACATTTTTGTTTTGGAAAATGAGTTTGTAACTGAGTCAGTGAAACAAAGAATATTTATGATGTCAGAGTTGAACTGAAGGGCATAGCATAATAAATGGAACAAAATATTGCCAGTTTAAATCAAAAAGTTTTTAATGTAAAAAACAATAAGCAAACTAAAGTAACTGCTATAGATAAAAAAAAAATCTGCAGTTCAGGAAATTTGTCTGAACCAAAGTCTTTAAGCAAACAATGGTATTGCATGGTCCAACAGTCCTATCAAAAGTTTTCCATCAGACAATTTACATTCTGTGGATTTTCTACACCATAGCATAGTTAGTTTTGTATCAGGCAAGAATGACAGTCAAAAAATTAAATTTCTTGAAATATGTCTTGGAGGTGAAGCTGTGTCATGGGTAGATTTAAATTTAAGTCAGTAGGAAACATATCAGAATTTTTTAAGTTTTTAAAAGTGAATTTTTGAATGGTCCTAATTATAAGAACAGGGACAGCACTTTGAAAGAATTTTGTAAGAACCAACTTAAAAAATAGCACACCTTCACAAACCATTTGACAAAATGACCTTGATTGATGCACGTAAAAGGAGATTACCAGAAAAATTGCATTGGGATTTAGTACATGGATTTGACTATTGCATTGAGCAATTTTTATGATATGTTGACAGGCTGGATATGGCAGTAATAAGAAGTATGTACCATAATAATCGGAATGATAGAAATCACAATGGGAGGTAATTACAGAAACAGAGATAATGGTAACTTCTATCAGGATCAAAGTGTCAATAGAGAGAAATTTTGAAGATCAGCAGGGTAGGAATAATGGGGATAACCATGGGAATTTTAATAGAAGCAACAATCTTAGAAGTAACTACTTGGGAAAACGGCAGTTTGCATCAATAAAGGTCCACAGTTTTGGGGTGAGGAAACATGAAAACCACAGGATCTCCCAAGTTACACGTGCAATTAGACGATAATAATAGTGTTAATGATATGGCACATGTAACTGAAATTGAAGAGAAGGAATATCAGATTCCTCATTTATATTTTGATGTGGTATGTACTAAGGATTTCTTGTCTTGGTCAAAATACAGTGTTATTGATGTGTGTAAATCGGGTGATGACTGTGAGGAGGATTACCGGGTTGGTTGCACCAATAATCACACCCATTTAGCAATAGTTCATTTGTTAACCTTAACATACAAGGATCACCAAGAACTGAACTGAACATGGCAGAACAGCCAAAGATAAGCTTAGAGTCCAAAGATGAATGCATATCGATGTTGGTGTCGATTTCATCGCCACCACAACTGTATTGGATCTGAACTAGGTGGTATTTTTGATGTAGATATGAATGAGAGCTGTGAGGGAGCTGAGGTTGGTAAGTCTGAAATGGGTGGGTTATTGCAAGTGAATGTAGGTGAGGTAAGTGACTTTGATGGAGATGAGACTTGTATTATTAGTAATGTTGTTGATGAAGTAATTTTTGAGGAATATGATGATGAGTATCAAGTATTTGCGGAGTTTAAGAATAATAAAGTTTGAGAGTTATTTGTGAATGATGTTGACAATACAGGTAATGTAAGTGAAGTATGTGATGCTGTAAGTGAGAGTCATGGAATACCAGTCCAGTCAAAGCAGAGTAATGATCCAAACAGTAAAAGTGAGGTATCTGTGAGCCTGGAGAATAAAGGTGAATACTTTTTGAAGTTCATTTGGGACCAGATTATAAATAAATGTTAGCTGTGGTTAGTCAGAATTTGTATCCCAATTGGTGGAATGAAGTGAAAGAGGGTCTAAGCAGGAAGCATAATTTTGACTGTAATGTGTTCTGTGTTTCCTCTGTAACAAATGATGTTAGTTGTATCATGAAATCTATTCAATGTGTTAAAATCTTTACCTGATAACATGAGTAACAAAGGAATGCTATGGTACTAGTAAAGCTGATAAAACCTTGTCAAGACATTGTGGAGGTAGCATTTGATGAAACTGAAAGTGATCTTTTGCATCAAATGTCTGACAGCAGAGAAGATGATTCAGATTTTTGGTGTCCTTACATTCAAATTATGATTGATCAGTGGCAAGGTAACTGTTTGATTGATACAGATAGTACATTTTGTGATACATCTGAACAATTCAGAGACCATATCAAGTATAGTAATAATTTTGTGGAAATGTCCATTATATGTGTAAACATAAGTGGAGCTACTGCTAAGCAAAACAAACTGGTAAAATCTCAAATACTTAACTTTTAGTATAGAGGACAAGACATTTGCTCATGGATGCATAATGATCCCTAGTCTGGAAGGAAATATACACTATATTTGCAGGTTCATAAAACTATAGAATTCTGTTTTGTTTGTCAGGAATGTAGTATGTAAGATGATGTGATTTCTGAAATTCTGTCTCATCTATTAACTGAATTTAAATCTATTTCACACATAACTTGCACGTTCATACATCTATAGAATTCTGTTTTGTTTGTCAGGAATGTAATATGTAAGATAATGTGATTTCTAAAGTTCTGTCTTATCTATTAACTGAGTTTAAATCTATGCCACACTATACATACACGTTCATACGTCTATAGAATTCTGTTTTGTTTGTCAGGAATGTAGTATGTAAGACGATGTGATATCTAAAATTCTGTCTCATCTATTAACTGAATTTAAATCTATTTCACACTATACTTGCACGTTCATACATCTATAGAATTCTGTTTTGTTTGTCAGGAATGTAGTATGTAAGATGATGTGATTTCTAAAGTTCTGTCTTATCTATTGACTGAGTTTAAATCTATGCCACACAATACTTGCACATTAATACAACTATAGAATTCTGTTTTGTTTGTCAGGAATGTAGTATGTAAGATGATGTGATTTCTAAAATTCTGTCTCATCTATTAACTGAATTTAAATCTATTTCACACTATACTTGCACGTTCATAGATCTATAGAATTCTGTTTTGTTTGTCAGGAATGTAGTATGAAAGATAATGTGATTTCTAAAGTTCTGTCTTATCTATTAACTGAGTTTAAATCTATGCCACACTATACATACACGTTCATACATCTATAGAATTCTGTTTTGTTTGTCAGGAATGTAGTATGTAAGATGATGTGATTTCTAAAGTTCTGTCTTATCTATTGACTGGGTTTAAATCTATGCCACACTATACTTGCAGGTTCATAGAACTCTATAATTTTGTTTTGTAGCAGATTTGTGCTTTACAATCTGATACATATATGCCATAAGACTAAATGAACAGATCCTTTAACAATTTTGAAATGGAACAATGCCATTAAATATCTAGTACTAAATTTTCTTATCTTAGAATACTACTTGTGTCAAATACTATCATTATTCCAATGTACTCTGCAGAGAATAATTAAATTTCTCATGAAATATTTGGGTAAAGTCATGGGTGTTGTGGAAAATGGAATGAAGACTCATTTCATTCATATGTACTATAAAAATTAAGAATAGTATCTTAGTATATCCATGTATATCACCTTATCAGTTAATTCTTTCATTTTATTTAGCTCTGTTTATTAAAGTTTTATATGCAAACACTTTTTAATCCATTTTTATGTAAAACCTGTATACTTGTTTTTTAAATATAAATAGGCAGAGCATATGCCGTGTGATGTAAGGCATTGGACAGCATACAAAACAATGTTTCAGGATTTGATGTGAAAGCTAGACAGGAAGTTACCTATCTGTTGGAGCATGTGATGAGAAATCTAGGGAGGAAACTGAAAGATTCCTGTATGACTGCACCCTTGCTGGTCCAGTCGACTTACCAGAAATCTTAGGTGCTGGGTAATGTACTCAAGCATCTGCCAACTACATCAAAGTTGTGACTGAAATTTGTAAATTGTTAGCCACAAAATCATCCCATGAAGAACTCATGGAACTATTTGTTTAGAAAGTTGTCACCACCATGAAGCATGTTGTAAATAATTATCAGCATATGATAAAATTAAGCATTATTGTGTTAGTAGTCATACATTTCAATGAAATTTCTTATCTCATCACTCAGTATGAATTTTTTTATCAATTGTAAATGAATCTCCAAGGCTTCTATGTATGTCGTTAGTTTGTATGAACAGTTAGCAAATAGTGTGGATGACATTTACGAGTACAGACAGTATAATAAGATTTATGCATTTCACACACTGATTTTAGTCCTAAAGCTACTTGATTATGTCATCATTCAAAGCTATTTATAACTCTGATTACCCATATATATATCTTGAGTACTTCATTATTGTATCTCACTGGAACTTGAATTTTGGGCAAACTCACACTTAACCGTGTTTTGGGTACCACTGTCCATTGTAACTGTGTGTGTGTACTCAAGGACAGTGTGCAGCTACTGATTGAGGCTAGATGCTTTCTATAATTACTCATTACATGTGACTGCATTTAATGATGTATGATTATGGACTTTACTCATTTTGCTGTGTCAAAACATTTCTGCTGGTGTGTACCCAGTGTGGATTGGAGTCATGGGTCGGTCCCCACATTGCAAGCTTACGCCCTTACATTTCTTCATGATTTTCTCCTTTCATGAGTCAACACATCCTTACATACTCTGGTTTATGTAGCTGATTGATTTTGTGCTTTGTAAGTTTTTAGAGTCGGCACACTCACCGTACACTTAAGCTCTGAATTTTCTTTTTCTTTGAATGATTTTGAAGGTGTGACTTTATACATGTAAACTTGCAATTTTTAAATCTACTAATTTATGTTGACTCTGCACTTATTTCTATAGTTTAGTGTTTTAATGTTGTAGCTTTGACCTTTTATCATTGGTCTTGCAACAGTATATTTCACAGATCTGAAAATTTGAATGCCATGTGCTCATATATGTATAGATTATGAATTATGTAGATGTAGTAGACAATTATTCTATGTTTTCCATAATATGTTATATATAATATACTTCTAGACATCTGTATTTTATCTTTTGGCATCATTTTGTACACCATCTGGCAAACCTTATAGTTGGTCACAAAATATTGTAAACACATTGTTTCCATATTTTGTGATGGGGATATTGTAAAGGGGCATCCTCCTCTAGCATTACTGTTACTCAACAGTAGTAGTCGATACTAGAAACATTTTTCGAATTTTGGTCAGATGAATATTATCTCACATGTTTTTATGAAAATTTTCATATAATTTTTATAATTTTATACACAATATGTTATATTTCAAGGTAAAATTTATGAAAAGTAGTTACTCTGTTTTCATTGTTACAATCAATATGAACCAGCTCTGAATGTTCAGGTTTTCTTTCCCAAACAAAAAATTTAGCACACTTAAAATTTCTGTTATTAATTATGCAATTGTGTACTGTTTATTATGTTTATTTCTGGATTCATTTATAAAATAATAATCTAAACTAATAGAAATTCATTTGTAAACAAAAACTGTACACCCTTTGGAATACTGTTATTACCACAGAGTGAAGTAGTAGTAAGCATGACTCTCCTCTGATTTGATTGGCTGTATTTTTGTATTTTGGACAAACAATGTAATTTCAGCTTTGTTAATGTGAAAATTAAAAAGACAGTGCCATAAAGTAAAATGCGAGACAATAAATTACCGTGAAAACAAAAATTCTGTAAAGGTATTCTTCAAACTATTTAGACCAATTGAACCATGAGAATCTAAATGTGAGAACTTCAGCTTCAAGAATCAGACCCCTAGACACAAAGAAATCCCCTCAAACCTTCTGAAAAGATCCAACCATTGTGGGCAGTAGCAGCAATAAGGAAGGGAGGGGTCATCCTATATTCGCAGATTAAACTATTGCTAATGAGGTTAACATTTTTACATTGTTTAATAGAGTAAGTAGGGGTCCTCTTTCATCTACAGAGGAATCTTTGGTCATTGAGGTCAGGTGCAGATATATTTTAAAAAATTCACACCTACAACAGTCTATTGCTGTCCTTAAAATTTGACAGTTTTGTGAAACACAGATGGAAATAGCACTAAATTCTATCATCTTAGAAACCCTTGTTCTATTTGGACAAGTTTTCAATAGAAGTTCTCATTCATTTACAGATACTTTTTACAAATATCAATTCTGCTTTTAAAGTAAAGACAGCTTTCAGAAGTGGAAATGTTATCCTTCAGAAATATTGCTTGATTCTGAAGTCAGATTAATAATTTATTTGATTATGAGAGATTGTAGTGATTTACTAAGTGGGTTGCAAATAAGAAATTCAGTCGCTATTCATGTATTAGAATACTGGGTAAAAGCATTACCAGCTTTGAATCAGTTTCAGAACTTGATGGCAACATTCAGACAAAGCAAGAAGAAAATAAATCCAGAATGAAGTGTCTGACAAATGAAATCATTCATATTAAACTGACAGTAATTGTGCAAATAGATTACAGTGGCAAGATCCATTGTGGAGTGTCAAGAGACATCAGTAGATCATGGAATGAGCAGAAGTTTGAGAACCGTACTGAATCATGATTGTGATCTTTCCTTTACTGGCTGCTGTTGTTATATATGACCTGCACCCTACAAGGTACTGCAGTCTGTGTTTCACATTTGCTCAAGGACAGCAATAAGAAAGGTTTGGAGAGGGAACAGTGATACCATCTTAGCCGGGAGCTACATGAGTGTGTGGAGGAGGAGCAGTGAGCGGACAGCAAATTAGGCCATGTTGCAGCTACTGCAATGATTGTTGCCAGACTATGGTTTCTTCATCCAAGAAAAGACAAAAAGTCACAGGGCACCACATCAGGCAATTGGGGAGGGTGGCTGGGGCACCTGAGGCAAAATTTGTTAGCAGAAAGAAGCAGCAGCATCTGTTACTGTGCTGTGCCAAATGAGTTGGATCACTGCTATGGACCAAAATCGCCATGTTGGACAGCTTTCCGTGACTCTTCATTTCAAAAGCCTCCCGTAACCCTGTCAGACAATTTCAATAGTATTGTAATGATTTGGCCTATTCTGGGCTGCTGTGCATCAGGAGGGATGAGAGAAATGGTGAGGGAGAGGGCAGATTTACACAAGGGTGTACAGTTAAACAGTGGTACTACTTTCAGGTGGGGCAGCTATGATGATGCCAAGCAGCCCAATGGCAGGCAAAGCTTTATGTGCCACCTGTGGTTAAGAATGTGTATGGCCCAGCCAGGTCAGTCAGAGTCTTGCCAATTACGCACCCCTGGGCTTACTCACGTCCTCATATTGTGCACTCGGTGCAGCAGCTGACACCAGGTGTCCCCCCCCCCCCCCCCCCCCCCCCCCCTTACCTCCAGGGATCAACCGGGACGATGGTGTCTAGATGGTTATGAGGCTGTGAGGGTGTGCTCCCTCCAGCCGGATCATAGACAGCTAGCAGTCTTTTGGCTGAAGTCCTTCAGAGGACTGATGCTGGCTGCACAATAGCTCCCTGTATCAGTCAAGTTTATCAAGTCCTGCAGCTGCTATGTCACAAGTAGGCACACCTTGCTGGAACTCTATGAGTCAGTCAGCAGCCAGGCAGTTAGCTGATCTACATCATAGTTTGTCTGAAACTCAAAAGCCTGTCATTCTCCCCAGTACGAGATGCAGACAGAACGACAGCATGAATCAACACTTTGAGCCCCTAAGCTCAGTTGTTTATACCCTTGTAGCTATGCTTCCCATGAAGTTGTCTGGAGGGTGACAAGTAGAAGTCCTGTCAACTATGGCTACCTCACTCGCAGAGAGCTCATGTTGAAAGGCCCAGTTAAAATTGCAACATTTGAGTTTCTCATTAGCACACAAAGTGTCCAAGTTAGCAAATATTACTTCACTCTTGGTCACACTGTGTGTATGACTGCTGACTGGTGTTGCAAACCCCCATCTGTGTGGACTGTTTTATCACAGTGCCAGCAGTACCGTCCAGTGGCATACTTGATTAGCACAATGGCCAGGCTGACCTCTACTGCTTGTCTGCAGAAGGTATCAAACTTAAAAAATTCACAGTTCATGTAATGAACTTTTCTGGGGTGCAGTAGTATCCTCCTGTGATAGTTCTTCCCTTGCAGTGATATCTGTTACCACCAAACAGTGGTAGTTCCAAAAATTATCTTGCTCAACATGGTGAGTCTTTCCCTTTTTTTGATGGTGGTTAAAGCATATCTTTTCAGTGGTCACTTTGCTTCTCTGTCTTGGTATCACTGTGATATGTACAGCACTCACCCATGCCAATTAGGCTGGATTTGCCTGATAAAGTTGCAAAATTCTGTGGCTTGGTTCTAAAAGGGCCACTGTCAAGAATCTTAGTTTTAAGCTTCTGAATATTTTCTGTCATTTTCTGACAACTATTAACATTATATTTGAGGTTATTTGTTACTATCATTATAGTAAATCAACTTAACTAAAGCTTATTTTTAAATAATAAATTTGGAGAATTTTCAACTTCAAAATTAAAAGGACTTAAGAGGAAATTGGTCCTTTTTAACACCATGAACTCTACACAATTGTTAAGGCTTTTGCGGCCGCTTGTAGACAAACTGCCTATTGGCTTCTGTCTCGGGTTCTTCAGCTGATGTTCATCTAATGATTTTATTGACATTTCACCAGCACAAGTGGCTGGCATTGTCAAAGCCTCACCCTACATTGCCAGTGGCGAACTGGAGAAGCTCGCGGCTGCAGACTTTATGTACCTGGCACGCCAACGTTCGAGGGCTTATCAGTGGTCATTTCCAGTGCGGTTCTCATTTAGCTACCTGCGATGGTCATTCACTGCAGTATGGGAAGCCAGGATCCATTTACCTTGAGGCTTTCCTCTTTCTTGTTGAAACTGTTCACGTGTTTTTGTATTTCTACAGCTTCTCTGAACAAGCGCGTGTGATAGTGCTTCTCTACAGCCAGAACTTCCGTGTCGACGAAATTTTATTACGTGGTCGGTCTCATTCAGTGTGTGCTCTGCCATGGCTGATTTCTCCACCTGCCCCAACCTGCAATGTTGCTTACGTTCTTTGATCCTGGTGTTAATTGATCATCCAGTCATTCCGACAAAGACTTTTCAACATGTACATGGTATATGGTATATTTCTGACATTGCAAGTGGGTCAATTTTTTACTTTGCCAATCTAAGACACTCTTTGATCTTCCTTTTCGGTTTGAAAATTGTCTTTATGCCATGTTTGCACAATATATGGCTGAAACTGTGCGTCACTCTGGGAATGTATGGCAGAAAGGCTGTACCCGACATTTCTTTTCCTGATTCCTTACTTTGCTGAGTGTTTGGCTCTGTTACACTTCTAATATAATTTGTGGAGTATCCATTGCTCCCCAGAACTCTTTCCAGATGCTGCACTTCTCATCTGAGGTGCTGCGACTCACATATTCATCCTGCTCATGTTACGAGCGTATTAATCATGCCTCTTTTCTGGCTCGGGTGGTGGTTTCATGATTTGTGCAGGTATCAGTCCCTGTGTGTCGGTTATCAATACATGCTGTGTCCCAGGTTTCTGCTGTCCCTTGTAACCAACACATCTAGAAATGGCAGTTTCTTGTACTTTTCTACTTCCATGGTAAATTTTATGTTGGCATGGAGGCTGTTCAAGTGTCTTAGGAAGTCACTGATATGTTCTTCACCATGACTCCACACCATGAACGTATCATCGATGTATCTGTACCACACTTTAGGTTTGCAAGTCACCAAGTCTAATGCCTGTGCTTCGAATTGTTCCATGAAGAAGTTGGCCAGCACTGGACTAAGAGGACTACCCATGGCGATGCCTTCTTGCTGTTTGTAGAAATTGCCATTCCACGTGAAACAGCTTGTGGTGAGACATGCACGAAGGAGCTTTTTGATGTCTTGTGGGAAAATGGAGCCAATGTGCCCCAGAGTCTCACTGAGTGACACTTTCGTAAACACCAAAACAACATCAAAGCTGACCAGGATTTCGTTTGGTGCAAGTTTCAGTTTCTTCAGCTTCTCAGTGAAATGTCCTGAGTCCTTTATGTATGTGTTGATCTTGCCCACATGTGGCTGGAGCAGAGAGGCCAAGTGTTTTGCTAGTTTATACATCGGTGAGCCAGGAGTGCTAACAATCGGTCTCAGTGGATTACCAACGATCCATAAGAACAACGTTCCACTGAGACCGATTGTTAGAGCTCCTGGCTCACAGATGTATAAACTAGCAAAACACTTGGCCTCTCTGCTCCAGCCACAAGTGGGCAAGACCGACACATACATAAAGGACTCAGGACATTTCACTGAGAAGCTGAAGAAACTAAAACTTGCACCAAATGACATCCTGGTCAGCTTTGATGTTGTTTCGTTGTTTACGAAAGTGATGCTCTGGAGCACATTTGTTCCATTTTCCCGCAAGATATAAAAAAGCTCTTCCATGCATGCCTCACCACAAGCTATTTCACATGGAATTGTGATTTCTATGAACAGCTGGAAGGCGTCGCCATGGGTAGTCCTCATACTCCAGTGCTGGCCAACTTCTTCATGGAACAATTCGAAGCACAGGCACTGGACTTGGCGACTTGCAAACCTAAGGTGTGGCACAGATACGTCAATGATACTTTCATGGTGCAGAGCCATGGTGAAGAACAGCTCGGTGACATCCTAAGATACTTGAACAGCCTCCATGCCAACATAAAATTTAATCATGGAAGTAGAAAAGGACAAGAAACTGTCATTTCTCGATGTGCTGGTCACAAGGGATGGAAAAAACCTAGAGCACAGAGTGTATCAAAAGCCGACACACATGGACTGATACCTGCACAAATTATCAAACCATCACCTGAGCCAGAAAAGTGGCATGATTAATATGCTTGTAACACGAGCAGGACAAATATGTGCGCCATAGCACCTCAGACGAGAAATGCAACACCTGGAAAGAGTTCTGAGGAGCAATGGGTACTCCACAAATTATATTAGAAGTGTAACAGAGCCAAACACTCAGCAAAGTATGGAATCAGAAAGAGAAATGTCGGATACAGCCTTTCTGCCATACATTCCCAGAGTGAGGGACAGAATTGGCCATATATTGTGCAAACATGACGTAAAGACAATTTTCAAACCGACAAGGAAGATCAAAGAGTGTCTTAGATTGGCAAAGGAGAAAAGGGACCCACTTGCAATGTTGGGAATATACCGTATACCGTGCACATGTGGAAAAGTCGATGTCAGAATGACTGGGTGATCAATTAATACCAGGATCAAAGAGCATAAGCGACATAGCAGGTTGGGGCAGGTGGAGAAAACAGCCGTGGCAGAGCACGTACTGAGTGAGACCTACCACGTAATCAAATTCACTGACACAGAAGTTCTGGCTGTAGAGAAGCACTATCACATACCCTTGTTCAGAGAAGCTGTAGAAATACAAAAACATGTGAACAGTTTCAACAAGAAAGAGGAAAGCCTTAAGGTAAATGGATCCTGGCTTTCTGTACTGCAGCGAACGACCATTGCAGGTAGCAAGATGAGAATCACACCAGAAATGACTGCGGAGAAGACCTCGGACGTTGACGCGCCAGGTACATATAGTATGCGGCAGCGAGCTCGGCTCCAGTTCACCACCAGCAATGGAGGGTGAAGCTTTGACAATGCCAGCCACTCGTGCTGGTGAAATGTCAGTAACATCACTAGATGAACGTCAGCCAAGGAACCTGAGACAGATGCCAATAGGCAGTTTGTCACCATGAACTTTCTTAAATTATTTGACATTGGCATTTTGGACATCAGGGTCAGAGACATTGAATAACCAGAAACAGGTAATTTTAAAATAAATGTTACATTGTACTCCTTAATTTAATAACTTTATTCATTCCTCAAGAATTTAATAACTGATAGCAATTGTTACATTTTCCGAAAATCACATTTAATCACCATAAATCATGAAAACACTGTTTGGTCTTGTAATCAGGGGAGAAACTGTTTATTCACATTTCTTAATATCTGACAAATAATTTGCATACACTATGGTTGATATTGTAAAAGGGGAGAGAAAAATATATCACTTGTTTCCGTCATCATCACCATCCCCATCCTCCCCTTAGTAAGATATCTGTTTATCTCTTTCCTCTGACTGCATTGGCTCTCAGGTGATTGATGAACTGCATGTAGAATGGACAACTGCTTACACTGATGTATGGAAGGAGATCCCTTACATTTATGTATGGAAGGAGATCCCTTAAGTCCTTTAATTTCTTTTCTGAAATGCTTATGATAGCATCACAAATAGGTGCCAGTTTTGGCATAGACAAATGTCAAGTTTTCTTTTTGTTCAGTTCTATCATCTTGAATGGTTCTTCTGAGGCATAACTGTGTTTGTAGGAGACAATTACTGGCATACCTGAGTGATACTTCATCCATTTTATCTTATTCAAAACAATATGATTCCCATCTGTGTTAATTTTCTTGTGTTGATAATGACTTCTCATTAAGTCTTTAAAGTCATAGAAGGCCTTTTGTTCCAGCTCTATTGCAGTTACGGGTGGCTTTTGGGGAACCGTGCGTATTAATTTGGCCTGATCTCTTGGCAGTTCTACTTCAACAGTTGTTGTTTTCTTTGTCTTCTCAGTGGCTGCGTGAACTGAGTCAGCTTGCAAGTGAGTATGTCCAGCTTCAAGAAAGTTGTTGTTGATTCCCAAATGTCTTCCCTGAATAAGGGATTCTTCTAATACTTTCAGAAACATGATGGCAGTAAAGATTTTTCTGTTTTGTCTCGTACATGAATCGCTCTACAAGTGTACCTCAAAAATTTTGTTGGCAAGTTTCTTCAAATAATCATATAGACAAGAAGCCATTTCTTGGCCACCTCTTCCTGCCACTGTTTCATTCCAAATGTAACATACTGGAGAACATTCTTTATGTCTCTTTAGATAAATGGTCAAGTTGAAGGTCCAAAGTTGTCTTTTGTAAAATGTCACAACACAGCATAGAAAAGGAGTGGGTAGACATTTCTGCAAATCATAGGTCAGGGTTACTACATAGGAATTCTACTCATCTTTCTTTTTATCATTGTCTTTCTGATTGTAAGCAGCCTGGACTAAATCCAAATGTTGCTGTCATTCCATTTCAACCTTACAATAATCAACATCATCAGTAAAATTCATGAGTAAAATTATGTATTGGTCATATTTTGCGCAAGTGTCAGTCTTCAGGTTGTGGAAGCTAAGGTTGAAACAGGTCACAAAACTCTTTGCTAACATGCTTCACTTCTTGGCTTCATATCTTTGGTTTGGCAAAATTCTTGATAGAGCCGGTACATTACTGAAATACTAAAGTCTGGGGTTAAACATTTTTTATAAGAATGTGGTCGAAAATAATGGCTTTCATAGGAAGGAAACATGTTAATGTGCTCCTTTATTAAATCAATGTTGTCAAATGGAACTTTCGGATGATTAGAAAGTTTACCACGTCCATCTTCAGAACACACTCCTTCTTCAGAACCCCGTTTCTTCTCCACAATTATTCTTATCTTCTTTCGTGTTCAAGAAAATGTACTAAGGAACATATTCTGATGTACTTCTATCTCAGTCCACAAAGAAGGACTGTAAAGAAAGTACTTCCTGGAATATTTTCGCCTGCTTGCAGTTCCTTCAGGTTTGTTCCTTAAATGCTTCACATGTTTCTTTTATTCAGACACATGATTAGCTATGAACTGATTTTGAGCTTCTGGGGACAATTTTCAATATTCTATGAACATTTTCTCTCTTTTATCATCATTTACTTTCCCTCCGCAATTTTTCCTGCACTTGCATCATGATTTCAGAACTTTAGCAGGTATAACGTTTCCTTTTGACATCACATATTCCTTTCCTCCAGTTTTAAATTCTTTCCCCTGACTGTTCTCCCCTAATTTTTTGTTTCACTTTCTTTTTCTGGATGAATCCTGTGGATCACATTTCTTCCTCCCCCTTCCACTGAACTTTGTTGTTTCATTGCCCGGCTGCTGTTGAATTAGATCAATTTCTTCAATCCTTTAAGATCTTTTAACTGTCTTTCGTACAGCTATATTGCCTCTGTCATTTCTTTCATCACTACTTTGGCCACCACTTGGAACATATTCATCAGAATCTTCAAATACATCTTCATCAGAACTTGATATCACATCGGCCAAGAATGATTAACATACATTTCCTTCTGTACTAGTACTGTCTGCAGCTCATGGTCTTGCGGTAGCGTTCTCTCTTGCTGTGCACGGGGTCCCGGGTTCGATTCCTGGCACCGTCAGGGAATTTCTCTGCCTCGTGATGACTGGATGTTGTGTGTCTCTCATCATCATTTCATAATCATTGACTCGCAAGTCGCTGAAGTGGCATCAACTAAAAAGGACTTTCCCCACATGGGGCCTCCTGGTCAACAATGCCATATTTGTACTAGTACTGGGATGACCTTAAATAAAATAAAAATGAAATAAATTTAATAGGTGATTGATAATGTTTTAGATTGCCATTAAGTAGAGATACCAGTTGATTTATGGTCATGTGTTGGAAAAATTAGGGATAAATGCTCCTGATACCAGTTTATTGTAGTAAACTTATCTTCAAGGCAAAGTGACAACTTCAGTGGTGATATTTCAGGTGCAGTTTGTTCCTCAAACTCTTCTTTATCGCCTCACTGAAACATAATGTTTGTGCTTACCAGGATTGTCTAGACTCCTCACTAATAATGGGTAGGGGAATTGTTAAAGGAACAACTCTTATTATTGTGTATTCCCACCAGATTTTAGTCCAATGTCACAGCATTGTTTCATTTCTTTAAATCATCTGTCAGCAAAAAAAGGCCAATGTTGACAGAGGCCCTTCTTACAACAAATGTAAAATAAGAGGGAGGGCCAATGCCAAGATTTGCCCTTTTATGCTGATTGAAAACTTGTTAAAACACTTTGGGTCTTACATCTTAAAACTCCAGTATCTCTCATCTGATGTGGCTTGTTTTAACATTATGAAGAGCATATGAAACTATAAGGCATACACCAGTTTTGACAAATATTGACATTGGCCCTTTTAGAATCAAGCCACAGAATTTTCACTGCCACTTATGTCTGACATGTGCTTCATATGGATACAAGCAGTCACTGAATGCAGAGGGTGGTATTCTTTGTCAAACTCAAAATGCTGTGCCACATGTTGAAAACTGATCTGTATGACTGATTTTCACTTTTTTCACTATTGTCTAGATTGTGTTATGCTAGATCTCGCACTATTCTCATTTTCTTACAGGGAGATAGTCTGTCACTTTGTTCTTTGTCATTCAGACACATTTGGCTCAGGAGGAAATGTCTGCAACACCAAACCACTGATGGTGTATTGCGGGTGTACACTTCTATTCACCCAGCACAGATCGTTGCAGTGCTGTTCCCATTCAGACTCAGAAAACTAATTTTCTGCATGATATTCCTGTCGGTGGGATGCACCAGCACACTTATGCAGAGAAATTCAGTTTGTTCGGATAGTTCATTCTGTTTCTGCTTAATGTTCAGTGGCAGCTTACTGTCAAAATGAAATACTGGTGTTAGCCATTTTGTAAATACAGCACGGGTTCACGTGGCAGAAGTGACTCCAACCACAATATTTCAACAAACAGTGTAAAATCTGTGGGTGACAACAGTGCAGTCAGTGTTATTACTTTGCTGAAACTGCAACAGCTCACAACCTTCAGTATGACCCTTATGCTAAAAAGAATAGCTGAAGCCAAAGAAAGGAATCTATGGAAGAATTTTACCGATGGAGACAGTTCTGTTTGCAACAATATATGTTTTCAGGAAAATTACTTGTTAATTCATTAATTACTTATATTAGGAAATGTCCTTTTATCAAAACTTGGACTCTTTCCACACATTCAACTACTCCTCAATAAAATAGTACTAATAATTTTTGTCTTTTTATTGTTAAACAGCTAGTATTAAAACAACGTTACTTCAATGGCTACTGTATCTATCTCCCTTTTAATTTTCCTGTCTTCTATGTTATATTTAAAATGGAGTAGGTCAGTATTTTAGCAATTTGTAATTTTCTGTAATATGCACATCTGTAAATAAGTATTGTGCACAAAACCACCGTGGGTCCACACCAAGTACTCAAAATGTGAACATCAATGTCACAATATGTTATTAGTCAGTCAGTGCTTAGTAATTATAGTGTAAAGTTACTGTGTTCATTATCTGTGTTACCACTTGAAAAAATCTGTTAAGGTTATGTTACCAAAATGCTGGCTGTGGTATATTAACTGTTACAATTACCACATACAAGCTGTCCATTGGAGAATTAAAGCAATAAATGCAAGTGAGAGGAGTATAATGTTGTGTTATTTATATCTTTATTTACCTTGAACAAACCTATTAGTTAGCTGAAGGAGATGCATGACGACAAACACCCACGAGGTTTAGGATACAAAGTAACAGATCAGTAGCTTTATAATGTCTGTTACTGTACCTCGGAATAAGATAACTTGGCACGAGAATGGGCAATATAAGGGCAGATGGTAGTGAAGGATAAAGAGTAAGATGTGAAAGGTCCATTGCAGAAGATGTTGTGTATGCCAGTTACAATGAGATGAGGAGATTAGTACAAGAATAGTAAAAGATAGAACAAATTGGACACTTTGATACCAACAACTAACTTTGACTGACAATGTCATTGTGAACTCAAAGGAGCAAAACAAACACAAAATAAAAATGGCAACTGGACATCATAATCACACGCATCGGAATAAAAATATAATGATCAATTATACACTCCTGGAAATGGAAAAAAGAACACATTGACACCGGTGTACAGAACCACCATACTTGCTCCGGACACTGCGAGAGGGCTGTACAAGCAATGATCACACGCACGGCACAGCGGACACACCAGGAACCGCGGTGTTGGCCATCGAATGGCGCTAACTGCGCAGCATTTGTGCACCGCCGCCGTCAGTATCAGCCAGTTTGCCATGGCATACGGAGCTCCATCGCAGTCTTTAACACTGGTAGCATGCTGCGACAGCGTGGACGTGAACCGTATGTGCAGTTGACGGACTTTGAGCGAGGGCGTATAGTGAGCATGCGGGAGGCCCGGTGGACGTACCGCCGAATTGCTCAACACGTGGGGCGTGAGGTCTCCACAGTACATCGATGTTGTCGCCAGTGGTCGGCGGAAGGTGCACGTGCCCGTCGACATGGGACCGGACCGCAGCGACGCACGGATGCACGCCAAGACCGTAGGATCCTACGCGGTGTCGTAGGGGACCGCACCGCCACTTCCCAGCAAATTAGGGACACTGTTGCTCCTGGGGTATCGGCGAGGACAATTCGCAACCGTCTCCATGAAGCTGGGCTACGGTCCCGCACACCGTTAGGCCGTCTTCCGCTCACGCCCCAACATTGTGCAGCCCGCCTCCAGTGGTGTCGCGACAGGCGTGAATGGAGGGACAAATGGAGTCGCTTCTGCCTTGGTGCCAATGATGGTCGTATGCGTGTTTGGCGCCGTGCAGGTGAGCGCCACAATCAGGACTGCATACGACCGAGGCACACAGGGCCAACACCCGGCATCATGGTGTGGGGAGCGATCTCCTACACTGGCCGTACACCTCTGGTGATCGTCGAGGGGACACTGAATAGTGCATGGTACAACCAAACCATCATCGAACCCATCGTTCTACCATTCCTAGACCGGCATGGCAACTTGCTGTTTCAAAAGGACAATGCACGTCCACATGTATCTCGTGCCACCCAACGTGCTCTAGAAGGTGTAAGTCAACTACCCTGGTCAGCAAGATCTCCGGATCTGTCCCCCATTGAGCATGTTTGGGACTGGATGAAGCGTCGTCTCACGTGTTCTGCACGTCCAGCACGAACGTTGGTCCAACTGAGGCGCCAGGTGGAAATGACATGGCAAGCCGTTCCACAGGACTACATCCAGCATCTCTACGATCGTCTCCATGGGAGAATAGCAGCCTGCATTGCTGCGAAAGGGGGATATACACTGTACTAGTGCCGACACTGTGCATGCTCTGTTGCCTGTGTCTATGTGCCTGTGGTTCTGTCAGTGTGATCATGTGATGTATCTGACCCCAGGAATGTGACAATAAAGTTTCCCCTTCCTGGGACAATGAATTCACGGTGTTCTTATTTCAATTTCCAGGAGTGTATAATGTTACAAATTCTATATAATTAATATTGAACCTAACATGACAATTGTGGAAACTTGGAGGTTTTTAATGGGGACAAACTAAAATCCAAAATAACAATCACAAAATCCTGAAAACAATCAAATCAAAAAAAGCAGATGAACATGATACAATGAAGTATCAAATATTTAATATAAATAAATATCACTTAGACCTATGTAGCTCAAACAAAAACCCCAATCAAAACTGAAAGCCAAAATTTTGGTAACTAATTACACTTGATATGACTTAGATGTGAGTTGGTACACACCGAGGTGGCCCATATGGTGATGATTTACTTCACTCTTTTGCTCTGGACTGCGTTCTCCACCCCCAACTAAACTAATTCTGGTATACCTTGGTACATTATTTTCTGTTATTAATATTGATTTCCTTACACTTAAAATTAAAGGATTCAGTTTCCATTTGCAGTTGATCTTCTACAAATATACATGTTTTGTAATTGTTAAAACTCAAGTTTTTCTTATTTCAGTGATATTAATATTATTACTGACTAAGTAATATTGACTTTATTACATTACAAATTTGCTCACATTTGAGAAAAGTGTTGAAAGGATGATCTATTCATAAGAAATTCCAAGTTCACATTCATTGTATTTACTGTTTACATTCATTACTAGGACAACCAAAGATAATATTTAGAATCTGATTAGGAATGTAAGATTATCACCTTATGTTTAATACATTAAACTTGTATATTTAATAATGTGTTTTTTGCCATCACAATTCACAATACCTTCAACAAACAGTATAACCCGACATGAAACAAAGTGACACTCTGCATGTGTACGATGTCACTTACCACAAAACCACTATATCACAACTCAGTGTCGACGGGCAGTATCGAAAGCTTAAGTTGAGATAAAAGATGCAGTTAAGTGTTAAACCGGTCAAAAGACTGAAAATTCAGAATGAAAGAAACTACAGGAAATACTTTCAGATTACTAATCTACTTTTTGTACTATGAGACTCTACTAAAAAACTACTCAAGGAGTACTTTTACAAACAGTGCAACTTACAAAACACTTAAGATACGAAATTTGACATCTGGTACAGTCACTAGAGCAGTACCGAGTGCATCAAGAGCCAGATGGATTGCTTACCTACAAAAAGGAGTGCAAGAGTTACTGAAAGCTGGTACAACACTTGGGATTCAATCTGTTTCATCATACGTCGGGAAATGAGAGGCTTTGTGCGCCCGTAAGGCTTCCTTTTGAGGAGTTCCACATTGGGAATATCTGTGGCGAGTGCCAGTGACGCTAATGTGTCCATGATCAGATTGACCCACAGCATCTGCACGGCCTGAAACGAGTTGACAGTCTGGCTTCAGAGGCACTACAGAAACATTCAAAATGTTCAGGCTGCTGCATGCTGCATACAGGACAGAGAGGGGACTGTACTGGAACACATAAATTTGGTCAGCTGAGCATTTCATGTAAATCTGAAATGCTCTTACTACCGAGTGACTTTGCTAAATGACAGATCTTGTGTACATTGATTGTACGCCTTTTAATTTTATAAAACTTGATCTTATCTTGAACCATTTAATGAAGTATACTATCTGAGCAAAGGTTTCCAGACACCTATTATTGGAAATGCTGTTACTACCGAGTGACTTTGCTAAATGACAGATCTTGTGTAAATTGATTGTAACGCCTTTAATTCCATAAAACTTAATCTTATCTTAAACCATTTCATGATGTATACTATCTGAGTAAAGGTTTCCAGACACCTATTAGTGGACACTGAAATGTGATGTGTTCCATCATTTACTTTTATAACACTTTGAACTCTGCTGGGGACACTTTGAATGAGATATCTAAATTTCTGTGGGGGAATGGCAGCCCATTTGTCATCAAGAGCTGAAACCATAGAAAGGAGGGATGTTGGACACTGGGGCTGGAGTGAAATCGTTTTCTTATTCATCCCAAAGGTGTTCCATTGGGTCAGATCAGGACTCAAGGCAGGCATAACATTGATGCTGCTTTACGATAGGGTGCACTGTCATGCTGATAAAATCAATAATCATTTTTGAACTATTCCTCTGCTGTATGCAATACATAAAATCTGCAAAATGAGTTCATAATCAACCACCTTTTGTATTATCTTAAATGCAATAAGGGGACTAAACACTAACAAAGAAAAACACTCCTATACTGAAACACCACCTCCTCTGTATTTTACTGCTGGCACTACCCACGATGACAGGTAATATTCTCCAGGCATCTGCCAATCCCAAACCTTCCCGTTGGACTGTCATTGTCAGATCTGGTCATACGTAAAGGCTGTTAGTGGCACCAAAGTTAGCGTCTAGCCCCTAGCAAATGAAATGGGAACTGAAATTGAGGATAGCAAAGCAAAACCTGAAATGCTTAACTCCATTTTCAAATGTTCTTTTACAATGGAAAACCCATGATAATTGCCCAATTTAATCCTCGTACCACTGAAGATATGAATGAAATAAGTGTTAGTGTCAGTGGTGTTGAGAAACAGCTGAAATCGTTAAAACAGAACAGAGCTCCAGGCCCAGATAGAATCCCTGTCAGATTCCATACTGATTTTTCAGCTGAGTTAGCCCCTCTTCTCACTATAATCTATCATAGATCCCACGAACAGAAAAACCATGCCCAGTTCTTGGAAAAAGGCACAGGTCACACCCATCTACAAGAGGGGTAGTGGAAGTGATTTACAAAACTACCACCCTGAATCTTTGACATCGATTTGTTGTAGAATCTTAGAACATATTCTGAGCTCAAATATAATGATGTATCTTGAAAAGAATGACCTCTTCAATGCCAACCATCACAGTTTTCAAAAATGTCCATCACATGAAACCCGACTTGCACTTTTTCCGGATAGTATACTGAAAGCTTTGAATTGAAGGTAGATGCAGTGTTTCTCAATTTCTGAAAAGCATTTGACTCACTAGTGCACCTTCACTTACTGCCAAAAGTATGATCATATGGGGTGCAAAGAGAAATTTATGACTGTATCGAGGACTTTTTGGTAGGGAAAACACAGTATATTATCTCGGTTGGAAAGTCATCATCAGATGTAGAAGCAACATCGGGTGTGCTCCAGGAAAGTATGTTGGGGCTCTTGCTTTCCATGTCAACCAACACAGTTTTAGAAAACATTGACTGTGTGAAACCCAATTTGCACTTTTCTCAGATTACAAACTGAAAGCCCTGGATCAAGGCAACCAGGTAGATGCAGTGTTCCTTGATTTCTGAAAAGCATTTAACTCAGTATCACACCTATGATTGTAGCCAAAAGTACGATCACGTGGGGCATCATGTGAAATTTGTGACTGGATTGAGGACTTTTTGGTAGGGAGGACACAGCATGTTACCTTGGATGGAGAGTAATTGTTAAATGTAGAAGTAACTTCATGTGTGCCCTAGGGAAGTGCGTTGGGACCCTTGCTTTTCATGCAGTACATTAATGACCTTGCAGACAATATTAATAGTAACATCTGGCTGTTTGCAGATGATACAGTTACATATAATGAAACACTGTGTGAGAGAAGCTGCATAAATATTTAGTCACACCTCGATAAGATTTCAACATGGTGCAGAGATTGGCAACTTGCTTTAAATTTTCAGAAATGTAAAACTGTGCACTTCACAAAACTAAAAAAAACGTCACTTTGTACAGATACGAAATGGAATGACCACATTGGTTCAGTTGTGGATAAAGCAGGTGTTAGACATTGGTTTATTGGTAGAATGAAGGGAAATCAGTGTACAAAAGAGATTTCTTACAAATCACTCGTGCAACACATCCTAGAATACTGTTCATGCATGTGGGATGCATACCACATAGGACTAACAGGGGATATTGAATGTATACAGAGAAGGGCAACCCAAATAGTCACAGGTTTGTTTAATCCGTGGGAGAGTGTTACAGAGATATCGAATGAACTGAAACGGTAGACTCTTGAAGACAGATGTTAATTATCTTGAGAAAGTCTATTAATCTATTAACAAAGTTTCAAGAACTGGATTTAAATGATTACTCTAGGTATATATCACAACCTCCTATGTATCGCTCACACAGGGATCATGAGGATAAGATTAGAATAATAACCGCATGCACAGAGGCATTTAAACAATCATTCTTCCCACGTTCCATATGTGACTGGAACATGTACAATGGGTACCCTCTGCCATGCACCTCACAGTGGTTTGCGCTGTATAAATGCAGAGGTAGATGTAGATTGCCAACACGGTATAGAATGATTTGTCGCACCTCACAGTGGTTTGCGCTGTATAGATGTAGAGGTAGATGTAGATTGCCAACGCGGTATAGAATGATTTGTCACTCCAAATCCCTTATTTCCTGTCATCCACTAGTGAGGGTACAGTGTTCTCACATAGCAATGTATTTGCTGTATGAAGTCCATTGAGCGTGTTGTAGCCATAGCTATGCATATCAGTTAATCTTTGCTTGTTGACAATACACTGGACACCAGTTATTGTTGTGGTGCAAGTTAGCTGTAGTTGGACTCTTGGACAGGATGGAGTGAGCCACGCTTGGATAGTGCATTTGTTGGTACTGCTCAATAGCTGTCTTCAATTCTTTTCTAGCTTGTCCATACTGTGATCAGTCACTGCTCAAGTTTTAGTGTGCAAGTGATCAGTGGAAAATTGTGGCATGTAGATAGAAATGCTGAATGCTATCAAATGTGTTTATGTTTACTGAGTGCTTGAATAACTTATAATTCATGACCCCTTAACAACTGATGTTCTGACTTGAAACAGTCATCATAGTAGCCCTGGAGGAATTATTTAATGAGATTGGCTGTACAGCAAGTTTGATGGAAAAGCAAGGAGCGACTGCAACCTAATATAGTGTGCCTCAATGAATACCAACAGGGTTGTTATATATGGAGACTGATGACAAGGATGTCGCATCTTGCAACAATCTTTGGATGCAGAGCCTGATTGCCAGTATCTACGTATGGTGACTGAATTAGACATTTTTTGCAGCACCTCAACTTCCAAGCAACGTTGTACAGGAAAAGAATGATAGATTGAGAATAATCTCATAATTTTGATACAGCATTTACCATGGAAAGCATGGAAGCAGGTAGTGCTGTGAACGTTTGATGATTTTGATGAGTTATTACAAGTTGTTGAGCATTTAGAGGAAATAGATAATGAAGGGACACTGACAGGATCAGAGCAAAATTTGACTCATTGTGATCGTCAGTTTCAACAAAATCATGCACCACTGCAAGATAATTAAGACATCAATTGTGGGACCAACAATGTGACAATCAATAATGATACAATGACAAGTGAGGAGATGTAAATTTGAGAAATTACTAAATTACTAGCATAATAATTACCAAATTCGAAACTATGAGTGGAGAGAAAATGATTTTGGTAGGTATAACCAGCAGACAGTAGATGATGGAAGAGTTCGAGATCATTCGCCACTCAGAGATACGGATGACAGACATGAAGACCACATGTTATCTCCATTAAACTAGAAGCAGTTATGGATAAGACACACTCCACAATGTCTGAACAGTCTAATGGGTCAAACAGGAGAATACAAATGATTTAACGTGAAACTGAAGATATCAGTGCTAAAGTACTGAGAGACGATACACACGATGTAGACGACGTGTTGAATCCAGTGATTGAACTTCATTTAAGTGGTCGGAAAAATTACAGGAATTTTAGATTCTGTTAGTGATACTACAGCAATCTCTAAAAGTTTGTATGAACAGCTTCATGAAATGGAAATGGTACCGGTCTTCCCTGTCAATAGTGTGCATATCATTACAGGAACTGGGCAAAGAAGTCATGCTGTTACTGGACAGACATCCATTAAACGCAAGATTTTAGACAGACATTTCAAAGTGGCTGTACTGATTCTTGATTCTTTGAGTGTGGATTGGATTTTTGGCAACAATTGGCTGGCAGAAATAAGATACAAGATTAATTATGAAAGAGGATGTTGAAGTATTTGTGATGGGGATGATGAAATGGAGGTTAATTTTACCAGTTTAGTAGAAGAAAAGGAGAACATGTCCACAGGATTATGAATTAAAGTGACTCAGAAGAAAACAGATGATTGAATTGAAGTTCCAGTATGTATGAGAGATAATGTGGCCAGAAAAAGGCAAAAAGAAGTTCAAGATGTCATATCAGAAATTCAGGAGAAAGTAGATGACTCAGGTAACTGCCTCACTTCTTATTGAGAAGAATCACTTGAAGTTTTACATGTGTATGCCAAAGTACTTTCAAGAAAAACCAGCACTTATGAAGGGATGTAAATATCATATTAAAGTGCAGCCACACAAACCATTTAAAATAAAATCGTATTTGATACCAACAGCTAGAAGAGAGGCTGTAGGAGAGGGGATTAAATGCATGGTGAACAATGACATAATTGAGAGATCAGATAGTGAACATCATAATTCGATACATCCAATCATTAAGAAAGATGGGGCCATCAAGCTTGGGCTGGATGCTCAAGCTATGAACTGTTAGTAAGATATTAATATCAGTAAATTTATGAACAGTTTGATTTTTTGCAAGTGCTATGAGGTGACATCTCGTGGCATGGTTTTCAAACTTAATTTGTTTTAGGAATTATTACAATGTGAATGTACTTCAAGTTCACCATTGCACTATTTTGAACTGTACTGTGTGCATTTCATGAATACATTTACTTTTTGTTGCAGCGTGATCTGTTAAAGTGAAGTGATCCTACCACATTTTCTTTCTGTGTTTACATAGTACTGTAACCTGGCGACACTACATTACCACCACATCAGAGGATGCAAGCTGCTGGCTCAAGGAAAGTAGCCAATGTCACAACATATGACATCCAACAGTTTCAAAATTTTCCACTGAGCAGTGCACAGTGACATCCAGCCATGCTACTCTACTGGCCATTGAAATTTCTACACCAAGAAGAAATGCAGATGATAAACAGGTACTCATTGGACAAATATATTATACTAGAACTGACATGTGATTACATTTTCACGCAATTTGGGTGTATAGATCCTGAGAAATCAGTAGCCAGAACAACCATGTCTGGCCGTAATAAAGGCCTTGATACGCCTGGGCATTGAGTCAAACAGGGCTTGGATGGCGTGTACAGATACAGCTGCCCATGCAGCTTCAACACGATACCACAGTTCATCAAGAGTAGTGACTCGCGTATTGTGACAAGCCAGTTGCTCGCCCACCATTGACCAGATGTTTTCAATTGGTGAGAGATCTGGAGAATGTGCTGGCCAGGGCAGCAGTCGAACGTTTTCTGTATCCAGAAAGGCCCATACAGGACCTGCAACATGCGGTCGTGCATTATCCTGCTGAAATGTAGAGTTTCGCAGCGATCGAATGAAGGGTAGAGCCAGGAGTCATAACACATCTGAAATGTAAAGTCCGCTGTTCAAAGTGTCATCAATGGGAACAAGGGGTGATCGAGACGTGTAACCAATGGCACCCCATACCATCACACCAGGTGATACGCCAGTATGACGATGACGAATACACGCTTCCAATGTGTGTTCACTGCGATGTCACCAAACACGGATGCAGCCATCATGATGCTGTACACAGAACCTGGATTCATCTGAAAAAATGATGTTTTGCCATTCATGCACCCAGGTTCATTGTCAAGTACATCATTGCAGGTGCTCCTGACTGTGATGCAGCATCAAGGGTAACCGCAGCCACGGTCTTCGCTGATAGTCCGTACTGCTGAAAATGTCGTCGAACTGTTTGTGCAGATAGTTGTTGTCTTGCAAATGTACCCACCTGTTAACTCAGGGATCAAGACGTGGCTGCATGATCCGTTACAGCCGTGCAGATAAGATGCCTGTCATCTCGACTGCTAATGATACGAGGCCGTTGAAATCCAGCACAGTGTTCCGTATTACCCTCCAGAGCCCACCAATTCCATATTCTGCTAACAGTCATTGGGTCTCGACTAACGCAAGCAGCAATGTTGTGATACGATAAACTGCATTCGCGATAGGCTACAATCCGACCATTATCCAAGTCGGAAACATGATGATATGCATTTCTCCTCCTTACATGAGGCATCACAACAATGTTTCACCAGGCAATGCAGGTCAACTGCTGTTTGTGTATGAGAAATCGGTTGGAAACTTTCCTCATGTCAGCACGTTGTAGGTGTCACCACCAGTGCCACTCTTGTATAAATGCTCTGAAAAGCATCTTCTTCCTGTCAGTTAAATTTCACGTCTGTAGCACGTCATCTCCGTGGTGTAGCAATTTTAATGGCCAGTAATGTACATTACCGCCACTGCAGTGAGTGGTGCTTTTGTTGTGCTCCTATTTCCTCCACTCCACTAGAGTATCTCTGTGTGCAGTCGCCCTACCCTGCAGGCCATGGACAATGGTGTGTTTATCAGCAAATCCATGTGATGTGGAGTGGCAACACCATTGTGAATCTTTACTTTATAGGTCTGTGTTGGTCACACTTTTTTTTAATTACACTTCGCTATTACCGGTTTCCGCTTTTGCCATCTTTGGACCTGTTACAAACAAAAACTGGTTGTAACCAACTAAATTCAGTTTGTTGACACTAGTTCTATAAAAGACCTGGTGTTACATAAAAAAAAGTATTTATACAATTAACAGCGATGTATACTAGCTATACATGCCGTAAAATATTATGATGCAGGTGTCAACGTCAAATTATACATGTAGGTACAAAGTAAGTGCTGGTGGTGATCAGGATGCGCCTGATATTTATACAAATAACTGATGCCAGCAGAGGCAGTATAGCTAGGGTACATGAGTAGCCGTAACACAAATGTAATGAATAAATGCAGTATGCATAGTCATTAATTAAAATTGCTTCATATGGCAAAATGAGTGTCGGACAATAAAAGATGTACTGACATACAATATGCGGAATTATATTCATACTTAAAATCCACATAAAAATTGCAAACAGTAATAATGTGTAACTCCTAGTCTGGCAAAGTAAAACCTACAATTGTGTGAAAGCCAGTATAAAAAGTTTAAGAATAAATTCTTGTATAAAACGAGATCTTCTGGCAGACAAAGGAATTAAACTGGAACCATAGGTGTAAGGTAATTAATGAAACAGTGATTATTAATTGAAAAGTTGACAGTCGATAATACATTCAGAGTGGGATCTCAGAGGCACTGCCTTGTGGATTTTCTGTATGACGCTCTCGTTATCTTGTGGTGGAACTTGCGAAGGAAGTCTCAGTCTCCTCGTCACTAGCAGCACGCCAAGCTGCTGGGGCGCTCAGTGCTTCTAAAACTACTAGGTTTTGTGAATACATTAAAATAAGCTTTCAGGTTAAACTCTTTCAGTTCATTCAGCAGCTCCAGTAATTGTTTTCTGTGTACATAAATCTCCATTTCCTTGAGTTGGTTCAGTAATTGTCACTTCACCACCCTATGCAACACTTTCATATTATCATCTACATTTCCTGCTGAACATTTGTCTCTGTCCAAATGTGAAGCAAAAGTACACTTATTTTGGTTATACCTATCCCTCTAACCTCCCCATGAACTTGCCATTGGTGGGGAGGCTTGTGTGCCTCAACAACACAAATAGCCGTACGTATCGTAGTGGCCAAGACAGACATGAAGCCCACACCTACTACAGTACTACAAGTTCATATGCCAACTAGCTCTACAGATGATGAAGAAATTGAAGAAATGTATGATGAGATAAAAGAAATTATTCAGGTAGTGAAGGGAGACGAAAATTTAATAGTCATGGGTGACTGGAATTCGAGAGTTGGAAAAGGGAGAGAAGGAAACATTGTAGGTGAATGTGGATTGGGGGTAAGAAATGAAGGAAGAAGCTGCCTGGTATAATTTTGCACAGAGCATAACTTAATCATAGCTAACACTTGGTTCAAGAATCATAAAAGAAGGTTGTATACATTGAAGAATCCTGGAGACACTAAAAGCTATCAGATAGATTATATACATCTTCATCTACATCTACATGACTACTCTGCAATTCACATTTAAGTGCTTGGCAGAGGGTTCATCGAACCACAATCATACTATCTCTCTACTATTCCACTCCCGAACAGCGAGCGGGAAAAACGAACACCTAAACCTTTCTGTTCGAGCTCTGATTTCTCTTATTTTATTTTGATGATCATTCCTACCTATGTAGGTTGGGCTCAACAAAATATTTTCGCATTCGGAAGAGAAAGTTGGTGACTGAAATTTCGTAAAAAGGTCTCGCCGCGCCAAAAAACGTCTATGCTATAATGACTTCCATCCCAACTCGTGTATCATATCTGCCACACTCTCTCCCCTATAACGCGATAATACAAAACGAGCTGCCCTTTTTTGCACCCTTTCGATGTCCTCCGTCAATCCCACCTGGTAAGGATCCCACACCGCACAGCAATATTCTAACAGAGGACGAACGAGTGTAGTGTAAGCTGTCTCTTTAGTGGACTTATTGCATCTTCTAAGTGTCCTGCCAATGAAACGCAACCTTTGGCTCGCCTTCCCGACAATATTATCTATGTGGTCCTTCCAACTGAAGTTGTTCGTAATTTTAACACCCAGGTACTTAGTTGAATTGACAGCCTTGAGAACTGTACTATTTATCGAGTAATCGAATTCCAACGGATTTCTTTTGGAACTCATGTGGATCATCTCACACTTTTCGTTATTTAGAGTCAACTGCCACCTGCCACACCATACAGCAATCTTTTCTAAATCGCTTTGCAGCTGATACTGGTCTTCGGATGACCTTACTAGACGGTAAATTACAGCATCATCTGCGAACAGTCTAAGAGAACTGCTCAGATTGTCACCCAGGTCATTTATATAGATCAGGAACAGTAGAGGTCCCAGGACGATCCCTGGGGAACACCTGATATCACTTCAGTTTTACTCGATGATTTGCCGTCTATTACTACAAATTGCGACCCTCCCGACAGGAAATCACGAATCCAGTCGCACAACTGAGACGATACCCATAGCTCCGCAGCTTGATTAGAAGTCGCTTGTGAGGAACGGTGTCAAAAGCTTTCCGGAAATCTAGAAATACGGAATCAACTTGAGATCCCCTGTCGATAGCGGCCATTACTTCGTGCGAATAAAGAGCTAGCTGCGTTGCACAAGAGCGATGTTTTCTGAAGCCATGCTGATTACGTGTCAATAGATCGTTCCCTTCGAGGTGATTCATAATGTTTGAATACAGTATATGCTCCAAAACCCTACTGCAAACCGACGTCAATGATATAGGTCTGTAGTTAAATGGATTACTCCTACTACCCTTTTTGAACACTGGTGCAACCTGCGCAATTTTCCAATCTGTAGGTACAGATCTATCGGTGAGCGAGCGGTTGTATATGAGTGCTAAGTAGGGAGCTATAGTATCAGCGTAATCTGAAAGGAACCTAATCGGTATACAATCTGGACCTGAAGACTTGCCCGTATCAAGCGATTTGAGTTGCTTCGCAACCCCTAAGGTATCTACTTCTAAGAAACTCATGCTAGCAGATGTTCGTGTTTCAAATTCTGGAATATTCCATTCGTCTTCCCTGGTGAAGGAATTTCGGAAAACTGCGTTCAATAACTCCGCTTTAGCGGCACAGTCGTCGATAACAGTACCATCGGCACTGCGCAGCGAAGGTATTGACTGCGTCTTGCCGCTTGTGTACTTTACATACGACCAGAATTTCTTCGGATTTTCTACCAAATTTCGAGACAATGTTTCGTTGTGGAACCTATTGAAGGCATCTCGCATCGAAGTACGTGCCAAATTTTGCGCGTCTGTAAATTTTAGCCCATCTTCAGGATTTCGCGTTCTTCTGAACTTCGCATGCTTTTTCCGTTGCCTCTGCAACAGCGTTCGGACCTTTTTTGTGTACCACGGGGGATCCGTTCCATCTCTTACCAATTTATGAGGTATGAATATCTCAATTGCTGTTGCTACTATATCTTTGAATTTAAGCCACATCTCGTCTACATTCGCATAGTCAGTTCGAAAGGAATGGAAATTGTCTTTTAGGAAGGCTTCTAGTGGCACTTTATCCGCTTTTTTAAATAAAATTATTTTGCGTTTGTTTCTGATGGATTTGGAAGAAATGGTATTGAGCCTAGCTACAATGACCTTGTGATCACTAATCCCTGTATCAGTCATGATGCTCTCTATCAGCTCTGGATTGTTTGTGGCCAAGAGGTCAAGTGTGTTTTTGCAACCATTTACAATTCATGTGGGTTCGTGGACTAACTGCTCGAAATAATTTTCGGAGAAAGCATTTAGGACAATCTCGGAAGACGTTCTCTGCCTACCACCGGTTTTGAACAAGTATTTTTGCCAACATACCGAGGGTAGGTTGAAGTCCCCTCCAACTATAACCGTATGAGTGGGGTATTTATTTGTTACGAGACTCAAACTTTCTCTGAACTGTTCCGCAACTGTATCATCGGAGTCTGGGGGTCGGTAGCAGGAGCCAATTATTAACTTAATTCGGCTGTTAAGTATAACCTCCACCCACACCAATTCACATGGAGTGTCTACTTCGACTTCACTACAAGATAAACCACTACTGACAGACACAAACACTCCACCACCAATTCTGCCTAATCTATCTTTCCTGAACACCGTCTGAGACTTCGTAAAAATTTCTGCAGAACTTATTTCAGGCTTTAGCCAGCTTTCTGTACCTATAACGATATCAGCTTCTGTGCTTTCTATTAGCGCTTGAAGCTCAGGGACTTTTCCAGCGCAACTACAACAATTTACAACTATAATTCCGACTGTTCCTTGATCCAAGCACGTCCTGTAATTGCCAAGCACCCTTTGACATTGCAGCCCATCCCGCACTTTCCCGAGGCCTTCTAACCTAAAAAACCGCCCAGTCCACACCACACAGCCTCCGCTACCCGTGTAGCCGCCAGCTGAGTGTAGTGAACTCCTGACCTATTCAGCGGAACCCGAAACCCCACCACCCTATGGCGCAAGTCAAGGAATCTGCAGCCAATACGGTCGCAAAACCGTCTGAGCCTCTGATTCAGACCCTCCACCCGGCTCTGCACCAAAGGTCCGCAGTCGGTTCTGTCAACGATGCTGCAGATGGTGAGCTCTGCCTTCATCTCGTAAGCAAGATCGGCAGCCTTCACCAAATCAGATAGCCGCTGGAATCCAGAGAGAATTTCCTCAGATGGAAAGCGACACACGTCATTAGTGCCGACATGTGCCACCACCTGCAGCTGGCTGCACCCTGTGCTCTTCATGGCATCCGGAAGGACCCTTTCCACATCAGGAATAACTCCTCCCGGAATGCACACGGAGTGCACACTGGATTTTTTCCCCTCCTTAGCCGCCGTATCCCTAAGGGGCCCCATTACGCGCCTAACATTGGAGCTCCCAACTACCAGTAAGCCGACCCTCTGCAATTGCCCGGACCTTGAAGGCTGAGAATGATCCTCTGAAACAGGGCAGGCACCTGCATCTGGCTCAGCCAGAGACAGTGCCTGAAACCGGTTTGACAGACGTACCGGGGAGGCTTTCTGATCAGCCTCCGGGGACGCCTTTCGCTGCCTGCCACGCCTTGGAACGACCTCACAATCAACCACAGGCGAGGGCTCAGCCCCACTGCGGGCAGCAACTGGGGCAACCACAGCGGCAGACCGATCTGGGGACAGACGGGACGAGGTTGACATCCCCGTGATACCCGAGTCCGGCTCCCCACAGTGGTGCCCATTGGCAACAGCCTCAAGCTGCGCGACCGAAGTCAGCGCCGATTGCAGCTGTGAGCGAAGGGATGCCAAGTCAGCCCTCATCCGAACACAGCAATCGCAGTCCCTGTCCATTCTAATCGATGTTTAACAACAGTTACCGAAACACGAGTCCGTGCCTAGATAACGCAAGCGGAACACGCAAAGAATGTATCAACTAACCTGTACAAATGCCTAACGACTGCGCTACAATCTGCTGAATTTACGATTACAGTAACTAAAACTCGAAATTGCACCTCCTATACGAAACTCACACGCAATTGAAATAAGAATCTACGAAGTAAACACTAAAGCGCGATGCTACAACTGTCAAATACTATAATACGATCGAAATATATGAATTAAACAATGCAAGTACCCAAAAACACGCAAAGAAATTAATTAAACTATCTAACAAATAAGTAAGCTAGGGTTATACGACTTGCTGCTGCAGCTGCTTATCCAACGGCGGCAGGGAGCACACTAATGGTAAGACAGAGAATTAGGAACCAGGTTTTAAATTGTAAGACATTTCCAGGGGCAGATGTGGACTCTGACCACAATCTATTGGTTATAAACTGTAGATTAAAATTGAAGAAACTGCAAAAAGGAGTGATTTTAAGGAGATGGGACCTGGATAAACTGAAAGAACCAGAGGTTGTACAGAGTTTCAGGGAGAGCATAAGGGAACAATTGACAGGAATGGGGGAAAGAAATACAGTAGAAGAAGAATGGGTAGCTTTGAGGAATGAAATAGTGAAGGCAGCAAAGGATCAAGTAGGTAAAAAGACCAGGGCTAGTAGAAATCCTTGGGTAACAGAAGAGATACTGAATTTAATTGATGAAAGGAGAAAATACAAAAATGCAGCAAGTAAACCAGGCAAAAACGAATACAAACTTCTCAAAAATGAGATCAACAGGAAGTGCAAAATGGCTAAGCAGGGATGGCTAGAGGACAAATGTAAGGATGTAGAGGGATATCTCACTAGGGGTAAGATAGATACTGCCTACAGGAAAATTACAGAGACCTTTGGAGAAAAGAGAACCACTTGCAAGAATATCAAAAGCTCAGATGGAAACCCAGTTCTAAGCAAAGAAGGGAAGGCAGAAAGGTGGAAGGAGTATATAGAGGGTCTATACAGGGGCGATGTTCACGAGGACAATATCATGGATGTTCACAAGGTCAATATCATGTGGAAATGGAAGAGGATGCAGATGAAGAGGAAATGGGAGATATGATACTGCGTGAAGAGTTTGACAGAGCACTGTAAGACCTAAGTCGAAAGAAGGCCCTGGGAGTAAACAACATTCCATTAGAACTACTGACAGCCTTGGGAGAGCCGGTCCTGACAAAACTCTACCATCTGGTGAGCAAGCTGTATGAGACAGGTGAAATTCCCTCAGACTTCAAGAAGAATATAATAATTCCAATCCCAAAGAAGCAAGTGTTGACAGATGTGAAAATTACCAAACTATCAGTTTAATAAGTCACAGTTGGAAAATACTAATGTGAATTCTTTACAGACGAATGGAAAAACTGGTAGAAGCCGACCTCTGAGATATCAGTTTGGATTCTGTAGAAATGTTGGAAGACGTGAGGCAATACTGACCCTACAAGTTATCTTAGAAGAAAGATTAAGGAATACTCTCTTTCAAATTCTGAAGGTGGCAGGAGTAAAATACAGAGAGCGATTTACAATTTGTACAGAAACCAGATGGCAGTTATAAGAGTCGAGGGACATGAAAGGGAAGCAGTGGTTGGGAAGGGAGTGAGACAGGGTTGTAGCCTCTCCCTGATGCTATTCAATCTGTATGTTGAACAAGCAGTAAAGGAAACAAAAGAAAAGTTTGAAGTAGGAATTAAAATCCATGGAGAAGAAATAAAAACTTTGAGGTTCACCAATGACATTGTAATTCTGTCAGAGACAGTGAAGGTCTTGTAAGAGCAGTTGAATGGAGTGGACAGTGTCTTGAAAGGAGGGTATAAGACGAACATCAACAAAAGCAAACCAAGGATAATGGAATGTAGTCAAATTAAGTCGGGTTATGCTGAGGGAATTAGATTAGGAAATGAGACACTTGTAGTAAAGGAGTTTTGCTATTTGTGGAGCAAAATATCTGATGATGGTCGAAGTAGAGAGGATATAAAATGTAGACTGGTAATGGCAAGGAAAGTGTTTCTGAAGAAGAGAAGTTTGTTAACATCAAATATTGATTTAAGTGTTAGGAAGTCGTTTCTGAAAGTATTTGTATGGAGTGTAGCCATGTATGGAAGTGAAATGTGGACGATAAATAGTTTGAACAAGAAGAGAATAGAAGCTTTCAAAATGTGGTGCTACAGAAGAATGCTGAAGATTAGATGGGTAGATCACTTAACTAATGAGGAGGTATTGAATAGAATTGGGGAGAAGAGGAATTTGTGACATAACTTGACTAGAAGAAGGGATCGGTTGGTATGACATGTTTTGAGGCATCAAGGGCTCACCAATTTAGTACTGGAGGGCAGCGTGGAGGGTAAAAATCGTAGAGGGAGACCAGGAGATGAATACACTAAACAGATTCAGAAGGATGTAGGTTGTGGTAGGTACTGGGAGATGAAGAACTTTGCACAGGATAGAGTAGCATGGAGAGCTGCATCAAACCAGTCTCAGGACTGAAGACCACAGCAACAACAACATGTCCCTCTAAAACGCATCGTGAAATTCCTTCCTGTCTCGCCAATATAAAACTTGTCACAATCTTGGCAGATAATTTAAAGACACCAGACTCTAAATATTTGTTACCCTTGTTGCCAACTTTGTGATGTAGCCTAGAACCAATTGTACTTTTCATTTGAAATCCAATTTTCACCTTTCATATTTCTGAAAGCCTGTGCAATTGTGTCAGAAAATGCACCATTGTATGACATAGCAACAAACTCCTTGCCCTCTGGTTCTATTGTCTCCTTATTGTCATGTATTCTCATCTTTATTTTATTATAAAGATTCATAATATCACAGTCCTTATACCCCTTGGCCTCAGCTATTTGTCTAATCACATTTAATTCTTCTATTTTGTTGTTGGGGGTGAGTGGTAGTTTTAGTATCCTGTTGATCATGGCTCTGAAGTATGCCCATTTATGCTTCTTAGGGTGGCAGGATTTCACATTTATAGTTATGCCAGTAGCTGCCGTCCTCCTAAACATGCTAATCTTATGCCTTCCATACCTTTTAGTTAACCTAAGATTCAAAAACTTATACTTCCTTCTTCTTCCTACAGTTCCACTGTGAACTCAATTTTTTCGTGCATCCCATCCATCTTCCTGCTATCTCATGTATTTCACTTTTGTCAGCTTTGTACAGTAGTATGGTGTCATCTACATAACACCCGTAATTCAAAATTTTTTTACAGACATCAGAATTTTGTTCAATAAAACTGATCTTCTACCTCATTTACAAATATCTCAACTAAAGTACCTGACAAACTGTTGCCCATTGCAAGTTATTCTTCAATAAAAAATCTTATTATTTAACTTAAAATAATTAAATGACCACACAAGTTCTAAAATTTCCAAGATTTCCACTATTTCCCACTGACCAAGCTCCTTGTACGTTAGCAAGTTCTTTATTGTAATCTCCTGAGTATCACTAACTGGGACATTGGTATAGAAGTTAACAATGTCAAAAGAAGGCACTGTAGCTCCAGTTGGGATTGGTATATCCTTAACACAATCTGCAAGATTGTGACAAGTTTTAATCAGTAAGATGGGAAGGAATTACAAGAACTGTTTTAGAGAGCATACATATAATCAAAATAAGAGTGCTTTTGGTACACATTCAGACAGAGAAAAATGTTCAGCAGGAAACACAGAGAGTAATATGAAAGTGTTGCATAGGGCACTAAAGGGGTAGTTACTCAAGGAAATGGAGGTTTGTGTACACAGAACACAACAACTGGAATTGCTGTTCAATCAGCAGAATGAGTTTAACTTAAATGATTATTTTGACATATTCAGAAACCTACTAGTTTGAGCACCATCATATGCCCCAGCAGCTCGTTAATGCAGTTGTGCACACTGGCCATCACTGACAAGGAGACTGGGCCTTCCTCCTCAAGTTCAACCACAAGAAAACAAGCACATCATACAGAAAACCATGAGGTGGTGCCATTGAGGTCCCAGTCTGGATGTTTTATCGACTTTATAATTAATAACACTGTTTTATAACAACCTGAAACTTATGGTTATGGTTTAATCACTTTGTCATGCTGGAAGATCTCTTTTTATAGATGTGATTTTATTCTCAAATATTTTATACTGGATTTTAAACAACTGTATGTTTTACTTTGCCAGACTAGGAGTTTCACATTACTACTGTTTGCAATTTTTATGTGTATTTTATGTATGACTATAATTCCACGTATTGTATGTCAGTATATGTTTTATTGTCAAATGCTCATTTAGCCATGTGAAGTAATTTTAACTAATCACTAGGCATACTGCATTTTAACCATTACATTTGTGATACTGGCTACTCATGTACCCCACCTATACTGCCCTCTGCTGGCCTCAGTTATTTGTATAAATACTAGACACATCCTGATCATCACCAGCGCTTACTATGTACCTACATGTATCATTTGATGCTGATACCTGCATCATAATGTTTTATGGTATGTATGGCTGGTATATGTAGCACCAGTTCTTTTATAGGATTGGTGTCAGCAAATTGAAATTAGTTGGTTACACCCAGTTTTTGTTTGTAATAGCTCTGAAGATGGCAGTAGCTGAAACTGGTAATAGGGAAGTATAATAAAAATGTGTGCTCAAGATGGACTGTAAAATAATATGAAACAACATATACATGGGCTCATTTTCAGACTTGATGTCTTCAATTGCTACTGTTGTGAATCCCATGTGAAGTATATGTTGTGCTGGTTATGTATTTGTCAAAAAAGCAGAATAACTGTTAGTGTAGTGATTAAATGAGATACAATAGTGCAAAGAAAAACTATTTTTGGATGTTGCAAAGATGTACTGTATTTATGTATCCATGCATTCCTTTTAAGCACTGCACACCACTGAAATAACATTTGTCCCCTTCTGCCTCTTCTTTTCTTTTTGAATCCATTAATTACTAACAATAGTGGATGTCAGTTTGATTACTTATTTATCTGTATGGATGATTACTTCTCTTTGGTGGTTAGCGCACTGGACTCACATTCGGGAGGACAACGGTTCAACCCCACGTCCGGTCATCCTGATTTAGGTTATCCGTGATTTCCCTAAATCTCTCCTGGCAAATTCCGAGATGGTTCCTTTGAAAGGGCACGGTCGACATCCTTCCCTAATCCCTTGCTGTTGGGTCTCTTCCCCCAAACAACCCAACCCAACTTCTCTTTGGTTCTGATGACATCAAGGGTTAGATTTTATTAATGATTATTACTGTCCAGTTTATCAGAGCTTTATTCATTGATTTTATGAAATTGATTACTTCACTGACTAATTAAAAATTGTGAGACCTGAGTATCTCTTGGCGTATACAACTTTCAAATAACTTCTGGGAATTCAGCCAGGTAACACTCAGTGATCGCCATATTTCGGCGGGAGAACACCCCGCCATTTTCAAGGCAAACTGGAATGGACAGGCGGTGTACATGCAAATTTAATACCTCAGTTCTTGGACTGAAGCAGGAAAGATAACACACACACACACTGTTATCTTTCCTGCTTCAGTCCAAGAACCGAAGTATTAAATTTGCATGTACGTCACCTGTCCGTTGCAGTTTGCCTTGAAAATGGCGGGGTGTTCTCCCGCCGAAATATTGGCGGGCACTGAAAGTGTTACCTGGCAGAATCCCCGGAAGTTATTTGAAAGTTGTGTATGCCAGGAGAAACTCACGTCTCACATTGTTTACCTCTACAGGGAGGAAATGTATCGGTGTTTACGTAAGTTGGGTAAACTTCGTAGCTGTCGAGTTAGACTGCAATGTGCTTTGTCGTTTTTATTGAGGCGTAGTGATGAAAATCATGTCCCAACATTTGCTAAGGTTGTGCACCATATTAATTCTCCTGCCACCAATTGTATCAAGCAATGTACTGGCTTGGCTCTTGTTCGCAAAAGGATTCGTTTTACTCGTTGACATTTGGATTCTGTTTCCAAAGAATTGTATCATTTTCATTTAATGGTTGCATGTGAAGTGTCTGATTTTGCTTGGGATTGGTTGGACAGTGCCTCATGGACCCAAGCTGATTGGTAATACAACTCCGTCATTGCCCGGCATTTGGCAAAGTTTGAACGTTTTCATCGTTCGGAGTCGGATGTTATATCTTGACGTTCTGTGATAAATCTCAGAGAGAAATCTTTTGACAACGCAACCTTATCCGTGCTAGGGAAGGGTTTAAATTTTGCAACCACTCTGAAGAATTTGCCGGAAGTTGATTTTATTAGTTCAATTGAACAGGTAGTTTGCAAACTACCTCCTGACGCAGCAGAGAAGGTTAGGAGGGAGGCATGCCGTGTTTTGACTAGGGCTCGTCCACCTAAGAGTAATGTAACAGAAGCAGAGAGGGCTGCTTTACACTCTCTCAAAGTTGATCCTTGTATTGTTATTTTACCTGCTGACAAGGGCAATGCCACCATTGTTTGAAATAAACATGATTATGTAGAAAAGATGCAACGTTTTTATCTGATTCAGCGTATCACAGAATCGATGCTGACCCCACAAAAAGTGTTGAGAGAAAGACCAACAGCCTCCTGAAGAAAAGTGGTTTGTCACAGAACACTATCAAGGGTCTTAACACCTATAGTGCCATTCGCCCTAGGTTACATGGCCTTCCGAAGGTTCACAAGGAAGGGGTTCCTTTCCGTCCTACAGTGAGTAACATCGGCGCTCCGACATATCGTGTATCCAAGCATTTTGCTTCTCTGTTGAGTCCACAAGTAGGTCGGTGTGAACATCATATCAGGAACTCAGCTGATTTTTACATCATTTGGAGGGACTGAGGTTGAATGACTCTGATATTTTAGTGAGTTTCGATGTTGTCTCTCTCTTTACTCATGTTCCTCTGTCTGATTCGTTGCGGTTAATTGAGGCCAGGTTTGGTGCTGAATTAACTAATATCTTTCAGCATGTGTTGACATCCACTTACTTTTTATTTAATGACCAGTATTACGAGCACACAAATGGAGTTGCGATGGGTAGTCCGTTGTCTCCTGTGATCACAAATTTGTTTATGGAAGACTTTGTGGAACGTGCATTGGAGTCGGCGTCTTTGAAACCCACCTGTTTCTTTAGATACGTTGATGATACCTTCGTTGTTTGGCCTCATGGTAGGGAGAATCAATGTCTTTCTAGAACATCTGAACTCGATCCACCCAAACATTTGTTTTACGATGGAGATGGAAGAGGATGGTTGCCTTCCCTTTCTTGATGTGTTGGTTAGGAGGAAGGATGATGGATCATTGGGACATGCAGTCTACAAGAAATGTACTCACACCGACTTGTACTTACAGCCTAATAGTTGTCACCATCCGGCTCAGCATGAAGACAACCTCGTTAACAGGGATGGAGGTTTCTGTTTAAACTCTGTTTGGAATCCGGCTCTCACCCTTTTCAAAAAACAGAGGGACAGAGTTAATGCTACCTCACCTGCGAATTCATAGTTTCACTATAGATAGCTCTGACTTTGGTCATCTTTGGTGGCACTAGTGTTCAGTGTTTGTATGTTATCTTTCCTGCTTCAGTCCAAGAACTGAGGTATTAAATTTGCATGTACGCCACCTGTCCATTGCAGTTTGCCTTGAAAATGGCGGGGTGTTCTCCCGCGGAAATATTGGCGGTCACTGAAAGGGTTACATGGCTGAATTCCCGAAAGTTATTTGAAAGGGAATTAAAAAATTGATTACTTCATTAGCTACTTTAATGACGAACCTCAAAATTGATGCATTCAGTTAGGAATTAAAGAAAGAAAAATGTTAATTTGCAAAACAATGGCAGTATATTATCCATTACAGAAACTGAACATTTATGACTTAATGCTTTTATCTTTCTTTACAGATCCTTCATGGACAAAAAGTGGATTGTTTTAATGATGTTAATGTTGTGATGTAGTAACACTCTTTGAATATCAGTAGCTTCAATATTTCTTTAATTAAGGTTACATTTTATTCCGTTCTGCTCTTTCCTGTTCAGGGGCTCTTCTTACACGGTCAACTTCACACTGAAACTTAATGTTGCCATAAATCTCCAGGCAAAATTAATTTTTGAGATCCAGGGATTTATGGGGCTACAGAGTCCACATATGGCACTGTACCTACATCTACATCTATACTCTGCAAAACACCATGAGGTGCATGACAGAGGGTACACCCCATTGCATTGGTTATTAGAATTTCTTCCTGTTCTGCTCACATATTGAGTGCGAGAAGAATGATTGTATGAAAGCCTTTGTGTATGCAGTAAATATTCTTATCTTATCCTCATTATCCCTATGTGAGCAATACATAGGAGGTTGTACTATACTCCTAGAATAATCATCTAATGGCGGTTCTTGTGACTTTGATAATAGACTTTCTCGGGATAGTTTATGTCTAGGCCTATCTTCAAGTGTCTTCCAGTTCAGTTCCTTCAGTATCTCTGTGACTCTCTCCCACAGATTAAACAAACTTGTGACCCTTCGTGCTGCCTTTCTCTGTATACATTCAATATCCCCTGTTAGTCATATGTGGTATGGATCCCACACACTTGAGCAATATTCTAGAACTGGTCATACAAATGATTTATAAGCAATCTCCTTTGTAGACTGAATGCACTTCCCCAGTATTCTACCAATAAACCCAAGACTACCACCTGCTTTATCCACAACTGAACCAATGTGATTATTCCATTTCATACGCCTACACAGTGTTCCACCAGGTATTTGTATGAGTTGGCCTATTCCACCAGCAACTCATTGATATTACAGTCATAGCATACTATGTTGTTTCATTCTGTGAAGGGAACAATTTTACATTTCTGAACATTTAGAGCAAGTTGCCAATCTCTGCACCATGTCGAAATCTTATGAAGATCTGACTGAACTCCTACAAAGATCTGACTGAGTATTTATGCAGCTTCTTTCAGGTAGCTTTTTGTTACAGGTGACTGCATCATCTGCAAAAAGCCTGATTTTACTATTAATATTGTCTACAAGGTCATTAATACACAGCATGAAAAGAAAGGGTTTCAACACACTTCCCTGGGGCACACCCGAAATTACTTCTACATGTGATGGTGACTCTCCATTCAAGACAACATGCTGTGTCCTCCCTCCCAAAAAGTCCTCAATACAATCACAAGTTTCACTTGATACCCAATATGATCACACTTTTGACAATAAGCACAGATGTGGTGCATAGCAAATGCATTTTGGAAATCAAGAAATATTGTATCTACCTGGCTGCCATGATCCAAAGCTTTCAATATTTTATGTGAGAAATGTGTAAATTGGGTTTCATGTGATCGCTGTTTTCAGAATCTGTGCTGGTTGACATTGAGAACCTGAGCCTTTTTCCAAAAACTGGGCACGGTCTTTTGTTTGAGTAATCTATGATAGACTACAGTTAAAAAAGGGGCTAGCTCAGCAGCAAAGTCAGTATAGAATCTGACAGGGATTTCATTGGGGCCTGGAGATTTGTTTAATTTTAACCTCAGCTGTTTCTCAACACCACTTATTTCATTCATCTTTTCAGTGGCACAAGGATTAAGTTGGAGTATTTCTCCTGAGTTTTCTTTTGTAAAGGAAATTTGAAAATGGAGTTAAGCATTTTGTCTTTTGCTTTGTTACACTCAGTTTCAGTGTCTTATTTGCTAGAGACTGGACACTAACTTTGGTACCAATAACAAACAGCCCTTACATACTACCAGAATTTCTTTGGGTACTAGAATTTCTTTGGGTTCTGTGAAAGATCATTTGACAATATTCTGCTACCATAGTCTTCAAAGGCATTATGCATTACTCTCTTGACAGCCAAACACATTTCATACAGCATCTCTCTATCTATAGTCCTACATTTTGTTTTACACCTATTTTGCAGGAATCTCTGTTCCTTTAGGAGTTTCTTTACAGTGACTGTATACCATGGGGGTTCCCTCCCATAATGAACTGCTCCACTTGGTACATATCTATCCACTGATTGGTCAACTATTCTTTTCAACTTGAGCCAGAGTTCCTCTACATACTCCTGACCTGTGCTGAAAGTTTAAAGTTCCTCATTGAGGTATGACATTACTGACTTTTTTTATCTAGTTTGCTGAATATGTAGGTCTTTCTTCATGTTTCAGTTATTCTTTGTGGTTTGGTAATAATTTTTGCAACAGCTGAGTCACAGTCACTGATACCAGTTTCGATGTGGACATCCTCAAAGAGGTCAGGTCTTTTTGTTGCCATTTGGTTCGATATATTTCCATAATGAGTGGGATTCATAACTGTCTGTTCTAGCTAGTTTTCAGAGACAGCATTTAGCAAAGTTTCACAGGATGTTTTATCATATCAACCACTAACACACCTGTAATTTTCCCAATTAATTGTTGGACGATTAAAGTCTCCACCGATGATTACAGTATGATTGTGGAACTAACATAAAAGTGAACTGAGGTTTTCTCTAAGGCTTTTGCTTACACCAGGTGGGAAATAGAAGGGTCCAACTATCATTTTACGCCCATCCCTGACACTGAGACTTGCCCAAACAATCTTACAAGAAGCTTCAGTTTCTATGTCAGGGGATTTCAGTTTCTTGTATACTGCAACAAATACACCACCTCCATCTCCGATTTGCCTATCATTACAATATAAACTTAAATTTTTCCCAAAAATCTCATTGCTATAAATTTCAGGTTTCAACCAGCTTTCTGTACCTAGTATTAGTATTATGTGGGCTTCACTGTTTTTCATGAGCATGTTGAACTCTGGCACTTCGTTGTGAATGTTTTGACACCTTACCATTAGGATTTTAATACTCTCACCTGAGGGAGGAATTTCTTTTGATCTTACACTGGTACTCCTGGGCTTGTTTTCTGGATTGGATGGAAAGCTGTCTAATCTAAGAAACCTTTGTGTGTGCCCTACACACAGTAAGCTACTTGAGTAGCTCTGATGTGTAGTGTACACCTGGCCTATTTAAAAGGGCCCTATTGTTCTAAACCCTAAGGAACAAGTCCAGGAAGGCACAGTCTAGCTTGTCACAGAACCTTCGAAGTCTCTGGTTCAGTCCTTCCATTTGAATCAGAACCAAAGGGCCACTATCAGTTTTGGGCACACTGCTGCAAATGGTGAACTTAACTGAAACTCCACATGCAAGGCTGGTCTTCTCAACTTTCTGTGCCAGCCACTGAAATGACCCAAGGTTGAGCTCAGAGGCCAGACGACAGGCATCATTTCTTCCAATGTGCACCAAAATCTGCAGTGGTTTCGCCCTGTTCCCTCAATGGCTGTTGGAATAGCCTCTTCAACAGGTTCAATGAGGCCCCCAGGCATCTGTATGCCTGTGTGCATCTGGTGCCCTTTTCTGTCCCTTGATGCCATTTCCCTGAAGGGTGTGATCATTCGTTGCATTTGCCTTCACCAAAACAGGTGAAGTGAGTCACACTGGCTCAGTTTCAGTTTCAGTTGTTGGTTAGGGGGATTAGTGCAACACCCTGAGCCCTCCCTGATCCCCATTCAACTTGTACAGGATGCCTAGATCTAACATTGACATGTAACCCACAATCAAGTAGACAAGTAATGACAGATCCTGTACTTTCTGCAAAGGAGACAGGATCCACGGGAGAACGTAGTAGGCCTACTTGAGATACCTCTACTATAGGTACACAACTCTTTGAACCTCTTCCAGCACACTGCTTCACAGCAGCTGCCAATAATTCGACAGTAGTCGAGGAAATTTCCAGCTGTTTAGAAACATCAAGGAACTCATCCCATGTTTGACAACGGCATTCAGAGTGGAGCTGATTTTGGCTAGTGCAATATAATGCAGTGAACAAATAACTTTAAGCCCGCTGATTACTTTTTAATCTGTTGAGCTAAAAAGTTGCCAATTTCCTGTAATAATTGAAGCAAATACACAAATCTAGATTTCTATAAACACAACACAAAAATTGTTGCAAGAATGACTAGTTTCCTAAAACGTTTTGTAGTTAATCATAGTTGTTAGCAAACTCAAAAACAGAGATAATTTACGATAAATGCAGGTAATATACAGGGCGACCTCTCTTTAATGGAAATCTAGATGTAACACAATACGTTATTCAGGAAATCTGCTACAGTAAATAAACCACTAATGCCAATTTGCTACAAATTGATCGTAGATTATGCAAAGGACAATGGTAGCTTCCAAAATTGTCACAAAGTTACGTTTATTTATGTTAACATACAATGAAATTCAAGGGTGATGTAATCTTTCGCTGAGCTGTGAGCCAAAATTGCTATTTGCTACGAAATAAATTACGTATCCAAAACACTCATGCCAGTAACTTACGAAAACAGTTTTGTAGTGGCCAAAAATTCTCAAACTAACCTGTTTCTCACATAATTGTAAAATGAAATTTTAGAACGATTGTTCTGAACAAGAATACACCTACTGTCCTCAAAAAATTTTAAAAGAGCACAATTTAGTTTAGGCCAAAACTGACTATAACAGTTTCAGTTTTTCGCTGCACTTGCGAACCTTCGAAATTTCCCAATAAAAATGGCAAATTACGCAGAAGCAATGTGGGCATTAAAATATGCGAATCTAGTACTTTAAATGGGCACTCTATCTTGTACATGCAGTCTCACACACAGGAAAATCCCAAAGTCGGCTTTTATATATAAATAAATGTGCATATTGCACGGATTTTTCACTTAGCTGATTCTGTGCACACTTACACACTGGCATGTCAATGAAAAATACTGCAGCATAAGCTCATCTCAATCAAAAATCACTGAAATGTGCAGCACCAACAGACCACGTCTTCTACCTGTTATTTTATTGAGATTATTTTAGCCATGGTTATCAGTATTTTGCTTTTTGACAATCTGCTGGAGACCAGTTATTGTTGTGGCGCGAGTCAGCAGCAGTTGGCTCTCAGAGAGGGTAAGTTTCAGTGCGGAAGCAACTTGCAGAAAATTGTGCCATATAAATTGAAATGCTGAATGTTATCAAAAACGTTAACATTTACTGAGAGTCTGAATAAATTATAATTCATGACCCATTAATAATTGATGTTCTCTCTTGAAACAGTCATCATAGTATCCCTGAGATTAGCTGTACAGAAAGTTTGTTGGAAAAGTAGGGAGAGACTGCGGGTGCAGCCTAATATGGTGTGCCTGGCACCAGAAGTGTCACTTGTCACTGACTACACACACGTGTGGCTTATGAGGAGTTTCTCGACAACTGTACCACATCCTTTTTATACTCCCTATGCACATTCATTGTATTATCTGGACTGCTGGTAGCACTTTTGGAACTTACAAATGACCCCTTCTGCTGATTTCTCGGAATTCCTTACAATCGCCCTCCAGAACGATTGATGGTCCATATCCGTCAGTACACAATGTCTGACTGGTCTCAGTTTAACTGTGCTTGTTCCTTCATGTTTCTATTTCACAATCACAACACCAACAGTCAACTTGTTCAGCTTTAGAAGGGCTGCATTGTCACTGATGGATTTGTTATGGAGGTGACATCCAATGACTAGTCCACATTCGAAGTCAGTGAGCTCTCCCGATCAACCCATTCTGATGATAATGCTTTTCTACTGGCAACACAATGCCCTCCACATCCTGTGATGACTAGTGGTCAAATCTACATTACGTAGTGTTGTCCAGATTCTTTTTATCAGATAGTGTACACAATAAAATGCCTTTGGCGGAGGATAGAAAAACATCAGCTGGTGATATTTTGTTATTCGACTATTTTAATAAATTACCTCCAGCTTGATTGTCTAAAACAAACTAAAAATGATTTTGAAATATGAAAATGTGTGTAGTCTGCCACCCATTAAGGTCACTTATCTGTAAAAAAAAACACCATTTGCAGACAACCAGTGTTTGAAGGTTAATGAATTTACACACTACAAGAGCATAGTTTGTTGGATGAACAATGCCACATGACACAACAATTATGACCAGCAGATGAACAAGAGTCATAAATGAGATTTTATTGAGCAAAAAGCTAAACATTTGCTAGAAACAAAATATAGGTTTTTCATACACTAATTAAAATCAAAAGTCTGGTATGGCTGACAGAATGCAACCCAAACAAAAGCAGATGACACTAAACAAATACAAATGATTATTAAGTTCATAGTTGATTTTCATGAATTCCACATCTGACTTCAGTGGACTTCTAATATCCCTTGACAACAGCACATAGAGCTTTCCTGTGATGTTTGTGAAGGCAGCACAACTCGTAACCTGAATGATCAATTCATTTCTTGTGTTTAACAATTTGTCTCTCATGTTTACATTTTGCTTGTAGACTTTGGCTTTGAACAGTCAACAAAAATCTAAAGGAATAAGGTTTGGGATTCTGGTGGCCAAGTATCTGTATTTGTATTTATTGGTCCTGTTGTCTACCAAGTAGCTTATGCATAAGACATTGGACAAGTCAAGTTATAAATAAACAGCTGAAAGTAATTTCTAGTCATATGTATTTAAGGTTACAATACTGCACTTTATACTTAGTATTTATATAACACACTTCATAAATTTAAATATTCTTCAATGGAGTAAATGCGGCGATGCTGTAAATATGACATTAGAGATTTTTCAAAAGTATTGACCTCAGTAATAGCTTTTATGTTTTCAAGAAATTTGTTATAAAACTTCCATGTGAAAAGTACCTTTTTGGCACAGGACTGTGCTGATTTGAGTTATATGTAAGTTTCTATTTTGTCTGGTAAACTGATCATGTATATTACATTTTTTTGCCATCTACAGTCCTTATCTATTACATTTATTTTAAAGAATAAAAGAGTTTCCATAATGTATACACATGGTAATGGAGGAAAATCGTATTTCTTAAACAGAGGTTTCCAAGAGTCTCAAGTCTTGAACCCAAACAAGATTCTAATGGCGATTTTTTGTAGTTCAAAAGTGCTATTAGCTATTTTAGAGTTTTCCCAGAAGGTGACCCAATATCTAAGACAAGAATGAAAGTAGGCATGATATGCATTCACTACTGTTTTCTCACTAGAGCATGATTTTAGTGAGCGAAGAAGGTAAAATGTTTTGCTCAGTTCTGCATTGAGATGTTCAATATGTTTATTCCATGTGATGTTGCTCTGCAGCAGAAGTCCTAAGAATTTGGTTTCAGTGCTGTTACTAACTGGTTCGTCACTGATAAGAGACTGATGGGATAAACATGTCCTTCTTAGGAGCATTCTGGAATTACAGTGCAATGGTTCTTTTACTGTTTATTACAAGCTGATTATTCTGTATCCAGCTGCTAAGTTGTTTCGTGACTGCGTTTACTGTCTGCTGTAACTGTTCATTGCTGTCTCCTTTTAGTAGAATCATGGTGTTATCTGCAAATATGACTGTTTTATGTGCATCAACATTTAAGTTTAGAACATTTATGTACAGAAGGAACAGAAGGGGCCCTTGGGGTACACTACATTTAATTTGTTTATAGTCAGATAAGTGTTTGGCTTCAGTTTTTGGTTCAATATTTGTATGCTTGATGCACACTGTCTGCTTACAATTAGTCAGGAAGGACAATCCTTGAATGCCATATCTTTCAAGCTTTGATAGCAGAATTTAATAATCTACCACGTCAAAAGTTTTTGACAAGTCAATAAATACTCCTATTGATTCCTATTTTTTATCCATCAGGTTTAGGATGGAATTGATGCACTCATAAATAGCAGTTGTTATTGACCTCTAATTTCTGAATCCATGTTGTTCATTACATAGGATGCTGTTTTTATTTATAAATTTTGTAAGCTTGTCATACATAACTTTTTCTAATACTTTAGAGATGCACGAGGGAATTGTGATGGGTCTGTAATTATTTACATTATCTTTATCACCTTTTCTTATATACCGGAATAACTTTTGATGTTTCCAATGCGCCAGGGAAAGTGCCTGCCTGAAGTGGGCAGTCACATAAGTGTGTGAGTATTTCAATTAGGTTTGATGCACTCTTCTTTAATATTGTTGCAGGTATACCATGTATGACTGCAGAGTTGGAATTTTTTTGGTCCTTTTATTGCTTTAGCTACTTCATCTTGAGAAGCAGAACTGATGTACATTGATCCTCTGCATGCACTTATTTTATATTCATTTTCCTGGGTGCTTTTAAAGTTTGGGTGGAATGTATTATCAGCAACACATGTGAAAAAGTTGTTAAATGTGTTGGCTATTTCTAAGGGGATTGTTATTTTTTTTTAATTTTTATGTGATAGTGTTATATTTTTGCAAGATTGTCTTTTCTTCTCCAGAGTCTTTTTTATAACACTCCGCACAGCCATTGATTTATTAGCTGAATTACAAATGTATTCATCATTATGCATTATTTTTGCTGCTTTTATTACTTATCTTAATATTTTGGAGTACTTTTGTTTGCATGCGCTTACTTCAGGTGAGGAATTTTTTGAATTACATATTTCATGAAATAGTCTTCTTCTGGGCAATTTTAGATTTACATGACATGTCACCCAATGACTAGGATGTGCTGTGGCCCTGTCATAATGGAAGAGCAGAGCTATAGTAGTAGACAAAGGAATGTCATCCAGTAATTCTGAAATCTCATTTCCAAGAAAGTCTAGATAACAGGGGCTTGTACCACAATGTAGTAACACAATAGTGCCAATCAGCTTATCATTTATCGTATCAAACCATACAATGGCATGCTAAAAAGTAATGCCTCTGAATTTTTTATGTGAAACCTTTTTTTAAAGAATAGGAATGTTATTAGTTGATACTATCACTGTAGAATGTTTTACTTTGTTGGTGGAAACACAACCTCACCTCTGCTTGCACAACTGCTTTGCTATCAAAACAAAGTTCTTGAAGGAGCTCGTTACATTCTGGAATCAGATGAAAGTCAAATGGGGTCAAGTTGGTACTGTATGGTGGATGTTTAATGATGTGATCTGAGACCTCAGATTGTTGCAGATGTTGCAGGTTGTGTGTGTGGTCAGTCATTGTTATGCTAAAGGGAAGAGTGCCTCACGTGTGGATGAAGTCCTTCAATTTGAAACTTGATTACAGTATGCTGTTTCTCACATGCACAGGCACAGTTATATAACACACCACCACGTTACATACTTCAATTCAGTGCCCTCTAGTAGCCGAGGGCTGCAAATATGTAGGCATGAAGGATAAAGATGAATGTTAATAACATTTGTTTTATGCAAAAAGTTTTGAGTTTTTACATAAAAAGTTTGGACGCATTACTGTACAGTATGTTCTAGTACATTTACAGATAAGCTGAAGGTGGAATATATAAGAATCAAATCAAGAATTAATCCTTAACCTTTGCGTAACACATTCTGTATCTGTTAAGGTTACATTCTAACAGTTGTACATTGGTAAACTAGAAAAATTGGACATGTGTAATATGGAATGTTTAGTCTATACTATCACTGCTGCAGGCAGTGACTCAGATAATGAGAAGACTATTTACTCTGTCCCACAACTGGCAGTATCACATACGTGCAGAAGGCAGCAACCACAAACTGACAGGCTGGAGATATGCCCTCTTTCACCATGCCACAGCATGTGGTGGGATCCTGTGATCTCTAGACTGGAATATAGGTACCTGCAGAGTGACAGTAAGCCAGTATTGTATTTAGTCTACACCTTTACAACATTCATGCTTGTTATACTCGCATTGAAAATGTATACTGTGAGCTTGGACTACATTTCATGTTTGACTCTGGCCAGATTTTTTGTAGGAGTATGGCACACTCGGGCTTTGAAACAACACATCAAAACAATACATAAAACTGTATATATTTTGTATTATGAATGCTATTAGAATTCTGTAACTGAATGACCTTTTGTATGTACGGCAAGAGAAGGAAAACTTAATATACACCAGTAACTGAAATAAAATTCAACAAAAGTTGTCTGAATTTTTGTAATTTGTTCATCACTTGTTTTTATATGTTTTTATACACTCTTTTTTTCTTATTATTATTCTTCAGCTAGTCTACTATCTCCTGCCTTGCCCTTTGCTTACATAAGCATCTGTAATTCTTAGTTAATAATAACTGTATTAATTGGAAATGGTGTACATATGTTTATGATAAGAATTTAATGGAGAGAAATATTCCACTTGGGAAAAATATATCTAAAAACACAGATTCTGTAACTTACCAAACGAAATCATTGGTATATTGATAGAGACAATAACAAACACAAACATACACACAAATTTCAAGCTTTTGCAACCCATGGTTGCTTCATCAGGAAAGAGGGAAAGAGAGGGAAAGATGAAAGGATGTGGGTTTTAAGGAGAGGGTAAGGAGTCATTCCAATCCTGGAAGCAGAAAGACTTACCTTGGGGGGAAAATGGGTCAGGAATACACACACACACACACACACACACACACACACACACACACACACACACACACACACATCCATCAGGCAAAGATGTTATTGAATGACAGGTGAGGTATGAGTGGCGGCAACTTGAAATTAGCAGAGGTTGAGGCCTGGTGGGTAATGGGAAGAGAGGATATACTGAAGGGCAAGTTCAATATATCCTCTCTTCCCGTTACCCACCAGGCCTCAACCTCCGCTAATTTCAAGTTGCCGCCGCTCATACCTTACCTGTCATTCAACAACATCTTTGCCTCTGCACTTCCGCCTCGACTGACGTATGTCTGCTTGTGCCTGTATGTGTGTGTGTGTGTGTGTGTGTGTGTGTGTGTGTGTGTGTGCGTGTGTGCGTGCATGTGTGCGTGTGTGTATACCTGGCCCTTTTTCCTCCGAAGGTAAGTCTTTCCACTCCTGGGATTGGAATGACTCCTTACCCTCTCCCTTAAAACCCACATCCATTCGTCTTTCCCTCTCCTTCCTTCTTTCCTGATGAAGCAACCGTGGGTTGCGAAAGCTTGAAATTTGTGTGTGTGTTTGTCTTTGTTATTGTCTCTATCAACGTACCAACGCTTTTGTTTGGTAAGTTACAGAATCTGTGTTTTTAGATATGTGTTTATGTTAATTGTGATAATCACCATTTTCGCAACTGATGAACCAGAGTTACAGTTTCCGTAAGTACTTGCAACGTTTTCTGGAATAACACCTTGCCAATTAACAGTTATCAACCATTTTCTACATCTCATGCAGACTGCTGCTAATTTTAGCAAAGTTTTTCAGAGCCTGCAGTTATTATTTCACTACAAAGTCCATTGTCCGAGCACGAAAAAAACTGGCGTGCCTGTAAATATTAACACTCGTGTAGTCACAAATTAGAAATTGCGAGCCTGTTATCCCAACAGTGGAATATGAGACTAGATATCTTTATTCTCAAATAATTTCCTTTACCAGTGTAACTCTTCTTCTTTGTCAGAGAGGGAACATTATAACTTCATTCACAGACTTAGCATTTCACAGTGTTTAGTCTTTGTGTATTCAAATAAAGGTAATGGAATTGCTGAGTCACAGAAAGGCACAGCAAAAAGATTTTCACACTTGAAGCTTTTAGCCAATGGCCTTTCTCAACAATAGACACACATACGTACACACACACTCATGCAAATGCAACTCACACACACATTCCATCATGGATTTTCCATTGTTTGATTAAAGGTAATGGAAGCCCCATTCTAATAGCCATCTCCTAAAATATTTACTATTCCTCCTGAAAAACTCTGTACACTATTTGATCAAAAGTATCTGGACACATATTATTGGACATTAATATGGGGTGTATCCACACTTTGTTTTTATAATGGCTTTGACTCTGCTGGGGACACTTTGTGGGGCATCTGAATGTCTGCTGAGTCATGGCAGCCCATTATTTCTCAAGAGCTGAAACCCGAGAAGGCAGTGGTGTGAATGTTGGGGTCTGGATTGAAGTCACTGTTATAATCAGATTGGGACTCTGGGCAGGTCATTCCATTTCAGGAAAGTTGTTGTCCACAAACCACTGCCCCATAGATTCTGCTTTATTACAGGGTGCACTGTCGAGCTGATGAAGACAGTCATCATCTCCAAATTGTTCCTTTACTATATGCAGTACACTATATCATAAAATTTGTTCATATATTTAATATTTAGCATTTTCTTAAGCATAATAACAGGACCACACCCTAACCACAAAAACTACCCCCAAACCTTAACACCACCACTTCTATACATCACTGTTAACACTACACATGACGGCAGGTAACATTCTCTAGTCATCTCTCAAACCCAAACCCTCCCATCAGATTGCCACAGGGTGTAGCACAATTCATCACAATTAATTGTTTCCATCAGTTACTGTCTTGTGGCACTCCTCTTCACTCCATCTCAAGCATAGCTTAGCACTGATTACAGAAATGTGTGGATTATGAGAAGTTGCTTGACCACGGTACTCCACTGTTTTAACTACCTACACACAGTCATTGTGCTAGACAAACTGTTGGTAGCACTTTGGAGCTCACAAATGATTCTTTCTACAGATTTCATGTGATTTTCTGTGATAACACTCAATAATCTTTGACAGTCCCTATCTGCCTGTACATGAGGTCCATCTGATTTTGATTCAGCTGTGGTTGTTCCTTCACGTTTGCATTTCACAATGACATCATCAACAGTGACGTGGGAAGCTTCAAAGTGTTGATATATCCCTGGTGAATTTGATACTCGTGTGACAGCCAGTGATGTCCACATTTGAAGTCACTGAACTATCCTCACCAACGTAGTCTGCTGTTACCGCTTCTCGACTGACATTACTGACTGATGTCACAAGGTCTAGTGGTCAGTACCACACTACATAGGATTAACTAAACAAACACTGTTTTTGGCCTTGTTTCACAATTTTATTATTAATGTTATTGCACAACATAAAATTTGAGTTATAAGCCCATTTTTAATTACATTACTGATTCCCAAAGATGATAATGCACAGATAAACATGATGACAAGGCAAAGACTTAATCTCAACTTCTTAAGGTATTGATGCATAGCGTAATGTACAATTACGTAAATGACAATTCTTTAACAAATTACATACATTCTTATACATTCAGCAAATAAACTACAATGACTAGACTAAAGTTATGCCTCAGCCAAGAGCTTTTTAACTATGATGGACTGTGGCCCAAAGCTTAGCTTCTATCCAGGGGTTGTGATCTCATGAAAAGAGGTGAATAATTTAATTGGGTTTGCTCATTCAATAATAGGTGTGGGGATACACACATCCATCTTTTAATTTCTAAAATTTCTAATTGGTCAAGTTTGGCTCCCTTTTTGTCTGTGTGTAGGATTTGTACATCTATTGTGTATTTGTGGTTATTGTTCAGGCAATGTTCTGCAAAGGCTGGAATCAGGCCTCTCCAATCTCCAGCTTCTGTGGTGTTCTTTAAGCCTGGTACAGATTGACCTCCTTGTCTGTCCAATGTAGCAAGACTGACACTCACTGCATGTGATTTTATAAACCTCACTTTTTGTGATAGCTGCTTGTTTGTCTTTTGCATTCAACAAGAAACTACATATTGTCTGAGGGACATAGAATCATGTTTTAGAAATTAAAAGACAGATGTGTGTATCCCCACACCTATTATTAAATAAGGAAACCCAAATAAAATATTCACCTCTTTAGATGAGATCACAATACCAGGATAGAAGCAAAACTTTGGGCCCCAGTCCATCGTAGTTAAAAAGCTCTTGGATGAGGCATAACTTCAGTCTGGTCATTGTAGTGTAACTGCTGAATGTGTAATAATTTGTGTAATGTGTTAAAGGTGGGTCATTGACATAATTGTACATTAAGCTATGGATCAACACCTTAAGAAGTTGAAATTATAACTTTGCCTTGTCATCATGTTTATCTTTGCATTATCACCCTTGGGAGTCGGTAATGACTTGAAAATGGGCTTATAACCTGAAACCTAGGTTGTGCAATAACATGAATAATAAAACTGTGAAACAAGGCAAAAACCGTATTTGTTTAGTTAGTATACAATGTTTCATCAAGAACCCACAGTTGATTCAAATAAAATGATTACATAGGATTGTTCAGATACTTTTGTTCAGATAAAGTATGTTAAAACATGCATTATTTACAGAGTTATATTTTGCAAAATAGAAGTTTCCATGTTGTCATACTATCCTCCCTTTGTAAGTTTTACCTGTCTAGTAACAGTTATTTTATAACATGAAGTGGCTCTGCATTCAAACAGTTTTATATTAACTGTCTCAGGCTGCCAAAGCCTATGCAGTTACAGTTTGAAGATTCAGTATCTGAAAGCTGTAAAAGACTTGCGTGTGATGTTTTCACCTTGAGAGGACTTGCTTGAATGACGCAGGCACCAGTGAAGGCCAGAACGACAGCGACAATGTTTATAGTGAGCTGGAACTGCAGGAACTTGGCGATGCTGTCGTAAACATTCCGCCCCCACATTACAGCCTTCACAATGCTTCTGAAGTTGTCATCTGTCAGAATGATATCAGAGGCTTCCTTGGCAACATCTGTTCCTGCAATCCCCTGTATAGAAGAAAATTAACAAAATTTATTAAAATTAGAAAATGGTTGAAAAAGATAATATTTTGACCAGCAGATTATAGCCAAATTCTAAACAGAAACCAAAGAGGAGCCAGCATCACATCACATGATAGAGATTAACTCTAGATCCATGCAGAGATTACAGACACACAGCTAAACACTTTAAAGAAACACATGAATGTGCTCACACTGTGGAGAGCATGGGGCACAAAAATGTGGGTTGTAAGAAGTTTGTTCTTCTTGTAGTGTACATTCCTTGTAAGAAGAGAGGTAAGCTCTGCCACACACCAAGAAAAGACTGAGAGGCCTACTGGGAACTGTTTCATAGGGACTATGTAACAGTGAGACAGATAATATATTTCTTATTGGGCATATACCATATAAAGTCAAAAATATGAACCAAAAGTTAAACTGATAGGTTACTAGATGTAAAAAGAGATTCACCATAGGAACAGAAAGTAGGTCAAGAAAACAAAGGGACTGGATAAGGTATGTGACATAGAGGAAGAAAGTTAATTATATAACAATCAGTTTGATGAAAAAGTGCACTAGAAGAAAGAAAAAAATAACCAAAAAATAACTCCACCTAATGGTTAAAACTAATTGAGAAAAACCCCATGGAAGATGAGTATGGTATGGCATTAAGAAACTGACGCAGTTCAGAAACAAAATATGCCGGAAACAGAATGTTTACTTATCCTGAAGGGCTTGTTTAGGGGTGTAAGCTGTCAGACACAACTGGCAAGAAGATATAAGAGCTGAAGACAATTGTGACTTAACATGTAAATCCAATGAAAGCTGTAACCAGGATCAAATTACAACAATACAACATAGTACCATGCAAAGCACAACAGGGGATGGGGACTTGGATATGAATGGTAAGCTGCTAAAGTGAATATATTAGGATTGCAACTAGAGAAAATTAAAGGTTTTCTACAGATACTACCCAGTCCAAACTCAGACTATATGATGTTTAGAAACAAGGTATTTTAAAAAAGTGTCACATATTCCTACAGGAAGTGCTCTCAGTTAAAACTAGTAGCAATATTGCTATAATTACATGTGTGGAAAGCAATACCTGTTGAAATATGCTTTTGTTTAGGACTAATTGTGATGAATAATGTGTAGCATTTTATTTGCACACAATGCTGGATTCACAAGAGAGAGCCTAGTAAATTACCACAATACAAACGTGAGCAGATACAAATCCTCAAGCAATCTTTGAAGATCACTTCATCATCAGTGTATGGGTATGAGTTGTCAGTGACAGATGCATAGGTCCATACACTTTACCAAACTGGTTAACAGGTGCTCTGTACCAGTGATTTCTGAGTAATGGATTACCAGTGCTATTGGCGAACATTACTCTTGCAGGAAGACAATGATTTGCGCACGATGGGGCACCACCCCATTTTCTACAGGTTGTATGACAGTACCTCACCACGATGTTACACAGGTGATGGATTGATCATGAAAGCCTTTTAGAATGGCCTCTCATTCAATGGAACTGGATCCATCAGATTTCTGGTTATGGGGACATTTAAAGGCATTGATGTAACTCTGCCAAAGCCGGTCCCAAGCCCAGTTGAAAAAGGAGGAGGGGGAGGAGTAACACCTCGTTAAAAAACTTTGGTTCACCTGGCACATGTGATAGTACCTTGTGAGGGTCCCTTGCCAGGGAAACGGTGAAGACCTCAATGGCAGTGAAGGCGGTGATGAAGATCATCAGAATGGCAGAACTGTCGGAAGAGGTAGGCTTTTGTATAAAAGCACCAGACTGTAGCATCTGTTCCCACAGTGGGTGGCTACAAAAGGTGTCTGTCCCACATGTTAGTGGTGGCCTCACTTATAATTCTAAGCTAAATGCTTGAATTTTTATCATAGAACGGTTCAACTACCTTTCCCCAAACCAAACGTTAACCTAAGACATGATGGTAAATTTCAAGAAGAAAACTACGCGAGGAAGTAACCAATCTTCCATCGCTATTCATGGCAGTGCAACTAGACCTTTGGATTCTGGAGAGCCTAGAACATCATGTAAGGAAGAGTCGGAGCTTCCTAGTACTTCTTCAAAGATAAGACCCAAGAAAAGACACCTATTGGGGACTCTGAACATCAACACACTTATGAAAGTTGGAAAACTAAAACACCTAACAGACACTCTCAATCAACACAACATATTTATATTAGCATTGAATGCAAGATGGCGGCATATATACAAACTGTGGTAAATTGCTCCATAAATTTACATCTACAACTAGATCTACATCCATACTCTGCAAGCCACCTGATGGTGTGTGGTGGAGGGTACCTTGAGTACCTCTATCAGTTCTCCCTTCTATTCCAGTCTCGTATTGTTCATGGAAAGAAGGATTGTCGGAATGCCTCTGTGTGGGCTCTGATCTCTCTGGTTTTATCCTCGAGGTCTCTTCACGAGATATACGTAGGAGGGAGCAATATACTGCTTGACTCCTTGGTGAAGGTATGTTCTCGAAACTTCAACAAAAGCCCAGACAGAGCTACTGAGCATCTCTCTTGCAGAGTCTTACACTGGAGTTTATCTATCATCTCCGTAACTCTTTTGCGATTACTAAATGATCCTGTAAAGAATTGCGCTGCTCTCCATTGGATCTTCTCTATCTCTTATATCAACCCTATCTGGTACAGATCCCACACTGGTGAGCAATATTCAAGCAGTGGGCAAACAAGTGTTCTGTAACATACTTCCTTTGTTTTCGGATTGCATTTCCTTAGGATTCTTCCAATGAATCTCAGTCTGGCATCTGCTTTACCGACTATCAACTTTTGAGTTATTATCATCAGTAATGTGTTGTTCAAGTGATATTATAGTGGAAAAAGGTATTAGAGCACGCTCACTAACAAGTTGTTTTGGGAAATTAAACTCTGATAAAATCTCATGCGATTATTTTCAACTGTGTAACAGTCTCCAGGCAGCAATGGAAATGTGCAGTACTGGAACTGAACTAAATGTGTTACATTAGCTTTATTGTGATATAAATGCAGCTAGAAAATATGAAGAATTTCTGGAAAATCTAAAGCAAATATTGAGGAATCCTCTTGAAAACAAAAACTGGGAATCAGAAAGTGCTTACAGCAGACCTAGGTCTAAAAAACTACAGAACAATTCACCATTCTAGACGGTGTAAAAGCAAATAAGGAGGACTTTAATAATACTGATTGCCATTTAACAGACGCTGCTGACATACAAAAATAAAGAAATAGCATTGCCCCAAAAGGCAGTAATGGCAGAAATACATATCTTAGGAAATCCAAGTTAGTTGTTTACTCAGACTGTCATGGTTGCCATTTCACAAAACTCTTGCAAAACAAACACAATCTTAGAGCTACCAGCTGTGTAAAACCTGGGGGCCCTATGAACGAAGTTATGAGGAACATACAGCGTGATAACACTACACAAGAATATTACTGCTTGAGCCCCTATGGTTTTATTAAGTTCTGATAGGTGGCAGCAATATATATAGCCTTCAAAATGTCATCTCTAATGGAGATGTTCCCAAACAACAAAGAGCTATCATTGAGCTTATTTTGGTGGGGAACCAAACTCACACGCACTTGCAGGATGTCTATGGAGACGTGGCAGTGGGGGAAAAAAAAAAAAAAACAGTGAGTCATTGGATGAGGTGTCTTTCGTCATCACTATAAGGTCGCACAAACCTGTCCGATCTCCCATGTACCAGCTGGCCACAGCTGTGACTAGCGCAATGTGTAGACATTCTTATTTGAGGTGATCAACATAAATGCAAATGAACTACTCCTTCTCCATCACAATGCAAGGTCCCACACAAATCTGTGCACCCAAGAGAAACGCACAAAACTTCATTGGGCTGTCCATTATACACCCTGATGGCCAGATACTGCACCTTCTGACTTCAATATGTTTGGCCCAATGAAGGACACACACTGTGGGAAGTAGTATGTTGATGACCTCATTGATGCAGCAAGATAGTGGCTCTCATGTTGACCAATAGAGTGATACCATGTGGGTATGCAGGCCCTTCCAGTAACATGGCATAAGGCCATTGCACTGAATGGAGCTTATGTTAAAAAACAGGGTTTTGTAGCCAAAACAGTGGGGAATAATATGGTGTATAGGAATCCTGAATAAAACCAACCCACTTTAAGGAAAAAAGTGTTGCATTACTTGCTACTGCCCCTTGAAGTATTATATACAAAAAATATTAAAAACATTTGTAGCATTTAACCACCTAAACATTTGTTAGAGTATTGTGTAAAAATTTCAACTAAAATGGTGAAATACTTATTGACATTTTTGCTAACAATCTTTTGCACTTATATATATTATATATATTAAAAATATGTACCCAATGTTGGTCAAGCGTAAGTCCATATTAATGTTTATTAAAGTAGTGTGTAAAAATTTGAAGTAAATTGGTGAACAACTTTTCAAGATTTTTTTCCAACAACCTTTCTCATTTTTATACATACCATACATATTTAAAAAGTGTAGCCTATGTTCATCCACACATTTATTAAAGTATTGTATAAAAATCTGAAATAAATCAATCTAGAAATTGTACTTCCAAAATTTTCCTAGCATATTTCTTCTATTAATAATTTTCGGGTATGCAGCCCTTTGTCCCCTGTGGTGGCTAATCTTTTATAGAGGACTTTGAAGAGAAAGCACTTGAGTCTACTGTTTTAAAGCCCATGGTTTTCTGGCATTATGTAGATGATACTTTTGTTGTATGGCATAATCACAAACAAGAACTGGCAAAATTCCTGTCACTTAAACACGTTACTTGAAAACATCAAGTTATGGGGCTTTACCCTGTCTGGATGTGCTAGTATGCCATGAGAATCATGTGTCATTGTGACATACTGTGCACAGAAAATCCACTCACACAGATCTATATCTCCAGGTATCTAGCTGCCATGAAATCCCACAAACTGCCGGTGTTCTTAGTACCTTATGCCTCTAGGCACACGTAATATCAGACAATGAAAACCTCCACAAACTAGAACACTCGGAGAAGGTTTCTAAAGAGAATGGCTACACTTCACGCCAAGTAAGAAAGGCCATGCACAGCTATAATAACAAGAAGCAACGCACTGAGGACAATGACGTAAACTAAAATCAACTGTATTCCTTTCAAATGCTGGGAATGTGTCTCCTAAAATAGGCAGATTGCTGAGGAAAAATAAAATCAAGGTTATCTTCCATCCCCCGGTGAAGAGTTTGCCCTCGTTGGCTCTATTAAAGACAACTTACAACTGAAAAAAGTGGGCATTTATGAAATTGCCTGTGAGTGTGGTGCTGCATATAAAAGCAAGATAACAGAAACTGTCCAAGAGTGTTGCATAGAACAAAAAAGATACACCCATCTTTGGTAGCTACTAAAATCACCAGTAGCAGGACACTGGGACACTCAATGGAACACAATAGAACAAAAATTTTATCTCCAGTTTCCAGTTTTTGGGATTCAGTAATCAAAGAATCAGTGGAAATACATCTTGCTGATAATCTTATAAATGTGGCAACAGCTGTCAACTAGATAAAAATTGGAATCCTATAATTAAAATAACTCAGACACCATTGAATTGGTGGAATCTGTCGATACTCAGTGATTAAGTCAACTCTCACTTCCATCACCGAGGATGGCACACACAACTTGGCTGTCCTGAGCATGTCATCACCTGACGCACATGTTGAAAGATTCCAGCACATTTCTTACGTGCAAGATTTTGCAAAAATACTGTGAATGCACCTGGGATCTCCAGTAGATGTCTACTCACCTGAAGATGGTTGGACGTCTTGAGGGTGAAATATCATGGAGGAATGTCAATGGGCTCCAGCTACACATGCGAAAGTTGTTGGAGGTTCTAGTAGTTCTTGAGATTTTTAGTAACAACCTTAAACTACAACTTGTCTTCATTTATAAGTACAGATTTAATGTATATCATTTAATACCACATGTATTTTGAAAAATTTGCAGACTATGTCATCTGAAGGTTTATTAGAGTATCGTGTAAAAACCTGAAATAAAGTGGTGAGAAACTTTTAGAGACTTTTGGTAACAATCTTGAACTATGACTTGTATTTATATGGTAATTTAGATTAGGGACAGAGAATTACATGACATACTAAATACAGTATCTGAAAAGGTGCACAACAAAAACTGGAACTGTATTTAGCAAAGCAAGATGCACCCACAAGAAGACACCAGGCCAGCCAGTGAAAGCGATACAGAATCAAGAAACACCTACAATAGGAAGAAGAGCATCAATAGTACTTGTGAATGACCTAGATACCATCCAAAAAGAATGACGAAAATTAAATACCTAATATCAGATAAATTGCTTGTAAGTTTAAACATTCTGTTCATACTATATGAATGATAGGTAATACAGAGCAAATTGCATCTAAAAATATCACTGCGAGTAATTCAGATTGGTTCATTATACATATTTTAGCACACATCTACCAATATTATAACAACAAAAACTATCCGTTTTTGACAATATAATGTAATTGGATAGATAAAAAATCTACACATCAAGTGGCGGCAGAACACGCACATAAAAAAATGTTATAATTATGCAAGCTTTCAGAGCCAGTGGCTCCTTCTTCCAGCAGAAGGATTGAAGGGGAAGGAAGAGACATGAAGGAAAAGGACTGGAGAGATTTAGGAAAATGGATAGATTTTGGAAAAGTCACCCAAAACCAGATGTCAGGGAAAACTTACCAGACTGGATGAGCAGGAAAGACTGAGTGTAGGGGGCTGCATCAGAAAAGACTTGAGAACCTGAGAGCTTAAAGGTGGAAGGCAGGGTAATATGCAAGACAGAGATTACTGCTTAAATGTTGTGCACAGATTAATAAGAGTGAAAAGCTAAGTGCATTTTATGTAACAGAGGTGGGAAGGGGTGGCATAAAATAGACAGGTAAGAAAATAAAAGATGTAGAAAAAAACTAAATGAGAGTGAAGAAAGGAGTAGTTGCTGCAAATAAATGCTGAGACGAAAGTAATTAATGTACATTAAGGTGAGGTGAGTGGTGAGAACTGAGGACATGTTGTAGCACAAGTTCACACCTGTGGAGTTCTGAGAAACATGGGTCTGGAGGAAGAATACAGATGGTGCGTGAGGTGAAACAGGCACCAAGATCATGATTGTCATGTTGTAGAGCAGGATATTATGTGTTGCCAGTATACACCCTTTGCCTATGCCCGTTCATCCTAACTGATAATTTGTGGTAGTCATGCCAATGAGAAATGCCAAACAGTGTTCACATACCAGCTGTTATGTAAACACTGTTTAGCTTTTCACATCGGGATGACTACCACCAAATTATCAGTCATTATTATGACTGCTATTCAATGCAGCAGTCATGACCTTGGTGTCTGTTTCACCACACACTTCATCTGGATTCTTCCCCCAGACAGCAGTTTCTCACAACTCTGCAGGTGGGAACTAGCGCTACAATATGCCCTCAGTTTTCGACACCTGCCTGGCCTCAATTTATGCTAATTTCTTCTGCCTCAGCATTTCTTCACAGTAACTACTCCTTTCTTCACTCTATTTTAGTTTTGTACATCTTTCATTTTCTTACCTATCGATTTTTTGTCATTCCCCTCCCACCTCTTTTATGTACAATGCAATTAGCTTTTCACTCTTATTAACTCATGCACAATGTTTTAAGAGTAATCTCTGTCTTGCATATTACCCTGTATTTCACCTTTAAGCTCTTAGGTTTCCAAATCCTGTCCATTGGAGTCCCCAACACTCAGTCTTTCCTTCTCAACCCACATGGTAAGTCTCCCCTGACATATGGTTCAAGGTGACTATTACAGAATCTACTCCTCTTCCTAGACCTCTCCAGTCCTTTTCCTTCACCTCTCTTCCTTCCCTTCTGGCTCTGAAAGTTTGCATAGTTATAACCTTTTTTACGTGCACGTTCTGCCACTGCTTGGTAAGTACATTTCTTTTTATTTTTTTTATCTAAACAACCAATACTAGGAACATAATCCACAGGAACACATTTCTGAAGTCAAGTTCCCATCACCTGGCTGTTTTCAGTTAATTGAATATAAAATGCACTTCAAAAGCACACTAGGTCAAAGTAAGAAACATATAAAATTATTTGAACAAGAAGTTCATGTCTTACTTTAAAAATGGCAACACCAGATTCCGTGCTCGACTTACTCATGTTACCACTTGTTCGCCAAGGCCTTGCTTCCATAAGGTGGTATATACGGGCCACATCAGCTGCCTCTCCTTGCACCAATACTTCGTAAACATATGTACTAGCAGAATGCCCTCAGTCATCAGCTGTTCCATAACATTGCAAAGAGGTTACACGGGGTATGGAGAGACACCATATTAATGATTAAATGTGACAAATCATTCACATTTATCAAACTAATGCCAGCCTTAAAAAAGACAGAACAAACCATCGAAGATGATATTACCATTCTTGCCAATTTGTACGGGATAATTCCAAATGAAAGAAGAGATTTCAATTGTTTTTTACTGTCAAATTATGAAAGACAGAAGCACACTGCCAATGCCAGTGCACAGGGGAAGGTACAAAGTTTTACGTTCACATAGACGCTATATCATACATTCAACACAAGTACCAGTGTTGCTTGAGAAACATTGAAATGGTAATCTATTTCATTCCACACATGAATCAAGAGATCACCATTTGTTTAATCAGCAGATTCAAAAATTCACTTTCTTAGCTCATGGAGAGTAGCAGCCATATGTGGGACAGAGACTGTCATTCCTGTACCCCATAGAAAAATATCACAAGGTGAGGGCTTGGTGACCTGGGAGACCAAAAGCAATGAGGGAGATAATGTCATCCACCTCTTCCAATCCAATGTTGTGGAGTAAAGCTGTTAAGATAACACTGTACCTTGAGGTAAAAGTGAGAGAGGGCACCATTGTGCATAAAAATGAAATCAGTGGGATCTTCATAAAGTTGAGGACAGAACCAATCTTGCAGCATGTCCAGGTATGATATTCCTGTCAATTTCCTCCACAAAAAAAAGACTCTTGCATAAACTTTGTGAACAGAAATGGTACAAAACACATGACAGTGCCACAATTTCATGACCTCCAAAATCTTACCTAATGGTGGTTTACATTACCTGATAGATGAAATGTCGATTCATCTGAAAAGATGAGTCATTCAGAAAAAGTATTGACTGCTGTTTCCTGGAAAACAAAATCCCTAATCTCTGTTACAGTAGCCATGACATAAATGCTACAGCAACTGCAACTTTTAAGGCTTCATCTTGTGGACTTCCAAGGCTCCATGTGGATGTATTTCAAATACACTCAACATTTTCATCAGCTGCACCTGATTGGCCTCTGCTCTTCCCTTTGCAAATGAAACCAGCTTGCAAGAATTTTGTATGCCAATTATTAATCTGCTTGTGCAGAGGTGGCTTCTTGGTAAATGAATGGTGGAATGCATGTTGCACTTGAACAATGGATTGACTTCATGCAAATTCCCACACACAAAATAATTTCTCTTGTGGTCGAGTCGTCATTTTGGTATAAAACAACAGCAAAGCTGCGTCAAAACTTTGAACCTTTCTCTACCCAGTGAGATACACAACGTGTTTCTGTTTTTTATAGTTTGTCCACAGTAAAAACTTAAGTCTGTTCTTTGTTTTTGAATCACCTGTTTTATGTTAAGTACATTATCAAGCTTACCCTAATGGACTGCTATTTCAAGTTCCACAAGCAGGTCGATTTTCTTAACTTTCTTATCTACATGGATCATCTCTAAGTTCACTTCTATGCATTTCAGGAGGTGAGTAGCCTGATGCATATATTTGGCAACTACCAATCTGCTTCAGCTGCCCAGCCTAAAAGAGTCTGCATGCTCCCTAAATCTTTTCTAAAATTTCTACCTGTTTGTCCTATATATTTCACTTCACACTATGAGTATTGTCAAGGAGATGTTAAACCCAGTCTTCCTTCCACTGTATTTTATAAACACATGCCTGTTCCAGTTTATTTATCCTGTTGCCAACTTCTTGTTGTACACTATATCTCATTAAGGTTTTTGCTGCAAACGCTAAATTAACGTTGTACGGCTGAAGAATATTTGCCAGTTTCTGTGAAATTTTTGCAAAATATTGTGAAGTGATGGTCTTCTTATCCCTTGCTATTTCCTCTCTCTGTTTCTTCTTGTCCCTATGGACAATATGATTCCATCTTTACATCATACCCATTATTTACTGCTATCTGTTTAGTGATGTTTACTTCATTTAACTCATCTGCTAGACTCTGGAACATTACTGGCTATATTCACTAAGCTTTTAAGCATCTATTCTTTATAAAATTGTGAGTGGCAAGACTGGTTGGAAACCACATCTGTTGCCTTCCTCAATGATTTCTTAGATATTTCTTAAGATTGGCTCTTGTACAAAAAATGTGAACAATTTGGCACAGATAACTATTAGTATGGTGTCTCTCCACGCCCTCTGTAACATCTTTGAAGTGTTATGGAATGGCTGATGGCTCAGTGCACTCTGTCAGTACATATACAGGGTAACAGTTATTGAACTAAATGAAAAAAGAAATATAAATTAGTTACAAACTACAGCATGCACACACCTCATTCACTATGTAAACATCACCACAGTTATTCAAATTTAGGTTATGACATGTCCAATACGTCTGCCGTCATTGGCAATGGTGCGGCATAGACGAGTAGTGAAATTCTGCATGACCCACAAAGTGTTGGAACGTCAATGCTATCAATGACCTTCTGAATGGCTGTTTTCAGCTAAGCAATAGTTTTGGGGTTGTTGCTGTACAACTTGCCTTTAATATAGCCCCACAAAAAGGGTCACACGTGTTCAGATTTGGAGAATATGGTGGCCAATTGAGGTCCATGCCAGGGGCCTCTGGGTACTCCAGAGCCAGAATGCAGTCCCCAAAGTGCTCCTCCAATACATTAAACACTCTCCTGCTTCAATGGGATCGAGTTCCATCTTGCATGAACCACATCTTGTCAAATCAGGGTCACTTAGTATAAGGGGCTTAAATCGTCTTCCAAAACCTTCACGTACCATTTGGTGGTTACCATGCCATCAAGGAATATTGCACCAGTTATTGTGACTGGTCATTGCACACCTCAAAGTTACGTGTTGAAGGTGAAGAGACTTCTCAGTCATGAAATGCAGATTCTCAGTCTCCCAAATGCACCAGTTTAGCTTATTGAGAACCCATCCAAATGAAAGTGGGCTTTGTTACTAAGCCAAACCATATGTGTATACAAATTCCCATCATGCCCTGAGGCCAACTGTGCAATTTGAATATTCTAATGCAAACTGTTCTGAAGTTATGATGGTTTTATTTCATATAGATTAATAAATGACACCCTGTGTTTACGAACTAGTGGTGCATGGAGAGGCAGCTGATTGGACCAGCATTTACCGCCTTGCAGAAGCAATGCCTTGGAGGATGTGTGGTAACCTGGATAAGTGGAGCAGCTAATCAGGTGTTGCCATTTTTAAAGTAAGACAAGGACTTGTCCTACAAATATTTTGACCTTGAATGCTGTTGAAGTGCATTTTATGCAGCATTATCATAGACAGTCAGACAGCTTGTCTCCCGAAATGCACCACTGTGGATTATGTTCCTAATATTACTGGGCATATGCTAAAATATTTATTAACACTTACCTTAATAGCCACTACCTCTAGTCCTTAAGATGGACAATACTGGAATTCAAACTGGTACATAACTCATAAGGTGGCACAGTATTCGCAATGCATAGAGATACAAATAAATGGAGAATCCACTGTGGGCCCTCCTGGTCACTGCTTCCTATGTGTTTAAGATGTAAATGGGAACAAAGAATTAGGACATGTTCTGGAAACAGAATGTGAGAGTTGTTGGTAAGGGAGAGTCCCTGTGAAAGCTGATACAAAGACATGATGCTCCATATAATGTGTGAGACAACCATTGTGATATACACAGTGTTAAAGAAAAGTGTTCCATGTTTTCTGAGGTAGTAGTATGAACCAAAATAAGACCAAAATGGCCAGTAAACATGAGCCCTAAAATGTATATATTAAGAGCTACGAAGTACAAAGATATATGTTTTTCACAGAAGTGAAAACATGCAAGAACTCATAGCTCTTAAGGTATTCATATTAGGGCCCAAATTTTGTGGCATACTTGTTTTTAAATATCCCGTATTTCATACCACTACAATTAACTATAAAGAAGTGATTACTATTTAGAAAAATATTTCTTTTTTTATATATTTGGTACAGAATGAGAGGTTTGCAGAGACAAACAAATGTGTCAACAGTGTACTTATTTATCTTTATAATGCACGATAACACAGGATAAAATAAAGGAAAGGCAACCAATCACCTGCAGCTGACTGGTATGTTGCTCATAGAAACACACAGCAGAAAACAGCATTCACACTAACATTTGAGCTCTTGATCTGTCTCTAGCAGACATAGACATATTCACACATTCAAATACCCATACACACACAGGTTTGGTGAGACTGACCACATGTTTATGTACATTTGATTGTCCATGTGTTTAAATGTGTGCATGTTTGTTAGAGACAGAGCAAGACCTCAAAAGCTTTTAAGACTACTGTTTTTGCTGCATGTTTCTATGTGTGACATACCAATCAGTTACAGGTGAGTGGTTGGCTTTCCTTTATTTTACTTATCATTGCATCCAGGAATTTCTGTTGCTATACAGGATTTAGTTTAATTTTTGTCTCAACTGCTCATGCAAAAAAATAAATTGTATCTGTGTATTTTGCTGTATTAAGGGACCAGTGATTATAAGGCTGTTAAAACATCACTGAACATGAGTGTAAATAGGAAGATTGGAGGATACTTATGATTAGCAAGAGTGACAAGTTTACCTGAGCAGTCATTACAAAAAATTTCATTTCCAGCACCAATGACGTTGAGCATCAGTAGAGCAAGTTCAACAGTAATTTAAAATATGCTATAGACAGGTATGTACCGAGAAAATTTGTGAGGTACCGGAAACAACCATCACTGTTCAACAGCTGTGTCAGAAAGCTGCTATGCAAGCAAAGAGAGCTTCATTGCAAATTTCAACATAGCCAAAGCCTCACAGTCAAACAAATACTGAACAAAGCCAAAATTAGTGTAAGGAGAGCTGTGCATGAAGTATTTGACAAACTCGAAAGTAAAATTCTCTCTACCAACTTGACAGAAAATCCTAAGAATCAATCAGTAAATGAATCAAAGCCATATGTCCAGACACCCTGTAATAATAGTGGCATCAAAATACAGGATGACAGAGAGAAAGCTGAAATATTAGAAATATTTTTCCAAAACGGTTTCACTGAGAAAGATTGCACTTAGTTACTCCTTTCGATCATTAGATTAATGTCAGAATAACATGTATCAAAATATGTGACCATGAGATAGAAAAGCAATTGAAATTCTACAACAGAGGAGAGACCACCGGAAGTGATGGGATACCAATATGATTCTATATAGAGTATGTGAAAGAACTTCCTGCAACAGTGTACCATAGAGCACTGGAGGAGCAAAGCACTCCTAATGATTGGAGGAAAGCACAGATTGTTCTCATTTTCGAGAAGAATTGTCGAGTAGATGCACAAAATTGTCTGATACCAGTGTCTAGAAAAATTTTGCAACACATTTTACACTCACGTAATATGATGTTTATGGAGATCGACAATCTCCTGTATAGGAGAAAACAACAATTGTGTAGAAACCAGCTCACTCTCATCATCTATGAGGCACAGAAAGCAGGCAGATACAACACTCCAGCTTGATACTGTATTCCTTGCCTTCCAAAAGGCTTCCTATGCAGTTTGGCACAGTTGTATAATGAACTGATTAGGAGTGCACAGAATACCAGACCAGATGTGTGACTGAGCTGAAGGGTTTCTAGCAAACAGAATGCAGCAAGTCCTTCTCAACAGAGAGGAGTCATCAGATGTAAAAGTAACTTCCTACATACTCCAAAGGGAGTGTTACAGGACCATTGCATCACTACATACATAACATGATTATGCTAGGATACTGAAGTGAAATTTAGGGAGACCTGCAGAGGATCGATGCTTGGTGCAGGGACAGTCAACTGGCTCTCAGCATAAACAAATTTAACATATAGTGCTTAAATAAGCAGGAAGAAACATTAATTTATGAGTAAATGATTTCAGAACAATCATTGGAAACAGTCACATCCATAAAATATATGTGAGAATGTGCACTGAATGATTTAAAGTGGAACAACCACACAAAAGTAATTACAGGTAAGGCAGGTGCCAGACCGAGATACACTGGAAGAATCCTCAGGAAATGTAGTCTATGAACAAAGGAAATAGCTTACAATGAGCTTGTCGGATCACTATTAGAATATCCGTACCAGACAGGACTGACAGAGGAAAGAGAGAAAATTCGAAAGGGAGCAGAGCTCATTTCATTGCAGGTTCATCTAGTACACAAGAAACCATCACGGAGAAGCTGAGACAGTTGTGTGAAAGGTGTTTGCATCACAGTGTGGTCTACTGTTGAAGTTCTTAGAGTGTACATTCCTAGAAGAGTCAAGCAATATACTGCTTCCCCCTGTGTATATCTTGCAAGAGGATAATAAAGATAAAATTAGGGAGATTTGAGCTCACAGAGAGGCTTACCAGCAATTGTCATTAGAGAGACAAATTCATGAATAGAACAGGAAAATGAGGAGGTGACAGTTGTCACAAAGTACCCTTCAAAACACAATGTATGGTGGCTTGCAGAGTATAGATGTAGATATAGACATAGATGCATCAACACAGTTCAGCAGATATACCTGCCAGTGTTTGTTACTAATAACAGCTCAGTGATATGTCACAGTATGTGCCACAGAAAATTCAGGGTTGCCACAAGTTCTGGAAATCAGGAAATCTCAAATGTATCAGGGAAATTTGAAAAAAAAAAACAATAGAAAAATCTCATTTTTGTTTCAGTAGTGTGAAATTGTTTGTTAACTGAGATGTCACGCTTTGTCGCTGGCAGGGAGCAGATGAGCACACGTGCCGGTTCCCTGCTCTCTCATTCTTACTGCTTCTCCCCTTCCCACCACTCCCCTAAGCTTGCAGTCAGTGCTGCCACTAGTGCTGATGAGAGGCAGGGAGTGTGAGGAGTGGTTTGTTTGGATCTGATTCTCAGAGTTTGTTGATGCAGCAGCTGGAGACAATGGTCATATGTGCACAAGTTGTGTCTGAGTGATTGTGTGAATCCCTGTGCACTCTCATTTTCTGACAAAGGCTATGGCCAAAAACTTAATTATGGTGAGTTGCTACTTATCTTCATTAGTATTGATTCTCAGAGTATTTGCACAAGTTAACTGTTGTGTGGGTGATCACTGTAGTCTCTTTTCATCAACAATGCGTCTGTGACACAGGAATAGCTGGCCATACGAGTGGACTTCCGTGACAGGCCGAAACTGCGGGCCATTTCTGTGGGTGTCTCTAACGGAACGGGCCTGCTACTGATCTGAAGCCCAGACTTTCCCATTAATGTGCAGGCCCTGTCTGTCGGATCTGATCTCACCGATTGGACTGCAGGCTGGGTCTATCTGTGTGTGGCGTAATGTGGCAGACTTTCATTGTTTACCTATGGATAGATACTGCCTACATGAAAATTAGAGAGACCTTTGGAGAAAAGAGAACCACCTATATGAACATCAAGAGCTCAGATGGAAAACCAGTCCTAAGCAAAGACGGGAAAGCAGAAAGGTGGAAGGAGTATATAGAGGGTTTATACAAGGGAGATGTACTTGAGGGCAATATTACGGAAATTGAAGAGGACGTAAATGAAGATGAAATCAGAGATGTGATACTGCGTGAAGAATTTGACAGAAGACCTAAGTCGAAATGTTGCTCCAGGAGTACACAACATTCCATTAGAACTACTGACGGCCTTGGGAGAGCCAGTCCTGACAAAACTCTACCATCTGGTGAGCAAGTTGTATGAGACAGACAAAACTCCCTCAGACTTCAGGAAGAATATAATAATTCCAATCCCAAAGAAAGCACGTGTTGACAGATGTGAAAATTATCAAACTATCACTTTAATAAGTAACAGCTGCAAAATACTAATGCGAATTCTTTACAGACGAATGGAAAAACTTGTGGAAGCTGACCTCGGGGTGAATCAGTTTGGATTCCATAGAAATATTGGAATATGTGAGGCAATACTAACGCTAGGGCTTATCTTAGAAGATAGATTAAGGAAAGGCAAACCTATGTTTCTAGCTTTTGTAGACTTAGAGAAAGCTTTTGACAATATTGGCTGGAATATTCTCTTTCAAATTCTGAAGGTCACAGGGGTAAAATGCATGGAGGGAAAGGCTATTTACAATTTGTACAGAAACCAGATGGCAGTTACCAGAGCGACATGAAAGGGAGGCAGTGGTTGGGAATGGAGTGAGACAGGGTTGTAGCCTACACCCGCTGTTATTCAATCTGTATAAGTTATTCAATCTGTGTAAGTCAGGTGATGTTGAGGGAATCAGATTAGGAAATGAGACACTAAAAGTAGTAGATTAGTTTTGCTACTTGGGGAGCAAAATAACTGATGATGGTCAAAGTAGAGACGATATAAAATATAGACTGGCAATGGCAAGGAAATCATTTCTGATGAAGGGAAATTTCTTAACTTTTCTGAAAGTATTTGTATGGAATGTATCCATGTATGGAAGTGAAATATGGATGATAAACAGTTTAGACAAGAAGATAACAGAAGCTTTTGAAATGTGGTGCTAGGGAAGAATGCTGAAGGTCAGATGGGTAGATGACATAACTAATGAAGAGGTACTGAATAGAATTGGGGAGAAGAGAAATTTGTGGCACAACAAATTACAGTATCATTCATCCAAATGACTTTAGTGAGAAAGCTGCATTAACTTATTTCGTCTTTTAGAGATACTCCTTACTGAAACTGTTAATGTGTTACAATAAGTTTTGAGAAACATTTCCTATATGACAACTTTAATCTTGTTTATCTGCCAATCTTCAGTGTTATAAACATTATATGAGGGTTGGAATTTTAATAGTGGCAACTATTTATTTACAGCTCGTACAAAATAGATACATGTTTCAAAGTTTTACTGACCTTCAAACTAGTCACCTGCATTGTGTACAACCAGTTGCCAGTGATGTGGAAATCGTAGGACACTCTTAGCAGTGCCAGTTGTGTTGACAGTTTGAGTGGCATGGTCTATTGTCCAACAAATTTGTAGAAGTTCTGAAGTGAATGCCGTGAAGTGTTTCCATCAATTTAGAAATCGAGTTGAACTTACGAGGGCTAAGTCAGGGGAATGCAGTAGGTGATATAGCACTTGGCAGCTCCATAAATCAAACAAATCAGTAACAGCTTGCACTGTACATGCTTGAGCATTGTCCTTCAAAATTATGGTTAGGTCCTGCAGAAAGTGTCATCACTTCGGTCTCCAAGCTGGTTGTAGGTTGTGTTCAAAAAATGAACAGCATAGAGACAGAAGCGGTGACACTTTCTGCAGGACCTGACCATCATTTTGCAGGACAATGCTCAAGCATGTACAGTGCAAGCTGTAACTGATTTGTTTGACTTACGGGACTGCTAAGTGCTTTACCAGCTACTGCACTCCCCTGACTTAAGTCCTCATGAGTTCAACTCAATTTCTAAACTTAAGGAAACAATTCATGGCATTCACTTCAGAATTGCTACAAATTTGTCAGACAATAGACTGTGCCGCTTGAACTGTCCACACAACTGGCAATGCTAAGAGTATTGTACGACTTCCACATCTCTGGCAATGCATTATACATAATACTGGTGACTACTTTGAAGGTCAGTAAAACTATAAAACATGTATCTGTTTTGTACGAGCTGTAAATAAATAGTTGCCACTATTAAATTTCCAACCCCCGTATTAATGATTTTTGGGTTAAAACCATCTGTAGGCAACTGATTAAAGGCAATATTCTTTTTCTTTGTTCAATTGCATGTAGCTGGTAATAACTTAAAAACCATTACTATAATATTTCCTAAATGACATTATATGTTGTGCCTCCTTTGGTCAGACTTGTATTTTTTTAGGCAATTGAATCTACCATGATGTGCTCCTGGTACATCTGTCAAACAAATATGAGCTTTGTGCTTCCATATATTTCCATTAGATGTCCCAATTGAATGCTGAAGTTTATCAGACTTGACAAATAAATCTGTGTGCACAACTTACCACAAAAAATGAAAATCTCATTCATTTCTAAAATTCCCTAAGTATTTTGAATCTAAGATGGAAGATAAAGGGTTTAACATCCTGAGTGATGAGGTGATTAGAGCTGGAACAAAAGCTTAGATTGAAGATGATAGGGAAGGAAATATGTCTTGGCCCTTCTCAAGGAACCATCCCATAATTTGCCTTAAAAACTTGGGGAAACTTTGCTGAAACTGAGTTTGGAAGCCTGCACAATGACTTGAATCCCAGTTTTTCAGAAATAAGTCTGGTGAGTTAGCACTCCTCTGTTCCAGCCAGCACATTGGCCAGAACGTGTCTAGTGCTATAACCTCTTGAGAGCTAGTGCAGAAAATATAACTTGGATGTACAATAGTGATTGATTTATTTACATGGATGCAATTTTAACAAAGTATAGCATAAGTATATGCAACAGTAAAATAAAAATAAATGAAAAAGATGAGACAGAGAGAGAATTCAGGGCCAAAGACATTTGCAACAAGGCATAAACAAACAAACAAAGTAATCAAATATATTTATTTGGAATTATACAATAATTATTAAATAAAATAAATGTTTTCTTGCACCAACAGACTACACTTAATGCAAAACAGCAAACAATATCCACCTGCACCTACCATAGCAAACCCAACATCAGCAATCTTCAGAGCTGGACCATCATTGGTTCCATCTCCGGTGACAGCAACTATTTCCCTGTTTGGAGATAGCTTGCTCTCAATCATACCTTTAACCAGTGTGTATTTGTCTTTTGGTGAAGACCGTGCTAGTACCCTGAGATTGGGCCACACGAGGTCCAGCAGGTGTTGGCTGACCTAACACAGGGACACAAATTCTCACAGTAAGTTGGTAAACATTATTCAGAATGCTTTTAATAGATTTTGGCACAAAGTTTACTACTAAAACGAATAGCTTACAATCCTAAGACAAAAAGCACAAGGTGCCAATTTCTGTGTAACATATTGTGCAAATGGGGAAGAAATATAGAAAATTTTCAGAATGAGTATTATAGTAAAATTTTTGCAACAGACTAAAACAAAATTTGGTAATTAGATTCAACACCAGCACTTGCATTTTGCAGAGAATGCTGTTTTTAGTTACACACAATATTCACGGCTCATCCAAAAAGTTCTGAGACTGATTTTATTCTGGCATGCAAGAAATGTCAGTACGGTAACTATGATGGCAGCTTAAACTAACAACTGTAAGTAACAGATGAGCATTCAACTAATCGCTTGTGATCAGGTAGCATTACACAGTCAATCTGTAGGCAAAGTATGAAATCCCTTTGTGTCACAAATTGCAGTGGAGAAATATCTCTAAGTCGTGTCCAAGACATTCTCAAGTATACATGAAATGTATTCATAGCTGCAAATATGGACAACCATCAGCTTTATAATGGAATGATGACAACGAAAATTTTTCACAGACCGAGACTTGAACCCAGATTTCCCACTTATCACGAGTGGTCGCCATAATATTAGCCTATGCAAGCATGCTTCATGGCCAGACCAAAACTACCTTATGTCATCAACCATGTGTGTAAAACATACATTCACACATCCATTGTGTATATTCCAGTACAGGGAAGACATGCACTTCCAAAAGGAATGTTGCATCATACTTCTGAATAATGAAGGCATTGCAATATTGTATGTATTGCCTGACACTGGGCAAGCAATTTTCAGTTAAAATGCCTTTTCTGCACAGGAATGTTCATAATTGATGTATGAGTTCAGGTTGTAGACATATGGTTGACGACATATGAAATTTTCAGTCTGGCCATGAACTGTGCTAGGGTAACCTAAAGGTAAGCAGGAAATCCGGGTTCGAGTCCTAGTCTGGCACAAAGTTTCATTGTCGTCCTCTCATTATATAGCTGGCGGTTGTCCACATTTGCAACTGCAAATATATTTCATGTACTTCATAAGGGCTGTGCCCATTCCTTCAGACATGCATGAATTATACTTCTGAACAACACTTGCCACTATAATATCATATTTTCAAGAAGAGAGAAGTGTATGCAAAGTTTGTCTCACACACTTCAGCTCCCAGAAAATTTGGTCATACATGGACACCTGTTTTGACTTGACTGAAATGCAAATTCTTTTGTTTGAAAAATCATCTGGATGATGAGACTTGGTGTTATCACTACGAACCAACTGCAAAATGACAAAGTGCGGATACTGACATGAAGGGTAAATACTTTGACAACATAACTGATATTTGAGCCAGTGTGATGTGTGAGTTGAACAATGTCCCAAAAGGACCTTTCTGACAGTTACATATGGTTGTATGAATGTTCTGTGCATAGTACTCAAGTGGGAGGAGGCTATGTGGAACACCTGAAACATTAAAACTACCATCTTAACTTTTCTCTGTTTTTTTATTAATCCAGTCTTGAAACTTTTTGGACTGACAGGGTATATAAAGGAAATCATCATCTTCACTTCCAAGTATTAGGCTTTTTCCATTTTGCCTGTTACAGTACCTATCACTTCCTTTGTCTTCCTTGACTTATTTTACAAACTGACATAAATCTTATTACCTGAAGAGACAATATTTCTCCATTCATTTTTTTGAGATGTCTGTTCCAGTTTGTCCTATTTTCTAGGACTTTACTGAGTATATTAAATATATATATATATATATAATATATATAATTTCAAAATCTGTCAGCTCTTGTTCATCCCTTTAATGCTCTTGAAATCTCACCTCTATTTCTTGTATGCAACTTTCTTGACATCTATTTATAACCCATGATTCACTTCTCTAAACAAGCTTCAGAACTGTAATTGTCTTACACAATTTAATCTTGTTTCCTTTCTCAGTTTACTTTTTAAAGACCTGTTTATTATTCCATATATTTCTTCTTTATATCTTCAGTATATATGTAGTTATATGTTATATGTGGGGTCGCAACCAAAATAGTTATAATGTTTGACTTCCTCTACGACTGTATCATTAATCACAATTTTTGTCCATAGAAGATATTTTCATTTAAAAGTCACTGAAATCATCTCTTCTGAAATTGTCAAGTGGTAGTCTTCACAAATTACTTAACAAATGTATTCCCCTTCATAGGTCGTCTTCATTCTTCGCCAGCAGAGTAGTTCCTCTGCTTGTAAAAGGAAATTCAAGTGGGACTTTCTGTCAGTCTTACTACACCTGCTAAGGAAAAAAAATAAAATAAATGTGGCTTACTCTAGGGCAAACATAAGTGAAAGAGCTCCATTGAACAAGAATTTGACTACACAACTGCTGAACAATCGCTGGAAGCAGCAACATTTAGTAAATATCAGGAATATGCATACAAAGCCACTAATTGTCGACGAAACAAATGCTTGACTTTAATTCACAGAGAAGAAGAATCCTCAGACAGGGTAGTCAATGATTCACTGGAAGAAGAATCCTCACACAAGGTAGTCAACCATCCACCCTGTTTTGAATGATACTTGAGTATAGTTGCTCAATGAGTAACCTTTATCAGGTAATACTGGTACGGGGAATATGCTGGTGGCTAGTAAATTTGTAGTACCATGAAGACAGCATGCAAAGATGACAGATTGGGATAAAATGTATTACATGCAGGGAAATGAAAAGGATACCCCCATTTTAGGCCACTCACACAAAGTAAATAGGGCTGATGACATCTACATTCTAAAAATGGTTCAAATGGCTCTAAGAACTATGGGACTTAAAATCTGAGGTCATCAGTCCCCTAAACTTAGAATTACTGAAACCTAACTAACCTAAGGACATCACACACATCATGCCCGAGGCAGGATTTGAACCTGCAACCATAGCAGCAGTGCAGTTCTGGACTTAAGCGCCTACAGCCGCTGGGTCACAGTGGCCGGCTCTACATTCTACACATAAGGAAAGATTGCAGAGCAAGTATCTCATTCAGAAACCATATTTGAATACTGTTGGTTTGTGAGAAGATTGTGCTATCAGAAATCTATGGTAGCAGGATTGTGATCCACTGTTTTGTGACATTGCTGCTTGCGTTGCTAGGAACCTGATGACTGTCATGCGAATGTGGAACTGATAGGTCACGGGGAATCATATTTGACACCATCCATGATCTCAGCTGCCTCATGTAAGTAACACCTGAGTGGACAGATATACTGCTTACTCAGACGTGTAGAACCTTACAGCCATGCCTTCAGCCTCTTTCCAAGCCTCAATTTTTTTCCCATAATCTATCATTCAGCATCTCTTCCCATTTTAGTCCTGTTTGATTCATATCATCCTTCACCTGGTCTCTCTATCTCCTTTGTGGTCTTCGAGTGGTTTTCATCCACTCTAAATTCCTTCTGAACAGGCCTTGGAAGGCCCAATGGTGCGACCGACCGTCATGTCATCCTCAGCCCATAGGCATCACTGGATGCAGATATGGAGGGGCATGTGATTAGCACACTGCTCTTCTGGCCATATGCCAGTTTATGAGACCAGGTCTTCACTCAGATTCTGTTCTTTCTAGGTCTATTCTTGGAAGTCTTTCAGGTCCCATTCTTTGAATTTTACAAACCAGTTAAGCCTATTTATCTCCACAGTTTCTTTTAGGGACTCAATCTGATGCATGTTTTGTATGGTTTCATTCCTTAGCCTGTCCCTTCTCATGTTACACGAGATCCCTCATAGAAATGACACCTGTGTTGCTTGTATTGTGCTCAGATCTTTCTTTGTCCAAGTGCAACATTCTGATCCATAGGTCAAAACTGGCAGAAAATATGACTTGTATATCATGAACTTTGCTTCGGCAGGAATTTTCCAATTTCTAATTATGCCCAACATACACTGACAAAATTTTGAACAATTTTCTCTTCCCTCCAAAATTTTATCCTTGATTTTTCCATTCTTGGAAAACCTTGATATATGGGTGTATGTACTTCTTTAATAATTTTTCCATTGCAACTCACATCCTGACAGCCACATCTCATAACTCTTATATGCAGCAAAACAACTATCAGCACAGACAGTGCGATGACATATGGAGTTCTACAGGCTGTCGGTCAGTGACCATCGGCATGGCTTTCCTTGAGGTAGCAGCAGAAAGAGGCACTCACTAGTGGTGAACCATCTTTTTAGCTATTTTTCAGTTCTGTGCATAGCATTACAATATTGTGGTAGACATATCTGTGCATCAAGGGTCCAAAGAGAATGAATGTTGCCATATTGCATTCTTCACCATAACACTGGCCCAGCACCTGGCATAACAATATGGGTTACACTAGGAACAAAACATGATCACTTCTGGTTCACATAGTCAACATTTGGACAGCACTCCTTAAGCCACATCCATACAAGATGCACTGCACCAGCAGTACCACACACAGACACATGGTGAAGACCTGTGCAGAATGGCACAGACTGGGCAGAACTGCACAGAATGGAGCACAGTATTGGTAGGTGTACAGCAATATTCCAGTGTCCATGCGTGTGCACCAGTACAGATGGTAAACTGGAAATGCCGTCCAGATGGAGCACTCAAGAATGAACTGTTTCCTTTCTAGAATGAAATTTTCACTCCATAGTGGAGTGTGCGCCTATATGAAACTTCCTGGCAGATTAAAACTGTGTGCCAGACAGAGACTCGAACTCGTGACATTTGCCTTTCGCGGGCAAGTACTCTACCAACTGAGCTACTCAAGCATGATTTGTGCCTCATCCTCACAGCTTTAATTCCGCTAGTACCTCGTCTCCTACCTTCCAAAGTTCACAGAAGCTCTCCTCGGTAGAGAGTGGCCCGCAAAAGGCAAAGGTCCCGAGTTCGAATCTCAGTCCGGCACACAGTTTTAATCTGCTGGGATGTTTCCTTTTATGTACCAATAAGACATGGAACTCGGTTTGTTGTTGCTGAAACTCTTTCCTCAGTTTTGCACAGCTTGGCAAAGCACATGTTAAGGCCTGTGGCTGTGCCTTCTCTGTGAAGTCTGTGTGGAATTACATTTTAATAAGAAAACACAAAACTACACATTACCCATGCCCTCCTCTGCTGCCCTGAGTGGCACATTCTCCAGATTCCCCATCCACTGAAAACATCTGGTCATGAATTGCTGAGAGAATGCCATGTCACCACTCAGTAGCCACTGCAATTGACAAACTCTTGCACAGAGTTGAAGCTACACAGAATGAAATACCCATATCTATACCCATGGCTCTTAAGACAGATTGTGGTGCCAGATGCACCTTTGTCATTGGCAACAAACATTTTAGATACCTGCTTCTATAACAGTGCCTGATTCTTGCTGCAGAGCTTTCTGACATTTATCAGGCCACACAATACATCCCACAACACAGGCATCTCAATTGTGTATTATGTTCTGATTCACTTTGGTTCCTCCAGAGCCTATGTGTGCTATACACATACCACTCCTTAGTATAATGAAAAGAAGAATGTCTTCATTTCCTCACTGATGATGGAGACAATATGATGTTTGTGTGGGTCCCTGGTCACATCTAAGTGTCGGGGAATGAAGTTACCAATGCTGTTGCTAAGGCTGCAGTCTGACTGCCAAGGTCTTTTAACTATTCTGTCCCTTCAAATAATCTCTGCATTGCTATATGTAGGCCGGCTGGTGTGGCCAAGCGGTTCTAGGTGCTTCAGTCTGGAACTGCGTGACCACTACGGTCGCAGGTTCAAATCCTGCCTTGGGCATGGATGTGTGTGATGTCCTTAGGTTAGTTAGGGGACTGATGACCTCAGATGGTAAGTCCCATAGTACTCAGACCCATTTTGCAACATGTAGGAACACTGTGTCACACTTGCATGAATGCTGGTCTTTTCTATATGAGAACAGACTCCAGGAAATTAAACACTTCCCAGTGGCTCAAATGTATTCCTCTTGTCCCTCTTGCCACGAGGAGATACTTTTAGGTAGGCTGCATACTGCGAACTGTCATTTCAGTCACTATCATTTGTTAGCTGGACACCCCACACCACTCCTTGTTTTATGAAGCCAACCGTTGACAGTGCTCCATTTTCTGACGCACTGCTGATTTTATAACTGTTTATGTTTTGATGTATATTTTCCATCTGAATTATCAGATGTTTCAGCAGATACAGCAGAAGCTGCTGTAGATCATATTTTAGTTTTTGTTTGTGATAGTAATACAGCAAAGGAAATTTAATTTTCAACCATTTGAGCAATTTCCTCAAAGTGGAAATGATCATTTGTAGTCATCCTTGTACTCCAGTCTATTAGGCTCTGAGTATTATCAACTTCAAATTAATTCAGTAATTGATCAATTTAGGAAATGACATGGACACTTATGACCTCAGCTGTTTTGCACTCTAAAGCAGTAACAAGCAAGCAAGCAAGCAAGCAAACAAACAAACAAACAAACAAACAAATTCCATGCCCAGCTGGGTTAGAGTTGTTGCTGCTGCCAGGGTTGGCAGCTGTGTGTACTAAAAATCACATCCTCTGTGCCCTCCAATGACTTGCGCATTTAATCATGCAGTCTTCATAATATCAATACTAAGAGAAAGAAAATTGCTGGTCACCATATAGTTGAGATGCTAGTCACAGATAAGCACAGCAAAAAGACTCTCACAATTACAGCTTTCAGCCACTAAGGCCTTCGTCAACAACACACACACACACACACACACACAAACACACACACACACACACACACACACACACCCACAAATGCAACTCACACACACAATTGCAGTCTGAGGCAACTGTTGCGAGCAGCAGCACCAGCGCATGATGGGACTGGCGACTGGGTGGGGTAAGGAGGAGGCTGGGGCAGGGAGGGAGAGGAATAGTATGGCGGGGGTGGTGGACAATGAAGTGCTGCAGTTTAGACGGAGGGCAGGGGAGAGTAGGGTGGGAGGATGGGGGGGGGGGGGGGGGACAGTGAAGTAGCAGAAAAGGAGAGAAATAAAATGAGAGAAATACAAATACTGGGTGTGGTGGTGGAATGATGGCTCTGTCGTGCTGGAATGGGAACAGGGAAGGGGTTGGATCGATGAGGACAGTGACTAATGAAGGTTGAAGCCAGGAGGGTTACAGGAACATGGAATGTATTGCAGGGAAAGTTCGCATGTGGGCAATTCAGAAAAGGTGGTGTTGGTGGGAAGGATCCATATGGCACAGGCTGTGAAGCAGCCACTCAAATGAAAGATATCATGTTTGGCAGCATGTTCAGCAATAGAGTGTAACCACATGACTGGTTTCACAGGTAACCCTGCCTGTGATGGGATAGGTGATGTTGGTGACTGGACTGAAGTAGGTGGTTGTGGGAGGATGTATTGGACAGGTCTTGCATCATGGTCTATTACAGGGGTATGTGCCATGAGGTACGAGATTGGGAGCAGGGGTTGTGTAAGGATGGATAAGTATATTGTGTAGGTTTGGTGGACAGCAGAATACCACTGTGGTATGGGTGGGAAGGAAGCGTGCAGGACATTTCTCATGTTTGGGCATGACGAGATGTAATCAAAACCCTGGCAGAGAATGTAATAAAGTTGCTCCAGTTCTGGGTGGTACTGAGTTATGAGGGGAATGCTCCTCTGTGGCCGGATGGTGGGACATTGGGAGGTGGTGGGAGACTAAAAAGAAAAGGCACGGGACATTTGTTTTTGTACAAACTTGGGAGGATATGGCACAGCTTGTGCCATATGGATCCTTCCCACCAACACCAGCTTTTCTTAATTGCACAGGTGGAAACTCTCCCTGAAACACATCCCACATTCCCATAACCCTCCTGGCCTCAACCTTCGTTAGTCACTGACCTCGCCCATTCAGCCCCTGCTGTGACTCAAACAAAAGGTGGTGTGCTTTGACAGACAGAAAAAGGGGACACCACTGGAGAGAGGTGTGGGCAGTCATAGCTTCGCAAGTGCCTCACAAAGTAGTCATCCATTTGATCAGTGTCAGCAGTACTTGTGAAGTGCTCTGGGCAAGCCAGGGAGCATAGGCGTTTGGGGGTCATTGACAGCTATTGTTGTCTGAACCTGCCCAATTGGAGAATTTATGCGGTTAGACATTTCAAAATGTTTGAAGGTGATTTTCCTGTGCTTACATTGCTTTATTTGAACATATTTTCTGGTCTCTATATATGAAAGTGTGTTGCCGTGAGGTTGTTTTAAATGTAGCTTGCTGTTTGCTCCTGAAGTCTTTGTTCATATTCATGATTTATTGCATGGGTTGCTGTTACAATTCTTTAAATTCAGAGTGGTGCTGGGTAGTAAATTACGTTACCTGTGCCAGGGTTGATTTGTTTCACTGAGATTATTATCTTGAAAATCTGTGATCATTGTGACTATTTGCTGTTTTACCTTCTTTCCGTACTGGCATTTAATCTATTCAAGGCAGCAACGTGTACTGAGCAGAGGTAATATTTGACACCCTTGTTTTTCCACCAGATACTTTCTAGAGAATTTTGGTGTTGCCTCTGCAACAGATAACCAATGACTGTAAGACAGATTTATAACTGAATATTTTGTGAACTGGTTTAATGGAAAATACAAATGTTGGTTTGATCCACATATTTCAAGACTTAGATTTCCTTGAGTTGTTCACTTGATCTGACTGCAGCCCCCGTCATGTCTGTAATTTATATCTTGTACACTCAGTCAAAATTGTGTCACTGCACTTAGGGGTTCACTGCAGTGTCCTGAGCTTAGCTGCATTAATTTGATTTTGTGTGCATGATGTTGGCATCTCAGTAATTTAATATTTGATAATGTATGCTCTGTACTCCAGGCGTCTGCACTAAATTTAACTGCTTGAGGATCTAGCACTGCTATACACAGGTGTGAGCATTGGAGCCTGGTTAAGGCTTGTGATCCTTCTTTTGCACACTTGCAGTCTAGCAGTACACTGTATGTCCCTCCACTGACTGTCGAGTAGTCATTCTACTTAGGCATTAAGTGAGTCTACTATTGTGGGTGATGATGTTATCAGAGGCAACTCCATGCACAGAATTCACATGCAAGATAAGCTGTATATGTTTTGTACTACCTCTCAGCAGCTTTGACACAATTTTGGAGTGTTTGTTTCAATAGCTTGTCCTCTCTAAGTGGTCACTAAATTCCATGTTAAATAAAAGGGTTATAAATTTTTATACCTTCAGATTGGATATTGAGACTGGTATATTTTTTACTGTTTCATTTGTTAAATTCTAAAAGAAAGCAGGTTCATATGTTAATGCCTTCCTAAAAATATTGGTTGGCATGAAGAATTTTGCCCATGGTATTCACTAAGAGAATGGAGGTCTCTTTCTCCTGTTGATAGTATTATATGTCTGTTGCTCAAAATTATTCTAATAAATGGGGATTTTGATCCCTCATTTGCACGGATTGAGTTCTTGCCCTCTATTGCCACCATCTTGTCCCTTCCATGGGGGAATTATTAGTAGCATGACTGTGCCCCTTGCAGCTTAGAATTATTGTTCTTCATTTGGCTGTTTGTTACTTGCTAAAATTGTCATTTGAAATAAAGTGTTACTTACTGATCTCTTGGTTTCTAAGGGGTTACTGTTAAGGACAGCAAAACAAATTTTTATGTTCCTTTAAAATAAATTATTGCATTTTCTATATGAAAGCTTTATATTGTTGAATTGTTGTTTTGAAATTTTAAACTTTGTCTGGGTTTAAAGAATCTTTACATTTTCATATAAAGTTTTTTGCTTGTTTTAATTCTGAAACCTTTTATGAATCAATAATTTTGGGTGCAATAAATGATGAACGATGACGAAAACCCTGGGGTCCACTCCTTCCACTGAAACCTTTTTTGGCAATTTTGGGGCGCCAAAGTTTCCCCATTACAAGCACATCAGACTTTTTCATTGTGACTATACCTAGTACGATATGAAATGAAACCTGCAGCCAGAGGGTAAGAACTGAGGCATAGACAACACGAAGTTTTAGGAAAGGGAGATCATGTGCAAATAATATGTTTAAACAACTCACAGAAAACAGTGCTAAATACATGAAAAAGCAGTACTCAGAATTCAATAGAAAAAAGTGAAAAAGAATCAAGGGCTGTATTGTGAGCAAACACTATCTTATCTATCGCTGACACCACTGTCCCGCAATTTGCGCAGGTTTGGTATGGTTACAATCGGATGTGGCAAGGTTAGTTTGAAGGGGGTGGCCGGATGCCCTTGCTGCCACCACCCCATACAGCCCAGGAAGGAATCAGTGTACCCCAGCTGTCTGTGTCTAGTGTAAATTATGAAATAGTGCAAACGTCTTTCAAATGGCAGTGAATCGTGTAGATGAGGCAGGACGTGGGAACCAGCCCAGTATTCACCTAGCAGGATGTGGAAATCCTAAAAACTACATCCAGGCTGGCCGGCATACTGGCCCTTGTCAGTAATCCGCCAGGCGGATTCAACTCGGGGCTGGCGCACCTACGCGAGTCCAGGGAGCAGTGCATTAGCGCTCTCGGCTAACCTGGTAGGTATTGGGAGCAACACTGTAGCTATCAAAAAAGCTTATATGGGTAGCATTAAGATATTCACAAGGATTTCAGATCATTTTTTTATGAAAAAGATCCTCAGACAAGGCTGTCATCTCTCTGATATTATTCACAATATATACCAGGTGGCTGTAATTGAAGTGCAGCTACTCACGAAGGTCCAGTGTGGGCTGTAATCATTGTATGGCACCGAAACTCAGTAGATATGCTAATGCATTAGTAATTTAAGATGGAAAAATTTAGTTATAATTTTGGCCACAAGGTGCAAATTTGGCACTGTAAAGCACCTTGTCGATGTATCTGGCACTCATGTTGAACAAATTACATAAATGGTAGTAATAACAAAATCAACATTATGCCTTACTCACTTGTTTGATATTTCCTGCCCACATCCCATCCTTAATCCATTACATGCAGAAACATTTCTACACATATTTCTCACATTCACTGCATTTCCTGTTATCTTACCAACAAACTAACGTCTGCCACTGGCTTTACCTATGTCTGAGATTCTGTGTTCATTCAACTTCATATTGTTACATATGAGGTGTGCCTGGAAACTAAATATCATTTCATTCATTCTAGTGGGCAGGCTACTCTTGTCAATGATGGTTTGTTGAGAAAGTGAATGAGATAATTTGTGAAAATAGACAGTTCACAATAAGAATGCTTTGTGGGTTTCCAGAAATTTCAAAAACTGTTTTGTATGAAATTGTCACAAATCACTGAAATTTTTAAAAATTGTTTTTCTGTCAGTTTCCAAAAATGCTTATGGACATCCCAAAAAAAGCAATTTGGGAGTACTGTGACATTTCTTAGCCAATAAAGTGATAAGGGAGATGAATTCTTAAACAGAATTGTGACTGATGATGAAACCCTGATTTGTCATGTCACTCCAGAATCAAAACAACAGCCAGTGGAGTGGAGGCACTCACAATACTCCAAAAAACAAAAATTCAATACAACATTTTCAACACCAAAAATCATATGTACTGTGGTCTGGGACAGACAGGGCATTCTGATTGTTCAGTTGCTTCCCAGAGATGAAACCACCAATGTGGTATGATACTGTGACATGTTGAGAAAACTTCAGCAGGCAATTCAGAACAAAAGACGTAGAATGCTCAGTCAAGGCATGACAATATTCTGCTGGTGTCACTCGAAATCTGATTCAGTAGTTTGGTTTGGAGCAGTTCAATCATGTGCCATACACCCCTTATCTCACTCCTTCTGACAACCACTTCTTATTGAACTTGAAGTGTGATTTTGAAGCAACAATGATGATGCAGAAAACAATGTACAGCTGTGGCTGACTTCAGTGGTGGCTTCTTTCTATGAAGAGGCCATAGAGAAGTCAGTTTCCTACTATGACAAATGTTTCAACAATGGTGGTAACTATGTAGAAAAATAGTTTAAGAAATGTTCTTTTTTGTGACAATAAATTTTTGTTTAAAAAAGTGTTTTTATGAATTTTTCAAAACAGTAGGTTACCTTCTGGAAATGTCTCGTAACATACTTGTAAGACTTGACTGATTTCACTGACGTTGTAGTCACAGTATACTATATGTCTGTCTTTTGTGAAGAGCACAATGAGCTGTGTGTGGCTCATGTTCCCACTGTCATGTACCTTACACCCAGTTTTTAATGTACTTCCACATTACTACACTAATTTTAATTACTACTGACACTGAGTTGCTGCTTTGCCTGACTGAGAACGGAACTAGCAGTGCATATCAATATACCCCCTCTTGTTGTATCTTTGCTTGACTGCTATTACTTCCCGGTTGTCTGTCGTAAGGGAGTTCGGGTTGCGAGTTCGGGCTGCCAGTCAGTTGGAATGTGTCTGGAGCGCAGTCCGGACCTGCCAGTCGCGGAGTTGCAATGCAGCACCGGTGCAGTCGGGTTGGAGCAGCAGTGAGGTCTGCGTCGACATGGCTTGTCTGACCATTGCCGCCACACATCACTTGAGCTGGGCCATGGTTTTGGTGGACCGTCGGTCGGTCGTCCTACCAGATGATGCGTGTTGGCTCACCGATCATTCATGAGTCAGCTCTGTGTGTGTGTGTGTGTGTGTGTGTGTGTGTGTGTGTGTGTGTGTGTGTGTGCATTGACTCCCAATTTGTCTTTGTGTGTGCTTAGTTATTGTTGGGTATGGTTCAGGTCTTCATGCAAGTGTTTGTCAGGTTCTGTGTGTAGTTGGCGTTATTTCCTGACGACTATCTTAGATGCTGTTGGCATTTTCAGGGGAGACAGTCGGTTGCTGCAGACCAGGGAAGTTATTTCTGAGCGATGCAGTCGGCTGGGTCCACTGGCGGTCCCTGCACAGTGTTGTAGCGTGTATGGAGCTGTCCAATTGCTACAGCTTTCATGGTTCACTGGCCCACGATGCCAAAGGTGAGTAGTGGTTTCAACTACCCAAGCCACGTCCATTCATGTTGTAGTGGTTCATATCGGTTTTTTGCTGTTGAGGAGGTTTCCCAGTGATTGAGCAACACCGAGTGTTTCCATTACTGAAATTTAGCCACCATGCAGTGCAATTACCTATATTGCTTGACTACTATTCGAGTGCACCAGTGGAATTTTCTGCCTTGTGGCTTTTAGTGTTCCGGTTACCTGCCCTGGCCACTAATGTAATTTCAGGCAGCATCCTTTACTCACCTGTTCTCGCTGTCCAACATGGTGTGTAATTTTGACAGCTAATACATACATCATTGTGGATTATTATATTAAAAACAAAGATTCCAAGACTTATCAAGCGGGAAAGCGCCAGTAGATAGGCACAATAAATAAAACACACAAACACACACACAGAATTTCTAGCTTTCGCAACCAACGGTTGCTTCTTCAGGAAAGAGGGAAGGGGAAGGAAAGACGAAAAGATGTGAGTTTTAAGGGAGAGGGTAAGGAGTCATTCCAATCCCGGGAGTGGAAAGACTTACCTTAGGGGGAAAAAGGACAGGTGTACACTCACACACACACACATATCCATCCGCACATACACAGACACAAGCAGACATTTGTAAAGGCAAAGAGTTCGGGCAGAGATGTCAGTCAAGGCGGAAGTACAGAGGCAAAGAAGTTGTTGAAAGACAGGTGACGTATGAACAGCGGCAACTTGAAATTAGCGGAGGTTGAGGCCTGGCGGATATCGAGACGAGAGGATAGACTGAAGGGCGAGTTCCCATCTCCGGAGTTCGGATAGGTTGGTGCTGGTGGGAAGTATCCAGATAACCCGAACGGTATAACACTGTGCCAAGATGTGCTGGCCGTGCACCAAGGCATGTTTAGCCACAGGGTGATCCTCATTACCAACAAACACTGTCTGCCTGTGTCCATTCATGCGAATGGACAGTTAGTTGCTGGTCATTCCCACATAGAAAGCGTCACAGTGTAGGTAGGTCAGTTGGTAAATCACGTGGGTGCTTTCACACGTGGCTCTTCCTTTGATCGTGTACACCTTCCGGGTTACAGGACTGGAGTAGGTGGTAGTTGGAGGGTGCATAGGACAGATTTTACACCGGGGGCAGTTACAAGGGTAGGAGCCAGAGGGTAGGGAACGTGGTTTGGGGATTTCATAGGGATGAACCAAGAGGTTATGAAGGTTAGGTGGATGGCAGAAAGACACTCTTGGTGGAGTGGGGAGGATTTCATGAAGGATGGATCTCATTTCAGGGCAGGATTTTAGGAGGGATCTCCAGCAGGGATACGACTTCCTAAAATCCTGCCCCGAAATGAGATCCATCCTTCATGAAATCCTCCCCACTCCACCAAGACTGTCTTTCTGCTGTCCACCTAACCTTCGTAACCTCTTGGTTCATCCCTATGAAATCCCCAAACCACGTTCCCTACCCTCTGGCTCCTACCCTTGTAACTGCCCCCGGTGTAAAACCTGTCCTATGCACCCTCCCACCACCACCTACTCCAGTCCTGTAACCCGGAAGGTGTACACGATCAAAGGAAGAGCCATGTGTGAAAGCACCCACGTGATTTACCAACTGACATGCCTACACTGTGACGCTTTCTATGTGGGAATGACCAGCAACAAACTGTCCATTCGCATGAATGGACACAGGCAGACAGTGTTTGTTGGTAATGAGGATCACCCTGTAGCTAAACATGCCTTGGTGCACGGCCAGCACATCTTGGCACAGTGTTACACCGTCCGGGTTATCTGGATACTTCCCACCAGCACCAACCTATCCGAACTCCGGAGATGGGAACTCGCCCTTCAGTATATCCTCTTTTCTCGATATCCGCCATGCCTCAACCTCCGCTAATTTCAAGTTGCCGCCGCTCATACCTCACCTGTCTTTCAACAACTTCTCTGCCTCTGTACTTCCGCCTTGACTGACATCTCTGCCTGAAATCTTTGCCTTTACAAAAGTCTGCTTGTGTCTGTGTATGTGAGGATGGATATGTGTGTGTGTGCAAGTGTACACCTGTCCTTTTTTCCCCCTAAGTTAAGTCTTTCCGCTCCCGGAATTGGAATGACTCCTTACCCTCTCCCTTAAAACCCACATCCTTTTGTCTTTCCTTCTCCTTCCCTCTTTCCTGAAGAAGCAACCGTTGGTTGCGAAAGCTAGAAATTCTGTGTGTGTGTTTGTGTGTTTTATTTATTGTGCCTATCTACTGGCACTTTCCCGCTTGGTAAGTCTTGGAATCTTTGTTTTTAATATATTTTTCCCATGTGGAAGTTTCTTTCTATTTTATTTACATCATTGTGGATTATCATGTTCATAACCTTTTGTGTTTGAGTTCTCATGTACTGATTGATGGCAAGCAAGTTGTTGTGTCAGTCAGTCTGTGGCTGTCCCCTCGTTGGGTTCTGGCGGATCAAGTATAGTTGGGCTCACCACCTATCTCACCTAAGTGAATGAGGACAGACAGACCTCCCTGGAGGCTTCTAATGCCGTTGTTTTTATTGTCTTTACTACCAGTGTTTTATTATCTGTTTTCAGCTGCTTAAAATTTAAGGCTTATGGTTATATTTTTTTAAGAATTTTGGAAAATTAATTACGAACTTTCAGCCTTCCAACTTATTCTTAAAATTACCTTTTAAGCTTAAACATTATGGCCTTCTGCCTTTAAAGGATTATGGTAATATATTTTAAAATTTTGAAACCCAATCAACCTGGTTAAGGGATCTAACATTCCATACACCAACCCATAGAATGACATATTTGTTTCCCCAGATGACATTTTCCGGAGTAGTCCACACATGAAAATGTGAACGCAGGGGTATTCCCCCCCCCCCCCCCCCCCCCCCCCGAATATATTACCAAGGAACAGTCGGAATTATAGTTGTAAATTGTTGTAGTTGCGCTGGAAAAGTCCCTGAGCTTCAAGCGCTAATAGAAAGCACAGAAGCTGATATCGTTATAGGTACAGAAAGCTGGCTAAAGCCTGAAATAAGTTCTGCAGAAATTTTTACGAAGTCTCAGACGGTGTTCAGGAAAGATAGATTAGGCAGAATTGGTGGTGGAGTGTTGGTGTCTGTCAGTAGTGGTTTATCTTGTAGTGAAGTCGAAGTAGATACTCTGTGCGAATTGGTGTGGGTGGAGGTTATACTTAACAGCCGAATTAAGTTAATAATTGGCTCCTTCTACCGACCCCCAGACTCCGAAGATACAGTTGCGGAACAGTTCAGAGAAAGTTTGAGTCTCGTAACAAATAAATACCCCACTCATACGGTTATAGTTGGTGGGGACTTCAACCTACCCTCGGTATGTTGGCAAAAATACTTGTTCAAAACTGGTGGTAGGCACAAAACGTCTTCCGAGATTGTCCTAAATGCATTCTCCGAAAATTATTTAGAGCAGTTAGTCCACGAACCCACGCGAATTGTAAATGGTTGCGAAAACACACTTGACCTCTTGGCCACAAACAATCCAGAGCTGATAGAGAACATCATGACTGATACAGGGATTAGTGATCACAAGGTCATTGTAGCTAGGCTCAATACCATTTCTTCCAAATCCATCAGAAACAAACGCAAAATAATTTTATTTAAAAAAGCGGATAAAGTACCACTAGAAGCCTTCCTAAAAGACAATTTCCATTCCTTCCGAACTGACTATGCGAATGTAGACGAGATGTGGCTCAAATTCAAAGATATAGTAGCAACAGCAATTGAGATATTCATACCTCATAAATTGGTAAGAGATGGAACGGATCCCCCGTGGTACACAAAAAAGGTCCGAACGCTGTTGCAGAGGCAACGGAAAAAGCATGCGAAGTTCAGAAGAACGCGTAATCCTGAAGATGGGCTAAAATTTACAGACGCGCGAAATTTGGCACGTACTTCGATGCGAGATGCCTTTAATAGGTTCCACAACGAAACATTGTCTCGAAATTTGGTAGAAAATCCGAAGAAATTCTGGTCGTATGTAAAGTACACAAGCGGCAAGACGCAGTCAATACCTTCGCTGCGCAGTGCCGATGGTATTGTTATCGACGACTGCGCCGCTAAAGCGGAGTTATTGAACGCAGTTTTCCGAAATTCCTTCACCAGGGAAGACGAATGGAATATTCCAGAATTTGAAACACGAACATCTGCTAGCATGAGTTTCTTAGAAGTAGATACCTTAGGGGTTGCGAAGCAACTCAAATCGCTTGATACGGGCAAGTCTTCAGGTCCAGATTGTATACCGATTAGGTTCCTTTCAGATTACGCTGATACTATAGCTCCCTACTTAGCACTCATATACAACCGCTCGCTCACCGATAGATCTGTACCTACAGATTGGAAAATTGCGCAGGTCGCACCAGTGTTCAAGAAGGGTAGTAGGAGTAATCCATTTAACTACAGACCTATATCATTGACGTCGGTTTGCAGTAGGGTTTTGGAGCATATACTGTATTCAAACATTATGAATCACCTCGAAGGGAACGATCTATTGACACGTAATCAGCATGGCTTCAGAAAACATCGCTCTTGTGCAACGCAGCTAGCTCTTTATTCGCACGAAGTAATGGCCGCTATCGACAGGGGATCTCAAGTTGATTCCGTATTTCTAGATTTCCGGAAAGCTTTTGACACCGTTCCTCACAAGCGACTTCTAATCAAGCTGCGGAGCTATGGGGTATCGTCTCAGTTGTGCGACTGGATTCGTGATTTCCTGTCAGGAAGGTCACAGTTCGTAGTAATAGACGGCAAATCATCGAGTAAAACTGAAGTGATATCAGGTGTTCCCCAGGGAAGCGTCCTGGGACCTCTACTGTTCCTGATCTATATAAATGACCTGGGTGACAATCTGAGCAGTTCTCTTAGGTTGTTCGCAGATGATGCTGTAATTTACCGTCTAGTAAGGTCATCCGAAGACCAGTATCAGCTGCAAAGCGATTTAGAAAAGATTGCTGTATGGTGTGTCAGGTGGCAGTTGACGCTAAATAACGAAAAGTGTGAGATGATCCACATGAGTTCCAAAAGAAATCCGTTGGAATTCGATTACTCGATAAATAGTACAATTCTCAAGGCTGTCAATTCAACTAAGTACCTGGGTGTTAAAATTACAAACAACTTCAGTTGGAAGGACCACATAGATAATATTGTCGGGAAGGCGAGCCAAAGGTTGCGTTTCATTGGCAGGACACTTAGAAGATGCAACAAGTCCACTAAAGAGACAGCTTACACTACACTCGTTCGTCCTCTGTTAGAATATTGCTGCGCGGTGTGGGATCCTTACCAGGTGGGATTGACGGAGGACATCGAGAGGGTGCAAAGAAGGGCAGCTCGTTTTGTATTATCGCGTTATAGGGGAGAGAGTGTAGCAGATATGATACACGAGTTGGGATGGAAGTCATTACAGCATAGACGTTTTTCGTCGCGGCGAGACCTTTTTACGAAATTTCAGTCACCAACTTTCTCTTCCGAATGCGAAAATATTTTGTTGAGCCCAACCTACATAGGTAGGAATGATCATCAAAATAAAATAAGAGAAATCAGAGCTCGAACAGAAAGGTTTAGGTGTTCGTTTTTCCCGCTCGCTGTTCGGGAGTGGAATAGTAGATAGTATGATTGTGGTTCGATGAACCCTCTGCCAAGCACTTAAATGTGAATTGCAGAGTAGTCATGTAGATGTAGAGCATGTGGTCATCATTAAGCCATACAGTAGAGCTGCATACCCTCAGGAAAAATGACTGCATTTTCCCCTTGTTTTCAGCTGTTTGCAGTACCAGCATAAAAAGGTCATGTTGGCTAATGTTATGCAACCAAGTACATCAACCATCCTGACAGTTGCCCCTGTAGGCTGTCACTCCTCTTCAGAAACTACAGATTTTTCATGCCCTCTCCACAGATACCTCTTCACTGTGGTCACATCTACAGTACATCTGTGGCTGTATTGCTGAGACATCCAAGCCACTGCATCGTAGTGAGGCCCACAGTTATGAACATTTATTTCTCAAAAATGTAATGGCTAATTTAATCAGGTGTTTGATACTTTAAATGCTCTACAAACAAAAGATAGAAAATCTCAGCTGATGATATACTAACATCTAAAAATTTTATTATATGTCCATTGAATGTATAAATGCTAGTTTACCTTTCATAAGTTGAGAGCTGTGATTGTCTTAGTAGCAATCTTTATACAAGTACTTACTTTTCCATCGCTGTCCCTTATTCGCCTGTCAAATTCATTCCCTTCCATGACGAGATATGTACTGTCAGGATGAATGATGCCACACTTCATTGCTATGGCTCTCGCAGTGTGTATATTGTCACCTGTTATCATACGGACTGTGATCCCTGCCTGTTGACATTGCTGTATGGCTTCTGGAACCTTAAAAAAATTAACATTAGTTATACTGGTCAATGGTGTTGTTGAAGGAGGAGTAGAAGAAAAGAGAGGGTGGGGTAGGGTTTAGATTGTGTGATTAACACACTAGGCAGAACTATGGACCTTAGTCATCAATTGCTGATATACATGTAAGCAATCAATTGCTGATATACATGTAGCACAGGAGGGCTTACTGCTACACACACAAGAAAAGATGTACACCTTTGGTCTTCTGTTTTCCACACCAGGAAAATAATTCCTTGATCGGGAGAGTTAATTCATAAGGAGGGACAAAAAATTAAGATAAGTATAGAACAGGGAGTGAACGAGACAACATCATACACACTTAAATATACAATTATAATTTATGGAATTCACACCCTCAGTTCTCTCTCTCTCTCTCTCTCTCTCTCTCTCTCTCTCTCTCTCTCTCTCTATCACTCCCCCCTTTCCACTTTCACCACTGCTCAAACAACACCATTCTCTCTCTAAACTAAGTAAAATTATACTGCCAAAAGTGTATTTAGACATGTGCAATATGTTAATGTTGTACAACTACATTCACAGTTCATTCTGTTGCAGCAGTTTGAATATTAAAGAAAAGTATGTATATGGGTTATGAAGGCAGTAAGGTGAGCTAAGTAAAATAAGCTTGTAGTGTTACACATTACTGCTGGTAGCATGCAGACTTTACTGCCTGAGCAACAACAGGTAGAAGTTCAGATTTTAATAATGTAGTGTATTTACACTGATGTACTGTTCTGGGTTTCATGTGCAATTAATGAGAATTATGAAGATATTCATTTGAAGCAAATTTACTCACAGCTGTGCAACATGATCTTTTACCATGCACCAAGTGACTTCAAGAAAAGGTCAATTGCTTCACCATGATATCCTATGTCATTTATTGTAAGCAGTGAAAATCAAATAATATCTGATCATCACAAACCAATTCTGTAATGTAATGTAAAGAGAAAGTCAGAGTTTGTCTATCAGTCAAATGATACAGATCAGTCTTTGTGTGGTATTAAAGCTGGTGTAAGCTATTGATTGTAATGGAAGTTAAGTTGTGATGCAGTACAGTTTATTCAGAGAAAAGGATTAGTTCCAAAGTATATTGTTTTCACAGATGACATTTATTTATGTGACAAAACTGTTCCAAAGGTGAAGTCAAACCTAGAGAAATTTACATAAAAGTGAATGAATTTTATATTTTACAAGATGGTAATTCAAAGAGATCGTATTTACAACTTTTCATAGAAATATGTGACACCTGTTTTGACTAAGGTGATATGAAATAATTTTTCTAAGAGAAATTCATCCTGGGAACTTAAAGATCATAGTTTACCTCTCCTATTGTGATTTCCTGTGGCTCATACTCTCAAAGACAGAAAGCGATGGTAATTCAGTAAAAATATTAAATAAATGAAGAATGAAGGGGACCACTAGCCATTAAGTAGAAGCACATATGTCCCTCATGCAATGTTGCTGCACAAGAGTGTGTGTGTGTGTGTGTGTGTGTGTGTGTGTGTGTGTGTGTGTGTTTACTCAAGGTCATTGAGCGATTTACCTGAAAGCTAACAAAGTTTTTATTCCTTTTTTCGTCTGCCTGTTTGTGACTCGACACTTCTACTATTCAGTGAGAAGTCTCCTTTATGCCTAAATTATTTATGTTCTACCAGAATTTTCCTTACCACATTTGTAAATGAAGAATAGTAACACAGTCAACAAAGATGCCAAACTCAGTAAAATGAAGGTGACATAAGTGGTAGAAAACAAACAAGTACTTGATTAACACTGAAATGAAACATTAGCAGATATAAAAAGAATTCTCACATTAGGAATAAAGGTTACATAGAAGGGATTGAGCAAAGGAGGTATCAGAATATCAGAAGCAGAGAGGAAAAGAAGTTTTCTAAATATGAGCCATCTTGGTGTCAAATACTGATACAGAACCGAGGAACTAATCCCTGAAAGTGAACACGGAGTACAATATTGTATGGAAGAGAAATGTGGACCATGGAAAACATTGAGAAGTAACAACTCGGAGCATTTTGCAATATTACTCTACAGAAAATACCCTCAGGTTTCAGGAAGAATGTAACAATTCTGATTCCAAAGAAGGCAGGTTCTGATAGGTGTGAACACTACCAAACAATCAGTTTAATGAGGCACGGTTGCAAAATATTTGACATGAATTACTCACAGAAGAATGAATGAACTTCTAGAAGTTGATCATTGGGACAATCAGTTTGGGTTCCAGAGAAAAGTAGGAACACACACGGCAATACTGATCCTACAACTTATTCTTGAAGGTAGGTTGAAGAAAGGCAACCTATGCTTATTGCATTTGTAGATTTAGAGAAAGATTTTAACAATGTTGACAGGACTACACTCTTTGAAATTCTGAAGGCAGAACATACGGAGAGCAAAAGGTTATTTCCGACCATAGTTGTAATAGTTGAGGACTATGAAAAAGAAATAGTAGTTGAGAAGGGAGTGAGACTGGGTTGTAGCCTATCACCAATGTTATTCAATCTATACACTGAGCAATCAGTAACAGGAACAAACAAGAAAATTGGAATGGGAATTTCACGTCACGGAGAGGAAATAAAAAGTTACAGTTAAGTATATTAACCACTACCTCGCAATATCTCCTCTCACTCATGGCTTTCACACTTCTCAGTTCCTCTGAATATGAAACAAACGAGGTATACTATTATTATAACACAAGACAGAAAAATGATATGCACTGTGAATGGAAAAATCTCTCTGGTACAAAAAGGATTAAAGTACACAAGTACAAAAATTTGTAATGCACTCGGGAGTAATATAAAGTGTCTAAAAGAAAATAAAACGCTATTAAAAAAAAAGCTAAAGGAATTTCTAGTGGAAAAATGTTTTTACTCTTTAGATGAATTCTTCAGCAGAGATAAATAATTTGAGTAGTAATTCAGATTATTTCTTTTGGCATTGTATCTGCATTGTTTTCTTATCACTATTGTATTGTTCATTATCTCTACTACACTATTGTATAGTACCAGTTTTGAATCATTCAGCTACCATGTGTAATGTACCAGTATGTATTGTATGATATCTATATTGTATCAGCTTTGACTCATTCCACATCCATGCGTAATCACACCATACTGGATCTATGGAATATGTATCTCAAATAAATAAATAAATGTCAATGACACTGTACTTCTGTCAGTGACAGGAAAGGCTTTGGAAGAAACATTAAATGGAACAGATAGTCCCTTGAAACAGATTATAAGATGAACATCAACAACAGTAAAACAATGGTAATGGAGTGTATATGAAGTATTAGGGTGGTGCATAACTTCAGAGAATTTTTTTTTGCATGTTAGTATTCCAGCTGCTATGTGTTTATTTATCAATTACTATTCTTATTTATAGTTCACTGTTGCTATTTGAGTTTACATTTTATCATTTGGAAATATTGAATGGAGATGTGGATGCTGGAAAATTGAGTGCCAAATGGAAAAGATCTGAACATTTTAAAAGCATTCTTCTGTTGGAGTTCAAAGGAGGGGTGACAGCAATAACTCTATTGCTGTCACCCCTCCTTTGAACTCCCAGAAGCATCTGCGCCATGTACAGGGATAATACCACTGGACAGACCATGGCAACAAAATGTTTTTCTCATTTTAAGCAGGCCTGTTCTGACACTAGTAGCTCCTCACTTTCAAGAAGACCTTCATGGCTTGAAGATCACTGAAATGCATTAATCCACAATAATCCATGAAAGTGTACTCAAGAACTGGTAGATGTGATGAATATGATCATTCCACCATTGTGCAACATTTATATGCTGTGGGGAAGATTCAAAAATTGGATGTAAGTTTTATGCATGCTCTAAACCAAAATCACAAAAATCAGCAGGTGGCCATAAGTGCACTCTGCTTGCTTATCATCAATTTGCTCATGAACAATAGCAATCATTTCTCTCCTGTATCACTACTAGTGATGAGGAATGGTGCCTTTATCCTAACATAAGGAAAAGAAAGAAATGGTTGAGCCCAAAATAAAGCAGATACTCCAAAAACAAAGACCTGTGAACATCCATGTTATGCATCTGGTGGAGCAGCGACAGTGTCGTGTACTACGAGTTACTGCCCTGAGGTGTAACCATCTCTGATGACATTTGTTGTCAACAACTGAGACACCTTGCTGGTGCAATCCAAGAACTACTATCATGAAGACTGCCTGCATTCTGCTACACTGGCAAAAAACACTGTACAGGAGTTGGTCAGACAGTGTGAAGTGATGGTGCTACTACACGATGTTCTGCCATACTGACAAAAAAACACTGTACAGGAGTTGGGCTGGGAAGTCATTCTGCAGTCACCTTACTCACCTTGCATCCTCAGAATGTCACCTTTTCCACTCTCTTCCAAACAACGTTCAAGGTACTTCCTTTCCAGATGAAAATGTGCTCCAAACAAGACTTGGTGAGTTCTTTGCCTCACAACCACATGATTTTCACAGTCACAAAATCGTAAAGTTACCCCAGCATTGGCAGACTGTCATAAATAGTGAAGGATAATATAAGACTCATGACTAAAGTTGCTGTTATGTACGCCGGCCGCTGGTGGCCGAGTGGTTCTGACGCTACAGTCTGGAACCGCGCGACCGCTACGGTCGCAGGTTCGAATCCTGCCTCGGGCATGGATGTGTGTGTTGTCCTTAGGTTAGTTAGGTTTAAGTAGTTCTAAGTTCTAGGGGACTTATGACCTCAGCAGTTAAGTCCCATAGTGATCAGAGCCATTTGAACCATTTTTCTGTTATGTGCATCTGTTGTGTTTATTAAACTTATGGAAAAATGCTATGAAATTATGCATCAACATAATAATTCAGGTAATGCAAAGGGAATTAGACTGGGAAATGAGAAACTAATAGTAGTGAATGACGTTTGCTATTTGGGCAGTAAAGTAACTGGTGGCAGCTGAAGAATAGACGATATAACATACAGACTGGCAACAGCAATAGAAGCATAGCTGAAAAAGAGGAATTTGTTAACAAATAATATGAACTTAAGGATTTTGAAGTCTTTTCTGAAAGTATCTGTCTGGAGTGTAGCCTTGCATGGAGGTGAAGCATGGATCATCCATTAAGCAGTTAAGACAAGAAGAGAACAGAAGTGTTTGAAATAAGGTGCTATGAAAGAATGTTGGAGTGAGATAGGTAGATCGAATAACTTTTGAGGTGGTACCAAATCAAATCAGGGAAAAAAGGATTCTATGGCACAAGCTGATTTAAAGAGAAAACTGGCTGATAAGGCATATCCAGAAGTATCCAGGAATCCTCAATTTCTTAGTGGAAGGATGTGTGGACAGGCAAAAATTCTGGAGAGAGACTAAGGCTTGAATACAGTAAACAGATTTTAACGGATGTAAGTTATGGTATTTATGTAGATACAAAGCAGCTTGCACAGCTAGAGTAGCATGGAAAACAATGATGGTGTGGTGTACTACAAATTGCTCCCCTCAAGTGTATCTATCATTGCTGACATTTGTTGTCAACAACTGAGACATCTCGCAGATGCAGTCTAAGAATAATGACCATGAAGGATATATGAACTGATGGTGCTACTCCACGATAACCAGCGTTCAGAACAACAACAAAAAGAACACAGAAAATGACGAAGTACTATAAAAAAAGGAGACAAAGGTTAAATTCTGCATCAGTCTATGACAGAAAATATGATAATACACACAACAAAGTTTATGTTATTCACAGATAGGTGGTACACTAGTATTTCCTCCATGAGGTTCACCAGTGACTATAGTGACAGGAGGGGCTTCAAACCAATGGCTTAAGAAAATAAATTTGCCAAAGAGTGAGAATTGCAGATTCTGTACAGTTGAATAAATGCTAGGTAAGAGAGAGAATAAGAAATAAATATAAGCATAGGCTTCGGTGGCCATTGTCATGCTCAATAAAATTTTTCTGGGTTTGTGACCACATTGTCAATATATATAAAACTACCAATGTTTCGATCCCTGTAGCAAGCAACGTTCATCAGTCTGTTTTGTTTTCTGCTGAACGAGAAAACTATGTTTCTTATATATACCTGCAAGACCTGGCTGTTGTCTAATTCTGATAGGCTGTTAAGGATGAAGGGGAGGGATGTTAGAAGTCTTTATTGGCGTTTTCATTATTTCTTTTCATTGTTGGAAACCCAACATTTTGATTGGTGTTTGCATCACTGCATGTGATTGGTGGAAATTAGCGAATGGAAAACTAGGGGGCAGCTGTGATGTGGCATTGTTTCCCTGCTGTTTAGGATCAAAATGGTTCAAATGGTTCTGAGCACTATGCGACTTAACTTCTGAGGTCATCAGTCGCCTAGAACTTAGAACTAATTAAACCTAACTAACCTAAGGACAACACACACATCCATGCCCGAGGCAGGATTTGAACCTGTGACCGTAGCAGTCGCTCGGTTCCATACTGTAGTGAGTAGAACCACACGGCCACTCTGGCCGGCCGCTGTTTAGGATCATCTGAGGTGTGCCAGTACTCTATGTGGTTGCTGCAGTCTAACGCATGCCTGTATGTGTTTCTTCACATGAGCTATCATCCCGTAGCACTGTTATTATTGGCAGCGAAGATGTTGGAAGTCAGTACCTCTCCTTTCTGTTCATGTTGGATGGTCACTTAGCTATTTCTATTGCCTCTCTAATCTTCCTTCTGAAAGTTGGTTCAAATGGCTCTAAGCACTATGGGACTTATCATCTGAGGTCATCAGTCCCTTCTGAAAGTAAGAGGCTGTTTCGCCAGTATACAAGCTTCACTAAAATCAATCTGTTCACTGCACTCATCCTGGTGATCTGTCACTGCTGACATGGTGTGCTGTCTTAGTCGGATATATCTTTCATGTTCAGATATCCTGTCTTGCCTGCATACACTAATCCACATTCACATCTGATTTTGTAGAATCCAGCACCATGTAATTTGCCAACTGTATCTTTTGTTGTGCGAAAACATCTTCTATCCTGTTGTTGCTTCAAAAAAATCAGCTTGATGTCTGCTCGACAGAGAATTTTGCCCACCTGTTCAGTAACTCCTTGATCATATGATAATAGAGTAAGGTTTTGTGCTTCCTTTGGCTATATTCTATTGCCTTCGTTTTTTCTATTACTTTCATTCCATAACCATTAACACAAAAAATAGACTTGAGGGTTTGTAGTTCACCCTTTAGATGTTCCTCACTACTGATCCTGTGAGCCCTCTTGGTTAAAGTGTGCTGCTGGTTGAGGTGTTGGAGGAAACTTTCCCTCCATGCGACCAGATAATAAAAGTATCGTAAATATATTGGAGCCAACATTCTGGGCATAATGGTGCGGACTGGAGTGCTTGTTCTTCAAATGCTTCCATAAAGATGTTTGCTGCAATAGGTGAGAGAGGGGAGCCCATAGTTACACCTTCTGTCTGTTCATAAGACTCCCCTTTCCACCTGAAATAGGTGGTCATTAAACAATGGCGCATTAGGTCACAGATATGAGGCGCCATGCATTCCTCTAAGATGTTCATGGTGTCTTGTAGTGGAAAATTTGTGAATAAAGACTTCATGCTAAAGGTAACCATCAGGTCTGTGGCTGAGATACACTTTTCTTCTAAAGGTTCCACAAAATTGATGGAGTTCTTAACATACAAATTTGTGTGGTCCACCAAATGTCAGAGCTTTGGAGCCAGTTCCTTCACTAGGCTGTACGCTGGTGAATTAATGGTACTCACAATCGGTTGTAAAGGAAAAGCCTTTTAATGGACCTTCGGTACACCATATATTCTTGGTGCCAGTGGAACTGGTGGGATGAGTTTTCCGACCATGTCGAAGAAATTCATTCTAGTTTGCTTTAGCAGTGCTTGCAGTGATTTGATTATCTTGGCCATTGGATATCCCTTAAGTTTCTTAAAAATGGGTTCACTCAGAAGATCCTCCATTCGTTTGTTATAATTGTCCATGTTCAACACAACGGTCGCATTTCCCTTGTCTGCTTGTGCTATTACTAAATGAGAGCCCGCATCTTGTGGTCGTGCGGTAGCGTTCTCGCTTCCCACGCCCGGGTTCCCGGGTTCGATTCCCGGCAGGGTCAGGGATTTTCTCTGCCTCGTGATGACTGGGTGTTGTGTGATGTCCTTAGGTTAGTTAGGTTTAAGTAGTTCTAAGTTCTAGGGGACTGATGACCATAGATGTTAAGTCCCATAGTGCTCAGAGCCATTTGAACCATTTTTTGAACTAAACGAGAGCTGTTCTTCAGTTCCATAAACAAGGTGAAGAATATCTGTTACAAGCCAGCAGAGCTTTGTTACAGGAAAGGATCTGCCATGTTTGAGTAAGTATTGACACAAACAACTGGAAAGTTTGTCAACTGCACCTTTTCTTTGCTGGAAATCTGGACATGGATGACTGGGAGTAGGTTGACATGTTAATCTTTCAACAAGCTACAAGGTCAGGCGATAGTACCGCCATCAATCAGATGAGGAAGTTCGGCAAATGGGAGCAGAAAACCACTGAGAAAGGACTGATGCTGGACACTCAATAGATGATGGTTAGCCTTTCCAGCCACATCTTAAGCAATTCAGCCACATAAATTCTGGCTAAAGGGATGACTTTTTGCAGTCACACCAAAACGAGTCCCAAAAGAAGACAGTATTGAATCTGTTGAAGCTTTGATTTATCATCTATCACGAGCTGAGGCAGACAGGATTAGACAAGAAAATGTATAGGTCCTGACTCAAGCAAGGCCTCTGAAATGAAATATCACCAAGGAGGAACGTCATGCTATTGCAGAACTGAAGAATAGCTCTCATTTAGTAATAACATGAGCAGACAAGGGAAATGCAATCGTTGTGTTAGACATGGAGGATTATAACAAAAGAATGGAGGAACTTCTGAATGAACTCATTTACTTAAGAGAGATCTGATGGGTAAGATAATCAATTGACGCAAGCGTTGCTTAAGCAAACTAGAATGGATTTCAACAGAGCCAGAAGACTCATCCCACGTGTTCCACAGGCACCAAGAATATATGGTGTACCGAAGGTCCATAAAGAGGCCTTTCCTTTGTGAGTAACATTAATTCATTGATGTACAGTATAGCAAAGGAACTGGCTCCAAAGCTCCTACATTTGGTGAATCAAACAAATTCATACATTAAGTACTCCACTCATTTTGTGGAACCTTCAGAAGTAAAGTGTATCTCGGCCACAGACCTGATGGTTAGCTTTGGTGTGAAGTCTTTATTCATGAATGTACCAGTACAAGACACCATGAACATCTTAGAGGAATGCATGGCACCTGGTATCTGTTATCTAGTGCACCACTGTTTAAGGACCACTTATTTCAGGTGGAAAGGGGAATTTTATGAACAGACAGATGGCGTAGCTATGGGCTCCCCTCTCTCGCCTATTGCAGCAGACATCTTTATGGAAGCATTTGAGGAAACAGTGCTCCAGTCCACACCATTATGACCAGAATGTTGGCTTCGATATGCTGATGATACTTTCGTTATCTGGTCACACGGAGAGGACGAGTTACAAAGTTTCCATTGATACCTCAACCAGCCGCACAGCAGAATCCAATTCTCTACGGAGAAGGAAAAGAATGGGATGCTACCTTTCCTTGATGTGGAAGTTTACAGAAAACCTGATGGTAAACTGGGCCATAGATTATGTAGAAAGCCAACCAGTACTGACAGGTACTTGCATGCCTCCTCCCATCATCACCCTATGCAGAAGAAATCTGCCCTGCACACTTTAACCAAGAGGGCTCACAGGATCACTGATAAGGAACATCTAAAGGGTGAACTACAAAACCTCAAGTCCATTTTTGTGCCACGGTTATGGAATGAATGTAATAGATAAAACTATGGCAACAAGAATGAAGGCAATAGGGGATAGCATAAGAAAGTACAAAACATCGCTCTATTACCATATGTTCAAGGTGTCACTGAACAGGTGGGCAAAATTCTCCACTGAGCAGGCATCAAGCTGGTTTTGTGAAGCAGCAACAGAATAAAAGATGGTCTTCGCACAACAAAAAATAAAGAGAAACTAAATGCTGCTAGAGTCTAAAAAATCGGGTTCAAATGTGGATTAGTGCATGTAGACGAGACAGGGCTACTATTCAGCACACGGATATCTGAACACGAAATATATATCCGACTAAGACAGCACACCAAGTCAGCAGTGGCAGATCACCAGGATGAGTGCAACAAACAGATTGATTTTGGTGAAGCATGCATACTGGTGAAACAGCCTCTTACTTTCAGAAGGAAGATTAGAGAGGCAATAGAAATATCCAAGCGACTGGCCAACGTGAACAGAGAGGATAGGTACCAACTTCCAACATCTTGGCTGCCTGCAATAACAGCACTAGAGGACGATAGCTGAAGTGAAGCAACACATACAGGCATGCGTGAGACAGTAGCAGCCGTAGGTACATAGATTACTGACGCACCTTGGCTTGTGCTTGAAAGCAGGAAAACAACGCCACATCACAGCTGCTGCGTAGTTTTCCATTTGCCAATTTCGACCTATCACAAGCAGTAATGCAAACACCAATCAAAACCTTGGGTTCCAACGAATGAAAAGAAATAATAAAAACACCAACAAAGGCTTCTAATATCCCTCCCCTTCATCCTTAACAGTCTATCAGAATTAGACAACAGCCATGTCTGCACGTATATAAGATACAAAGTTTTCTCATTCAGCAGTAAACAAAACACACTGAAGAAGGTTGCTTGCAGAAGAACCGAAACGCCCGTAGTTTATATGTATTGACAATATGGTCACAAACCCAGAAAAATTTTATTGAATGTGATAAAAAATAAGTTAATGCCAAAGTCGTACTAGAAGAACAGACAAATTAGGAAAACATCTACTACATTTTCCACAGTTATATAAATGGTACAGGAAGCAGATTCTAAATCTACACTTATAGTTTGTAAACCACTGTAAAGTTTATGGCAGAGAGTGAGTCCTACTGTATCAGTTATTAGTGATTTTTGTTGTTCCACGCATCTATGGAGCACACATAGCAAGACTGTTCAAAGTCTATATGAATGCTGTCATTAGTGTAATATTGTGTTCAATATCCTCGTGGGAGTGATTCAAATGGAGATGTAATATATTCCTATGTGAAAAACTCTTAAAGTTGGTTCTAAAACCATTATAAGTTGGTTTTCACAAGATAGTCTGCATCTATCCTCAAATTTCTGACAGTTCAGTTATTTCAGCAAATTCAAGACACTCTCCCATGGGTCAAAGAAACCTGTGATCATTCATGCTGCCTTCTTTGTACCCATTCAAGATACCTGTTAACTCTATTTGGTACAGATGCCACACACTTATTATTTTGTTTTAGAATGGGTCACATTAATATTTTGTGCGCAGTATCCTTCGTACAGTCATGGATTTCCTTAGTATTCTACCAATGAACAGCCATCTGCCACGTCCTTTACTTTTGACTGAGCCTGTATGATTTTTCCATTTCATATCCCTATCAACTGACCCCCTCCCCCCCATGAACCATGGACCTTGCCGTTGGTGGGGAGTCTTGTGAACCTCAGTGATACAGATAGATGTACCATAGGCGCAACTACAGTTGAAAGGTATTTGTTGAAAGGCCAGACAAACTTGTGGTTCCTGAGGAGGGGGCAGCAGCCCTTTCAGTAGTTGTAGGGGCAACAGCTTGGATGACTGACTAAACTGGCCTTGTAACATTAACCAAAATGGCCTGGCTGTGCTATTACTATGAATGGCTGAAAGCAAGGGGAAACTACAGCCATAATTTTTCCCAAGGGCATGCAGCTTTAGTGTATGGTTACACAACATTCCATTAGCATTACTGATAGCCTTGGGAGAGCCAGCCATGACAAAACTCTACCATTGGGTGAGCAAAGTGTATGTGACAGCCAAAGTAGCCTCAGATTTCAAGAAGGATATAATAATTCCAATAACAAAGAAAGCAGGTGTTGACAGGTGTGGAAATTACCAAACTATCAATTTAATAAGTCATGGCTGCAAAATACTAACATGAATTCTTTACAGACAAATGGAAAAACTGTTACAAGACAACCTCAGGGAAGATGAGTGTGGATTCTGTAGAAATGTGGCACATGCAAGGCAATACTGACCCTATGACTTATCTTAGAAGAAAGATTAAGGAAAGGCAAACCAATGTTTCTAGCATTTGTAGACTTAGAGAAAGCTTTTGACAATGTTGACTGGGATACTCTCTTTCAAATTCTGAGGGTGCCAGGGATAAAATACAGGGAGTGAAAAGCTATTTACAATTTGTACAGAAATTAGATGGCAGTTATAAGAGTCGAGAGGAATCAAAGGATAGCAATGGTTGGGAAGGGAGTGAGACAGGATTGTAGACTATCCCCAATGTTATTCAATCTGTATATTGAGCAAGCAGTAAAGGAAACAAAAGAAAAATTTTGAGTGAGAAGTAAAATCTAGGGAAAGGAATAAAAGCTTTGAGGTTTGCCGATGACGTTGTAATTCTGTCAAAGACAAAAAGGGGCCTGGAGGAGCAGTTGAATGGAATGGACAGTGTCTTGAAGGGAGGATGTAAGATGAACATCAACAAAAACAAAACGAGCATAATGGAATGTAGTAACATTAAATCAGGTAATGCTGAGGGAATTAGATTAGCAAATGAGAAACTTCAGGTAGTAGATGAGATTTGCTGTTTGGAGAGCAAAATAACAGATGATGGTCTAAGTAGAGAGAATATAAAATGTAGACTGGCAATGGCAAGGAAAGCATTTCTGAAGGAGAGAAACTTCTTAACATTGAGCATAGACTTTAGTGTCAGGAAGTCTTTTCTGAAAGTACTTGTTCGGAGTGTAGCCATGTATGGAGTGAAACATGGACAATAAATAGTTTAGACAAAAAGAGAATGGAAGCTTTTGAAATGTGGTGCTACAGAAGAATGCTGAAGATTAGATGGGTAGATCATGTAACTAATGAGGTGGTACTGAATAGGATTGGCACAACTTGACTTGAAGAAGGGATCAGCTAGTAGGACATGTTTTGAGGCATCAATGGATCACCTGTTTAGCATTGGAGGAAGCGTGGAGGGTAAAAACTGTAGAGAGAGATCAAGGGATGAATACACTAAGCAGATTCAGAAGGATGTAGGTAACAGTAGTTACTCGCAGACGAAGAAGCTTGCACAGGATAGAGCAGCATGAAGAGCTGCATCAAACCAGTCTCTGGACTGAAGTCTACAACAAAAACAACGACAACCCTATAAACTCTTTCAAAAAGGTACCTGTTGGCACAGTTAAAAGTAGTCCACCTTCTCTTTGAATGCAAATGCAATATGTCAACTTCTGAAATAAAGTAAACAGCTACAACAATGGACAGCTTCATGCAATAATCACCTGTTAGCATTTTTTCTGTCAGCATTTCAGTTTATTTCATCACTGAAGTTAGATGGTTCTCTTTGCAGTCTGCAAAATGAGTTTCCTGATGAAGAAAGAATTGAAATTGTGGAAGTATATATGAAAGCAGGTTCGATTATGAAAACTAGTGAAATTTTTGGGGTCAAGTATCTAGACAGAAGACAATCAGCAAAGACAGAAATACAGAGTCTGTACGAAAATTGGTGCACCTACAGATCTCTTTCAAATGTAAAATGACAAAGAATTCCTTCGCTTCACAGACCAGAAGTTACTGCAGATATTCCCTGAAGTATTATTCAGAGCCCAAAGAAGTCAACATGTAAATTGGCCCAAGAAGTGTATGTAAGTAGGAGTTGTCAGCGGATATTGAAAAGTCTTAATTTGAAGCCATATCATGTGATTGTTGTGCAACAATTATGGGAGGATGATAGAAACATGTAGATTATTGCACATGGTTTGTTAGAAAATTTCTATTATGTCATGAGTAATGAAGCATGGTTTCATCTGCTTCATTCTGGGGTTGTGAATTCACAGAACACGAGGTATGGGACAATGGAGAACCCAATCTGTGTGTGTCATTCCATGATGAAAAAGCCCACATTTGGTGCAGTGTAACAGCAATGCTCATCATTGGACTGACATTTTTGACACTACCCTCAAGACGGTTGCATTTTAGATACATTTTGTGCTCACATGACTGAATATGAAAGAGAATACTGTTTCTTGAAGCAAGATGGGGACAACATGCCACATATCTAAAGTATTCCTGGAGCAAGTCCATGATATTTTCACTGTATCTAACATGATTTTTTCTTGTGAGGACACTTGAACAGGAAGGTCTATAAAACAAACCCACACATAATACAGGACCTGAAAGACAACATCAGCCATGAAGTTTCCCCAATTGATAGCTGAACTATATGCCAGATGTATCTGAATATGCTTAGAAATTAATGATGATGTAAATAAAATAGAAAGAAACTTCCACATGGGAAAAATATATTAAAAACAAAGATTCCAAGACTTACCAAGCGGGAAAGCGCCGGCAGACAGGCACATGAACAAAACACACAAACACACACACAGAATTATGAGCTTTCGCAACTGGCAGTTGCTTCGTCAGGAAAGAGGGAAGGAGAGGGAAAAATGAAAGGATGTGGGTTTTAAGGGAGAGGGTAAGGAGTCATTCCAATCCAGGGAGCGGAAAGACTTCCCTTAGGGGAAAAAAAGGGACAGGTGTACACTCGCACACACACACCCACACACATATCCATCCGCACATACACAGCACCTGCTGTGCCTGTCTGCCGGCGCTTTCCCGCTTGGTAAGTCTTGGAATCTTTGTTTTTAATGAATATGCTTAGACATACACAGCTGTATACTGATGTTGCAAAGACTCACTTTCAATATCTTCTATAAATTTATTTTTCACTGTATTTTTAATTGTAAATAAATGGTAAGTCCATTTCAGGTCCTCATTTCTGTAATTTCATTGCATCCCTTTATACTTACATGGGTTAATTTCTGCACTACCCTGTATTTGTATTAGTTGACCATTTCCAGTTGTGACTCATTGATATTATAGTCATAGGACACTAAGTGCACAATTTTATATTCCTGAAAATTTAAAGCAAGTTTCTAACCTTTTGCACCGCTTTCAGATCTTATCTAGATTGGACTAAATATTTGTACTGTGTCTTTCAGTAGTGCCTGGCTATAGATAACTGCACCATCAGTGAAAAGTCTGAGGTAACTATTAATATTGTTTGCTAGGCCATTAATATACATCAGGTACAGAAATAGTCCCCACACACTTCCCTGGTGCACATCAGAAGTTACTTCTACATTTGATGATGATTTTCCATCCAAGACAACTTGCTGTGTCCTTTCTATCAAATAATTCTCACTCCAGTCACAAATTTTGCTTGATACCCCATGTGATTCAATATGTACACTGAACAAGCAGTAAAGGAAACCAAATAAAATTTTGAAGATGGAATTAAAGTTGAGGGAGAAGAAATAAAAAACACTAAGGTTTGTTAATGACATTTTAATTATGTCAGAGACAGCAAAGGACTTGGAAGAGCAGTTGAATGGAGTGAACAGAGTCTTGGAAGGAGGATATAAGATGAACATCAACAAAAGCATAACAAAGACAATGGAATGTAGTCGAATTAAAGTGGGTGATGCTGAGAGAATTAGATAACAAAATGAGTATGTGAAAGTAATATATGATTTTTGCTATTTGAACAGGAAAATAAATGATGATGGCTGAAGTAAAGAAGATATAAAATGTAGACTGGCAATGGCAAGAAAAGAATTTCTGAAGAAGACAAATTTGTTAACACTGAATACAGATTTAAGTGTTAGAAAATTTGTTCTGAAGGTATTTATCTGAGCTATAGCCATCTGTGGAAGTGAAACATGGATGATAAACAGTTTAGACAGAAAGAGAGTAGAAGTTTTCAACATGTGGTGTTACAAAATAATGTTGAAGATAGATCACATAAACTATGAAGTCTGTTCAAAAAATTCTGGAACTTTATCCACAAAATATTTTTACGCTTACCTTTTGCTTCTTGTGCATGGTCTCCTTCAAAATACTCCCTTCCACAATTGACAGACAGTTCCCAATGCCATTTACACTTCTGGAAGGAGACTTTGCACGACTCTTGCTCGATCGTGTGAAGCACCATCTGTGAATTTGCTTCTGTCTTGTCTACTGTTGCAAATCTTCATCCTTTGAATGGGGTTTTCAACTATTGGAATAAAAAAAACTGCAGTGGCAAGGTCTGAAAATTACAGAGGATGAGGCAGCACAGTGATTTTGTTTTTTGTGGGATAGTCATGCACCAATAGGGATGAATATGTCTCACCCCATTTCAGGGTGTTTCCTTCTCACATTTTCTCGCAGGTGTTACAATACATTCTGATAGTACCATCAATTAACACTTTATTCCTGTGACATGAATTCATGATGAACTAATCCTTCAGGGTCAAAGAAGACTATCAGCATGGCTCTGACATTTGACCTGACCTGTCGTGCTTCTTTTGGTCTTGAAGAAGTTTTCCCAACACATTGTGAAGTTTGAAACTTGGTCTCAACATCACAACCATAGACCCACATCTCATCACCAGTTACAATTTTTATAATGAACGTCACGAGCGTTTCATACTTATTTGCACAATGTAAAAGCTCTTCACACATTGCAAGGTGAAGGTCTGTGTGGTCTTGACCCATAAGCCATGGGACGAAGTTGGTTGGAGCATGATGCTTTCCAAAATGCTGTGCCAGTATTTCATGACATGATCCAACTGAAATGTTACATTCTTCCACAAACTCTCAGACAGTCAGTCTTCAATTGGAATGCACAGTTTTGTTGATGTTTCTGACATGATCATCAAGGTATATGCCAAAGGGTGTCCTGAATGAGGGTCATCTTTAACTTCCGTCTGGCCATTTTTAAACTGTGTGAACAATTTGTAACACAAAAGACAGCATAAGCACACATCACCATAGGCTTCCTGCATCATTTGGTAATGTAAAAGCTCTTCACACATTGCAAGGTGAAGGTCTGTGTGGTCTTGACCCATAAGCCATGGGATGAAGTTGGTTGGAGCATGATGCTTTCCAAAATGCTGTGGCAGGATTTCATGAAACGATCCAACTGAAATGTTACATTCTTCCACAAACTCTCAGACAGTCAGTCTTCAATTGGAATGCACAGTTTTGTTGATGTTTCTGACATGATCATCAAGGTATATGCCAAAGGGTGTCCTGAATGAGGGTCATCTGTAACTTCCGTCTGGCCATTTTTAAACTGTGTGAACAATTTGTAACACAAAAGACAGCATAAGCACACATCACCATAGGCTTCCTGCATCATTTGGTAATGTAAAAGCTCTTCACACATTGCAAGGTGAAGGTCTGTGTGGTCTTGACCCATAAGCCATGGGATGAAGTTGGTTGGAGCATGATGCTTTCCAAAATGCTGTGGCAGGATTTCATGAAACGATCCAACTGAAATGTTACATTCTTCCACAAACTCTCAGACAGTCAGTCTTCAATTGGAATGCGCAGTTTTGTTGATGTTTCTGACATGATCATCAAGGTAGATGCCAAAGGGTGTCCTGAATGAGGGTCATCTTTAACTTCCATCTGGCCATTTTTAAACTGTGTGAACAATTTGTAACACAAAAGACAGCATAAGCACACATCACCATAGGCTTCCTGCATCATTTGGTAATGTAAAAGCTCTTCACACATTGCAAGGTGAAGGTCTGTGTGGTCTTGACCCATAAGCCATGGGATGAAGTTGGTTGGAGCATGATGCTTTCCAAAATGCTGTGGCAGGATTTCATGAAACGATCCAACTGAAATGTTACATTCTTCCACAAACTCTCAGACAGTCAGTCTTCAATTGGAATGCGCAGTTTTGTTGATGTTTCTGACATGATCATCAAGGTAGATGCCAAAGGGTGTCCTGAATGAGGGTCATCTTTAACTTCCATCTGGCCATTTTTAAACTGTGTGAACAATTTGTAACACAAAAGACAGCATAAGCACACATCACCATAGGCTTCCTGCATCATTTGGTAATGTAAAAGCTCTTCACACATTGCAAGGTGAAGGTCTGTGTGGTCTTGACCCATAAGCCATGGGATGAAGTTGGTTGGAGCATGATGCTTTCCAAAATGCTGTGGCAGGATTTCATGAAACGATCCAACTGAAATGTTACATTCTTCCACAAACTCTCAGACAGTCAGTCTTCAATTGGAATGCGCAGTTTTGTTGATGTTTCTGACATGATCATCAAGGTAGATGCCAAAGGGTGTCCTGAATGAGGGTCATCTTTAACTTCCATCTGGCCATTTTTAAACTGTGTGAACAATTTGTAACACAAAAGACAGCATAAGCACACATCACCATAGGCTTCCTGCATCATTTGGTGTGGCTCTGTAAAGGTTTTCGTATGTTTCATGGAAAATTTAATGCAGATGTATTGCTCCTGTAACCCTACCATTTGGAAATTTACAAACTGTGTTACACAAAGTTCTGTTCAGTACAGCACTGAAGAATAACTAACAGACAAACAATGGACCTGGCAGTTACACATTAAACACAGGTGTGCACAGGGATGCCAATGCACTGGTATGAAATTATGAATGTTCTGGAGTTTTTTGAACAGACCTCATATGAGGCGGCACAACCTTACCAAAAGAAGGAACCGGTTGAGAGAACACATTCTGAGACATCAAGGGAACGCCTATTTAGTACTGGAGGGAATTGTGGGGTGGGAGATTAAAAATAATGGAGGGAGACCAAGAGATGAATACAGTAAGCAGATTCAGAAGGATGTAGGGTGCAGTAGTTATTTGGAGGTAAAAATGCTCACACATTATAGAGTAGTATAGAGAACTACAACAACCAGTCTTCCAACTGAAGACCACAACAAGAAAAACAATCCTATACAATTGTACCTTCTGATAGTAGGCATACACATGATACTAAGTCACAAATCAAGGAATACTCCATCTAACTGACTGCCTTGATCCAAATCTTTCTGTATGTCAATTGTGAGTTGGGTTTCACGACTCTGATGGCTGGCAAGGAGGTTGTCATTCTGCTCAAGGTATCTAATTATGTCTGAGTCCAGGATATGTTCTAAGATTCTACAACAGATGGATGTGAAGGATACTGGATGGTAGTTTTGTGTATCACTTCTGCTACCTTGCTTGTAGACAGACGTGGCATATGCTTTCTTCCACTCACTGGGCACCCCAACAATCCTCTAATGGTCTTCAGATGACTGGAGAGACAGTGTGGTACTGGGGTACAAGACTCACACGTCTCTCACAGTTGACTCACGTATTGTGTGCAGCCGATCTTCTTCTTGGGTCACACAGCTGCATCGATCTTCACAAATTCTTCTTTTCCGAAGACTATAACTGGTTAAGAGAATTTCAAAATAGACTTCTTTTCTACTTTTGAAATGATTCTGTACTCTCAGGATACTTTGGTTCGACTCTGTTATATTTTCATCTCCACAATAAAACAATTTCACAAGTTTCACACAAACATTCAACTCTCCCAAGTCAACCCCATCTTGGACCATTAGAAGCTAACAAATACAATTATAATATGTTTGGTTTAATAACAACTATAAAACCAGTTCTTGCTTCTCCCAAGTCCAACACCTAAAAAGTCAAATGTAAAAGTATTTTTGTTCAATAAATAAATCATTTGTTCACAACAATACAGTGTAAGGTAACAGGGGATAATATGGAACTCTTTCAAGTAATTTAAAATTTAAAGCACAGCAGCAGAGATAATATGCTGGGCAAAACAGACCAGAAAATACTTGTTTTGGGTTTTGAAGGGCATTGTAGTTCTGTTGCATAGTGTTTCAATTTTCTTTTAATTGCAACGAATTATATAAGTGTGGTGATAATTTGTAAAATTATATAATGTATTTAGATTTAAGTATTTAAATGTTATAACATGCTGTAAACGAATTGTGGCCATGTTTAGGGATTATTTGGACTACTGTGGTGTCATGTAACCCGACTCAGGACTGTGGATATGAGCGGGAAAATCAGGGTCTTTTGTCATTGGCCGTTGTGGTGCCAAGTTGGGAGCAGCAAAGTGGCGCGAGTGGAAGCATGGACGCCAGTGTATGTGAAGGAACAAAGTGAACGTGTGTGGGTGTGAGACAAACAGTGTACGAATTGCACCGATTCTTATTTGTGAACTTAAAAATGCATGGCCGCAATGTTTAAGTGTTTCTTTTGAATAAATAAGTTTCAATCTGAACATGTATAATTCAATTCACTGCTCTTCAAAAGCCAGCCAATATATGACTCAATAAAATGCAACCATTTACTACCAACCCCCTTTGCAGACAAGCCACGTGCAAAATAGGTAGTAAACGAGCCCGACATCAGTTGCAATTGGGGGCTCATCCAGGATAGGACTTTCTTCCATATTCCATAGTATTTCGGAATCGGATGTCCGTCTGATGTTAGGCTTTTGAACAGTCAGTGTGGGGGCTCTGAGCTAAATCGGTACATTAGCATTACCGGTGTGTTTGTGCTGGACAAGATACGCGCTGCCCCATGGTTATACCGATATAAGGCCACCACGATTGTGAAGCAGTCAATTGCACAGTCTGTTGAGTCGAACACGTATTGCCACAGGTAAAACCGCCGTGTCCACGTGTTGCCGCGGTTAAAACAGTCGTCCGTGCCGTGACCACGAGTTGCCGCAAGAAAAAACCGTCGTCCGTGCCATGTCCGTGTGTTGGTACGGGTAAAGCAGTCGAAGCTGTACCCACGTACTGCCGACGATCAATGCAGTTGTCCGTGCCACTGACCAACACGACTACATGCTGCCAGGGGCCCACGCAACGTGTTCTCGCTCCTGATCGAGTTTGCTGCATGTCCATTTGCTGCGTGTCCACGCCGCTGATTATGATTCATTGCATAGCTGTGCTGTGGAGCTCACTGCAGACATTGTGTCACAAGAGGATTTAAAAGATAAGTACAGCCAGCAGTTACATTGCAGAATTGTGCCCTTTCATTAGCCATGGCCGATGAGACATGTGAATCTCAAAGTGAAGGCGAATCAATCGATGTTAGGTGTAACTGTAGTAGCCCTAGTATGCCAAAAGAAATAGGCTGGATACCAGGAAGCGACCCGAGTACATTTTTTGTAAAACTTACTAGTAAATTGGGAGAAATAGACTCGAAAATAGGGAATATAAACACTGCAATATATGGAGAAATGGATTCGAAAATAGGGGATATGGAATTAAGGCTTAGTGATAAGATAAAGACAGTGAGTGAAAAATTTGATCAGCTAGATCTCAGATTCACTCAAATTACAGATAAAGTCGAAAACACAGTTAAAATTGTTGAGGGAATTATTGAGAGAGTTGATGAGGTTGAAAGGGGACTAGTAGCCAAGGTGGACACTGTGCAAAGTAATCTTGTGGGGCAGATTCAAGTACAGGAACAGAAGTGCACATTATTTCAAAAACAAACAGAGGTAGACATTGTATCCATTAAGATAGGAGTGCTGCATTGCCATAAGGGAATTACTGACAATAAGAAGGAATTAGAAGGGGAAATAAATGTCTTGAGGGAAATAGTTAATACTGTGGCAGCAGGGAATGGAAATTTATTGTTGGGATATCCTCTGGGGCATGGATTTCAGTCAAAACCTTTCAGTGGGGCGAATAAATACCATGCAGTTGACTTTCTAGCTGCGTGTAAGGATAACTTTGTGACAGGGATGAGTGAGCAGGCAAAAATTAAATATGTTAAGAGATAGTTGTAAGGGGGTAATTTTAAAACCTTTGAAAACCTGTTCTTGAACAAATACTGGGGCCAGGCATAACAATTAAGATTGCAAAACAATTTTTTGAATGGAGCCAGTAACAAGAGTGGCAAGGAAAGTATGAGAGAGTTCTGTGTTAGAGAACTGAATAAATTAAATCATTTGGATAGGCCACTGGGTGTATTAACAGAAATATCTACACTAAAGAGAAGATTACCAGAGCATTTGCAATGGGATTTGATTCACAGTGCAACAGATTCAGTGGAAGAACTTCTGAATTTTGTCGGTAATATGGACAGGGCATTGTGTTACAGACCTAAATACATGGAACATAGGGAGAGTGGAAGGTATCATGAAAGGGGAAATGGTATCAATTATGAATACAGTAATAATCATAACGGGTGGAGAGAAGATAGAAGTGATCAGAATAATCTGGATAGAGATTGGAGAAACAGGCCACAAAGGTATAACAGAAATTTTGGGGAGAGAAGAGACACTTTTAATCAGATGAGGAGTGATAGAGAAGGTATGAGAATAGGAATGCCAGATGCAAATGGACAGGGTAGGCAATCAAAAAACTAATTGATGCCTCACTTAAGGTCCGCAGGGGAGGCTCGTAATTATGTGAACAGGGCCAGACAAGGATATGATGGGATGAGTAATAAAGTCAGCAAGGAAAATAGGGAAATTGGGATATGTCATACGGATGCTGTCTTAGGAAATGAAAATCTATGGGCAGGTTTTAACAATTATAGGAATACAGATAAAAGGTATAAGAGGAAAAAAGGGAACAAGGCTAATATCAGCAATGAACAGTGTGAGTTTAACATTGATCACATGCTTAAAAGGGAAGAGAAATATCAAGCGGAGGAGGACAATATTGGTTTTCAGGCAGCAAAATTCATTGAATGATCAGAGACAGAGGTAGGTTCATCAAAAGGGGGAACAGAAGTGGATATGGAATTAAGGGGCAATGTTAACAGTAACAATGGGTGTGATGAATGGGTGGAGATGTCTATTAGAAATAGTATGGAGAATTGTGAAAAAGGTGAGGAGAGGGGAATTAAAAGGAGGTGAGACAATTACTCATTTACAAAGGATAGAAGAGGTAGCTGATGAAATGTGCACTGAACAGCAGATACATGACAAAGTAAATGAAATGGGACATTTAAATGAGGAACAAAAGGTGCAGCTTACAGATTTATTGTGTAAACATAAGCATGTGTTCTCTGACAGACCTGGAAAAGTCACAGATTTCAATTATGTTTTGAGGGTATTGCCACATGAAGTGATAAGGGCCAAACCTTATCCTACAGCAATAGCTAATAGAGAGGCTGAAAGGGCAAGGATACAGATGATGTTGAAGTGGGGCATTCTGGAAATGGGGAGGAGTGAGTATTGTAATCCAATAGTAGTGGTGAAAAAGAGGGATGGTTCTATAAAAATAGTATTGGATGCAAGAAAGCTAAATAAAATAATAGTCAAAGAAAATGATCAGCCGGAGAACATAGATGAGCTGTTGCAAAAATTTTATAATGTTAAAATTCTGTCAAGTGTTGATTTGACTTCAGGGTTCTGGCAGGTGCAATTGGCTGAAGAGAGCAGAAAGTACACTGCTTTCTTATTTGAGGGCAGGACTTATATGTTTACAGTTGTGCCATTTGGTTTATCAATATCTGTAGCAGTTTTTGTGAGGGCTTTAAGTCATTTGTTGGGTGATGAACTAATGAGAAAATTGGCAGTGTATGTAGATATTTTGATTACAAGTAGCAATTGGCGAGAGCACTGTCAGCTGTTGGAGGATGTATTCAAGGTTATATCTAAAGGGGGGATGACCCTTAAGTTAAGTAAGTGTGATTTTTTTCAAGCAACGTTACTATTTCTTGGTCATCAGTTAACTCCTGATAGCATTCTGCCCAATAAAGAGAAAATCAAGACTATTGTTGACTGCAAGGTGCCAACGAACAGGAAACAACTGAAATCATTTATAGGACTATGTTCATTTTACAGGAAGTACATAAGTTATTATAGCCTGAATTCGCCTAACTTAAGTAGACTATTAAAGAAAAGTGTAAGCTGGTGCTGGACATCTGAGTGTGACAGGGAATTTAAAGCCATCAAGAATAGCTTAAAAAATTTGTTCTATCCAAATTTGTCTTTGCCTTTCTGTATTGGGGGCAGACAGCTCAGATTATGGGATAGGGGCAGTGCTATTTCAGGAGAGGGTAGTAGATAGGAAGACCGAGCAAAGGGCAATCGCTTTTGCAAGCAGAATGCTGTCTAAACATGAATTAATGTATGGTATCTCAGAGAAGGAACTTTTAGCCATAGTTTTTGGATTTCAGAAGTTCAGAGTATATGTGGAAGGAAAGTGATTGTTTACACAGACCATAAGGATCTGAGCTATTTGCAAGAATGTAAGCTGTTAAATAATAGACTCATGAGATGGGCCACGTTTCTGCAGCAGTTTAACTAAGAGATAAGATATGTTAAAGGCACAGACAACAATATGGCTGATGCCTTATCAAGGTTACCTTTCATTGGAAAAGAACATGAAGGGTATGGAGATGGAAAGAACTACAGATATTGTATGTGAAAGGAGTGGGTGGAGACAAGGAAATCAGATCCATCTGTAATGGCATGAAGAGACTTCAGAATGGGGACCAAACCTTGAAGTTTATCAAAACAAACGTTCGAAGTAAAGAACATGAAAAAATAGCTAAATATTATAGAATTTATAAGGGTATTTTATGTAGACGAAGAAATTTGGACAAAGAGGAGTGGAAGGTATGTTTTCCAGATGAGCATGTGGAAAAATTAATCAATTACATCCACCTTAGCCATGGGAATTATGGGGCTCAGAAATGTTTGGAAATACTGCAGGACTATGTTAGTTTTAACAACATGGCCAGGAGAGTAAAGAGACAGTTGGGTTCTTGTGACAAATGTCAAAAAGTGAAGTACAGTACTATTGCCGTACAAGGAGAGATGCAGAATATTGTTCCTAAAAGAAATGGTGAACTGCTGGCTATTGATTTATTTGGGAGGCTGCCAACAGGTCGAGGGGGTGTAAAGTATGTTCTTTTAGCTGTTGATGTATTCTCAAAGTTTGTAAGGCTGTATCCACTGAAAAAGGCCACTAGCCAGAATATAATTAACAAGCTAGAGAAAGATTACTTTGGTTGGTTTGTGGGATTAAAGGGACTAGACTGCGGCGGTCATCGGTCCCAAGATTACTTTGTGAATGTTATAAAATCAGAGAATGTTCTGTCTGATAATGGAGCACAATTTGTATCTAGTGTGTGGGGGAAGTTTATGCAAAGATCTGGGATAAAGCATATAAGGATTTCAGTGTATCACCCTGTGGGAAACCCGGCTGAGAGGTATATGAGAGAGCTGCGTAGGCTATGTAGGACATATTGCAGTAAAAAGCAGAATACATAACTGTGTTTGAGGATCTTATGAAGACAGTGAAGAGTTGTGACAGGATTCTTGCCCTATGAGCTCATGAAAGATATCAAGCCAGACAATCTAATAGCAGAACACATAGATTTTCCTCCATCTCAAGGCTTGACAAGTCAAGAGAAGATGCAGATGGCCAGACAGCAAATGTTAAAGAAAGGGCATGAGAGACAGAAGAGGCAAGGAGAAAGGTATAAGACAACAAAGTTCAAGGAGGGAGATAAGGTGCTGGTGAAGAACAAAAAAAAATCCAGTGACATTGATGGCGAAATCAAAAAGTTATTTGGTTTATACCATGAACCCTTTGAGATAATGGGTTGTCCACACCCTAATCCATATAGGTTGGTATATCCAGTGTCCAAAAAGCCATTTGGACTGAGAAATGTAACGGAGTTGAAAAAATATGTGGTGAAAGAATAAAGGGTAAGGAAGTGAGAGTCTCATGTATACTATTGACTAGTTAAAAAAAAAAGGTGGTATGACTATATTATGCAGCTATAAAAAGAAATGTATTGGGGGCTATGTATAGGTGTATTTTATAATTGGAGTATTATTTGTGTTACTGTGTATGTTGTGATGCCACTGTTGGTGGTCAACAAACTTCATTACTGTATGTATTTGCAATAAGGGAATCTGTTGTCCAATGGCTTTGCACAACTGGTGTGGGTGTAATAGAAGCCTTGTTGAAAGTCATACAGGAACTGAAACTTACTGTATATGTATGGTCTCTATTTCTGTATAAATGTGTAGAGAGTATAGGAGGGAGGAAATCTGCAAATAGCTTGTTTAAAAAAATAGTTGAGATTTTATTAAAATTTCTAATGTGTCTGTGGCACCTGGTGTCGATACTGGTGTGTGGGGGTAGAATTGTGGCTGGGACAGTCATGTAGGGCAATCACTAAATATGCAAATTGTAGAGGCAAACGGGAAATAATTAACTTGCTTATTATAAAATGTCTCCATGAAGTGAGGGAAAGAACACTAATGGCTAAGTGGATGCTTGTAAAAGTATATGACCTTGGTGAGTTTGTTTGCTATTTATGATTGAATCTAGTTAGCCATGGAAATGGCATAAAAGAATGGGTTTCAAGATATTGCCAAATATTATGTGAAAATTTATATAGGAATTCATTGAAAAAAAAAAATTGAGCGTATTTATGTACAGTGATATAGCTGTATGGATGCTTAAAAAATTATAGGAATCTGCATCTGGGAATAAATTCTCTTGGTGTGGGAGGTAGAAGTGTCAGAGCTCCTGATCTGGGAAAATTTGAAGGGTGAAATAGAATATATTTAATTATGCCATGTTTGTGTTTGATTTGTGTGCATGTTTGTCATTTGTACAAACCTCAATAAGAACTGATCAGTGAACACAGGATGCTCTAGGGAGGGTTTGGATAGCCTGAGTCCTGGGAAATGTGTGTCTGCATGTCTAGGCAAGATTTATGAGGATTTGATTAAATTTTGATAGGATGGCTTGGCTAACGAGAGGAAGCACAGTGCTGCTGGCTGACAAGTCTGGAAAGACTGTATTCCAACGCATAAACCTGTGAACACAAGGATCTGGTTACAACAAGTTTGTGCAACTTACAGAAACCACTGTGTAAAAAGTGGAAGTGTTAATGTGCAGTGAGTGTGCAACTTACATATAGACTAACATGAGCATTTATATAATATAAGTTTCTATGCGTTTTGCCTGCCCAATTAGACTCAATAGGAGACTATCTAATTGTATATTTGAGTTGGATACATTGTTGGATTACGTTTGTATGTTTTCTGATGACAGTACTTACACTGATTAACTCACCACTATAACACTGTTCTACATGTTTTGGTGCCATTATAGTTATAATTAAAATGTTTAATATATAAAGTAATATGGGTTGACTCCATTTGGTGCTACTTCATGTTGCCATTACTAAGGTAATGTCAACATGAAGTGGGGGTATGTAAGGTAACAGGGGATAATATGGAACCCTTTCAAGTAATTTAAAATTTAAAGCACAGCAGCAGAGATAATATGCTGGGCAAAATAGACCGGAAAATACTTGTTTTGTGTTTTGATGGGCATTGTAGTTCTGTTGCATAGTGTTTCAGTTTTTTTTAATTGCAACGAATTATATAAGTGTGGTGATAATTCATAAAATTATATAATGTATTTAGATTGAAGTATTTAAATATTATAAAATGCTGTAAATGAATTGTGGCCATGTTTAGGGATTATTTTGACTAGTGTGGTGTCATGTAATCCGACTCAGGACTGTGGATATGAGTGTAAAAATCAGGGTCTTTTGTTGTTGGCCGTTGTGGTGGCAAGTTGGGAGCGGCAAAGTGGCGCGAGTGGAAGCATGGACGCCAGTGTATGCGAAGGAACAAAGTGAAAGTGTGTGGGTGTAAGACAAACAGTGTACGAATTGCACGAATTCTTGTTTGTGAACTTAAAAATGCATAGCTGCAATGCTAAAGTGTTTCTTTTGAATAAATAAGTTTCAATCTGAACGTGTATAGTTCAATTCACTGCTCTTCAAAAGCCAGCCAATATCTGACTCAATAATAGGGGCGCAAATGCAACTGTTTACTATCAACCCCCTTTGCAGATGAGCCACGTGAAAAATAGGTAGTAAACGAGCCCGAGATCAGTTGCAACAGTCATTACACCATCAAGGAATAGAACGAATTTGTTCTTTGTTGGGGACATACAACGTCTGAAGCTCGCACTGCAAACACTTGTCCATGCCGATCGACCATCACTATTGCCGTATTCTCCCAATACATGTCCATCCAGCACACACAGAAGCCGGTGGTGAGGTAAGACACATTTCCACTCTCTCACCCTCGTACTTAAACTAGCAGGTGTTCGAGATGATGGAAAGCCAAATATCTCTAGAACTTACACCGTAATTCTTGAGGCTCTACAACCCTCCCAAAGGGGTCTACAGTACATTATAGTTAAAAGAGTAGCTAATTCAGCGCCATATTAAGTACAGGATGTGATAATGATTTTGTTGGGCACTGTTTAGTTTTAACGATTTTGGCAGTGTCTCAATGCCACTTAAATTATTATCTATTTTACTCATCTATTCAGTGTTATGAGGATTAAATTTGGGCAATACTCCTGGGTTTTGCTTTGTAGGTTTGCTTTGCGAATGGATTTAAGCATTTCTGTTTTTGATTTGCTATCCACAATTTCAGTTCATTCTCAGATGTGCCTGGACACTAACTTTGTTGCTGCTAATATTACTTACATATGGCCAGAATTTCTTATGGTTTTGTGAATGATCTTTTAACAGTATTCTGTTACAGTAATTATTGAAGGCTTCATGCACTGCTCTCTTCACAGCTGAACATATTTCATTTAGCTTCACTCTACCTACAGCCCTATGCTTTTCTTACACTTATTATGCAGTAATTTCTACTTCTTTAGAACATTATTTATAGTGAAAACATACTACGGAAAGTCCCTCCCAGCATGAACTGGGTACATGTCTATCTAGTGTATAGTAAACTGTTCTTTTAACCATGAGCCATAGCTCCTATATACACGCCTGCCCTGGGCTAAAAGTTTCATGTTCCTCATTCAGATATGACACTACTGATTTTCATCTAGGTTACTTAACATGTAAATCTTTCTACTTGTTTTAGTTGCCCTTTGTACATAGGCAATCATTGTTGCTTCAACTGCATCATGATCACTGATACCAGTTTTGATGCGGAGATCCTCAGAGAGATCAGGTCTATTTGCTCCCATTAAATCTAATATATTTCCATCATAAGTAGGTTTCTGAACTACATGTCCTAGACAGTTTTCAGAGAAGGTATTTAGTAAAGTTCAACAGTATGCCACATCCACCACTAACAAAACTGTAATTTTCCCAACTGATTGTTGGATGATTAAAGTCTCCACCAACACTTACAATATGATTCCGGGAACTTATGCACTACAAAACTGTTTTCTCAAAAATTTTCATACATCAGGAGGCGAGTCTGGTGGTTAATAGGAGAACCCAGTTATAATGCTATGGCCACTCCTACTACTACAGGCGATGTTTGGTGGAAGACCTATGTAAAGATGGCAAGATTGGCACAAGACAGGAAAAGATAAAGGACAGCATCAAACCAGTCAAAAGACAGGATCTAACAAAAAGAGAAGAGTGTTTAGCTAGGAAAGTATTATTGGTGGAGGCATGATAACAAAAAGAGAAGAGTATTTAGCTAGGAAAGTGTTATTGGTGGAGGTATGATTCCTTGAATGCTTCTGCTGAAAGTTTAAAACAGATATCATGCTGAAGTGATAAAAAACAATCAACGTAACATGTCGCAATTAATAACAGTAATAATAATAATAATAATAATAATAATAATAATAATAATAATACAAGTATGTACCACAAAATGTACTGGGGAATGATGAATACAAATTATACTGGAACAGAACCATTATAACAGATAAAACACCACCACATAACAAACCTGACATCATACTCACCAATAAAAAGAAGAAACTAACACAACTAATCGAAAAATCCATACTGAATACAGCAAATATACAGAAGAAAACAGGAGAAAAAAATTGAAAAATACATCCAACTGGCTGAGGAAGTCAAAGGCATGTGGCAGCAGGATAAAGTTGACATTGTACCAATTATACTATCAACTACAGGAGTCATAGCACACAATATCCACCAGTACATCAATGCAATACAGCTACATCCAAACATATATATATACAACTACAGAAATCTGTAATTATTGATATATGTTCAATTACCCGAAAGTTCCTAAATGCAATGTAACATATACCATACAGTTAAAAGGAAGTCACACTTGATCAAGGTCTGTGTCACTTTCCATTTTTAACCGGACGTAATGTCTGAGAAAGGAAAGAAATAATAATAATGTAAGGAACAGATAGATTGCAACTTACCATAATGATGCCACATTAAGTTACAGACAGGCACAATTAAAAGGCAATTACATATTAATTTTTGGCCACAGCTTTAATCAGAAAAAGAAAGAGAAACACACACCATTCATTCGCACAAGCAAGCACACCGCATAGACCCTTGACAGCCACCTTGGGAGTTGTCTACTGCTGAAGAAGAAAAGATAGCAAACTGTTTGAAAGTAATGGACAAAAATGGGTTTTGCTTATCTTACCAAGTAGTTTTGCATCTTTTTCAACAAACAAAAATACATGCTTTGTAAACAAGAGATCTGTTGTGAGCTGATTTAATAGCTTTAGAATTAGACATTGCTTGTCACTCAAGGAATCAGTAGTGATTGAACATGTAAAATATGATCAAATCAATCTGTGTTAGAGAACAGCTTCTTCACAGTTGTAGTACAACCTTTAAGGGAACTTAGTCTTTGAGCAAAAAACCAGAGAGGATTTTCAGTTGTGATGAAACCTCATTTTGCCATAACTCATTATAAACCAAAATTGCTGGGGTCATCAGTGAAAAAGTGAGCACAAAGTGAGGACATCTGGGTGTGAAAATATTGCAGTGCTGTTCTGTTGCAGAACAAAGGTTAATCCTACTGCATGTATTTGAAGGAAAATATATGTAGGAGAATTGGGCTGATCATGTTGTTGCACTACAAATTGCAGTTTCAGCAAGTTCACAGCATGGATGGAAACAACATTATTCTTCAATTGTTTTCATGATATGTTTTTACAGAATACAGGTGAACAAAGACCAGTACTGTTAATCTGTGATGGTGATATTATTCATATTTGAACTCAGTTGATTAGATTAGCCCAGCAGAGTCAACTCACCATATGAAGCTATCTCCCCATACTACATTACAGCCACAGGATGTGGTAGCTTTTAAATACCTCAAGACCAAGTAGGGCAGTGAATTGTGTAAATGGCAAAGAGTATGCAAAAAATCTCTAAACAGAAATTTGTGTCTCTATTAACTAGACTGCCCCAGAAGCACCCAGAAGATATATTGTCAGTGGCTTTAACACTACCGCAATTTATAACTGATAAGTACAGGGTGTCAGCAAAGGATCAATCGCAACCTGAGAATTCACAACAAGTGATCTGGAAGAGTGTAAACTACCCTCTCCTTCCAGATCCCATCTATTGTCCACATTAAAGTTGTTTATGAAGATTTGAGAGGACCTAATATTACAGTAAACTTTCAAGTTTACTTAGCTTGTCATGCTCAGACGGCTCCAGTTCTTCTTGTCTAGGGGTCCGATTCTTGAAGCTGAAAATCTCTTCATTTTAGGTCCTCATGGTTGTATTTAACTAAATAAATTTGAAGATTGTAGTTGCAGAATTATTGGTTTTACATAAATATATTTTCTCACATTTTAGTGTATCATACCATACTTTGATTTTTCACATTGACAAAGCCGAAATTACACTGTTTGCACAAAAATACAAAAATATGCATAATCACATCAGAGGCATGCTTATGACTCCCACACTTTGTGAAAATAACAATATTCCAAAGGATTTACAATTGTTCTTAACAAATGAATTTCTACTATTTTCTGTTACATTATTTTTTCAACAATCATATTGACCAACTAGGATCACATTAACAACTTCAGTTCCTCTTCTTCCTTTGTTGTTGTTTCCTATTTTTCCAGTATTCCCTCATTTTCTTCCCATGAAGTCTCTTCCTTTCTTCTGTCCATGTTGTTCCTGATTTTTTATTTCTTCTGCTGTGAAAGCCTTCCAAATTTTGTATTTTATTTTTAAAATTGTTTCTTTCTGCTATTTCTGGTTCTTTGATGTTGTTTCTTTCTAGATCTTTCCTTACTTCTGTAATCCATGCTATTGCTGATTTCTTCTTCCAGAAATACAGGTATTTGGTTTGTCTATTTCCATCCATTCGATAGAGGTTTCCGAAAAAGGTTAATCTTCATTCATCCATTACTTCATTACTTCAGATACTTTCTCTATATTTTTGTAGATCTCCTCATTACTTCTTATTTTCCAACCATCTGCAGTTTTTATTGCACCCATTATTCTTCTAATAATCCTTCTTTCCAGTACTTCCAGCCTGTCCATCTTACAGTTCATCATTAGATGTTCAGATCCGTATAAACATTCTGGTTATAGCACTGTGGTGTAGTGTTTTAGTTTTGTTTTTCTAGATATACATTTCTTTTTGTAAACATTTTTGGTTAAACCATATGCTCTTTCCATTTTGTTAATTCTTACATCTATTGCAGACTTTTGTAGTCTATTCTGTTGCATAGTCTCTCTGCGATATTTAAATTTATTTACTCACTCTATTTTACCTATTTATGTTTCTATGAAATTTGGCACATTTTTTATATTTGTCATGAATTTTGTTTTTTTCAGCTGAAATTTTGAGACCATTTCTGTTAGCTATTTTTTGCTATTTCTGTGACATTATTAATTTCAATTATTATTTCATAAATGAATCCAGAAATAAAGATAGTAAACAGTACAGGATTGCATAATTAAAAATAGAAATTTTAAGTGTGCCAATAATTTGTAATTCCAAATGTTTAAAAAAAATTATTTTAACTGTACATTTAGAATTAGTAGTTATCGATTATAAAATCAAAACTAAAATATTTTATAAAGTAATTCCTTTTCATGAATTTTAGCTTTAAGTATATCATACTGTGTATAAAATATGAAAGTTTTCAGAAAAATAACTGTGATAATACTGACATTTCCAAAATTCAAAAAATAATACTGGTATTGGCAAAACTGTTGAGGAAAAGTAATGCTAGAGGAGGATGTCCCATTACAAGAGATACAACAAAAAAATGCCTAAACCATAATGCTGTGCCACCAGAGGTACCTGGGACACCAAAAACACAAAATATTACCATGCTTAATACAGCGTAGGAAAACTGTTGGCTTTTGAAACAGCTTCCAGTCACCTCAGAATTCATAAACATGGGTCCTAAATGGTTTTTGAGGGAACACCATTCTTCCTGCAAAATAGTGACAACTTCAGGTAATGATGATGGACGTAGGTAGCAGTCAAACACCCTTCTCTCCAAAAAGGCTGAATATTGAGATCTGGTGACTGTGGTGGACAGGGGAGGTGTGACAGTTCATCCTTATGGTCACAAAACCTGTCCTGGATGATGCATGCTGTGTAAAAAGGGGCCCTGTCATCTTGGAAAACAGCATCACCATTAGGGAATAAACTCTGCACAATGAGATGGATTTCATAATCCAAAATGACCACATAATCCTTGGCAGTAATGAAATCTCACAGAATATCCATGGGCTGATCAAATACTATGATGTGCAGTGCTGAACAACTGCGATGTTTTAATCTTGGGATGTAAACCCAGCCAGAAGTTGCAAACAATGAGAAACAAGACTTATTCAACCAAATAACATTTTTACAATGCCCCAAAGTCCTGGTTTTATGGCTTTGGCACCGCACTTTCTTGTTGAGGGTATTTCATTCCTGAGGAGTAGTTTTGGATTTCCTGCTCTGCCTGCAATTCTCAGCCTACAGAGCTCCTTTTATGTTGTTTGGGTACTGTCAGAGTCCAGAAGCAAGACATTTAGTTCTGCAGAGTGTGTTGCAGCTGTTACCCTCTCTTACTTTTCGTCACAACCCTCTTCAATGACCATCTGTCACAATCAGTCAAAACACATTTTCATCCACATTTTGACTTTGCAGAACATGTTTACCCACATTCCCTGTGTTGTTGTTGTTGTTGTTGTTGATGATGATGTTGTTGTTGTTATGGTCTTCAGTCCAGAGACTGGTTTCAGGCAGCTCTCCATGCTACCCTATACTGTGCAAGGTGCTTCATCTCTAAGTAACTACTGCAACCTATATCCTTCTGAATCTGCTTAGTGTATTCATCTCTTGCTCTCCCTCTGTGATTTTTACCCTCCACACTTCCCTCCAATACTAAATTGGTGATCCCATGATGCCTCAGAACATGTCCTACCAACCGATCCCTTCTAGTCAAGTTGTGCCACAAATTCCTCTTCTTCCCAATTATGTTCAGTACCTCCTCATTAGTTATGGGATCTACCCATCTAATATTCAGCATTCTTCTGTAGCACCACATTTCAAAATTTTCAATTCTCTTCATGTCTAAACTATTTATCGTCCATATTTCATTTGCATACATGACTACACTCCATATAAATACTTTCAGAAACGACTTCCTGGCACTTAAATCTATATTCGATGTTTCTTCTTCAGAAATGGTTTCCTTGCCATTGCCAGTCTACATTTGATTTCTTCTCTACTTCGAACATCATCAATTATCTTGATCCCCAAATAGCAAAACCCATCTACTACTTTAAATGTCTTATTTGCTAATCTAATTCCCTCAGCATCACCTGATTTAATGTGACTACATTCCATTATTCCCATTTTGCTTTTGTTGATGTTCACCTTATATCCTCCAATCCTTTGTTTCCTTCACTGCTTGCTCAATATACAGACTGAATAACATCGGGAACAAGCTACAACCCTGTCTCACTCCCTTCCCAATCACTGCTTCCCTCTCATGCCCCTCGAATCTTATAACTGCCTTCTGGTTTCTGTACAAACTGTAAATAGCCTTTTGATCCCTGTATTTGGCAACTGCCACCCTCAAAATTTGAAAGAGAGTATTCCAGTCAACATTGTCAAAAGCTTTCTCTGAGTCAACAAATGACAGAAAAGTAGGTTTGCCTTTCCCTAATCTATCTTATAAAATGAGTCGTAGGGTCACTATTGCCTCGTATGTTCCAACATTTTGACAGAATCCAAACTGATCTTCCCTGAGTTTGACTTGAACCAGTTTTTTCATTTGTCTGTACAGAATTTGTGTACATATTTTGCAGTCGTGACTTATTAAACAGATAGTTTGGTAATTTTCACACCTGTCAACACCTGCTTCCTTTAGGATTGGAATTATTATATCCTCCTTGAAGTCTGGGGGTATTTCACCTGCCTCACACATTTTGCTCACCAGATGGTAGGGTTTTGTCATGGTTGGCTCTCCCAAAGCTATCAGTAGTTCTAATGGAATGTTTTCTACTCCCGGGGCCTTGTTTTGACTTAGGTCTTTTAGTACCCTGTCAAATTCTTCACACAATATCATATCTCCCATTTCATCTTCATCTACATCCTCTTCCATTTCCATAATATTACCCTCAAGTACATCGCCCTTGTATAGACACCCTATATACTCCTTCCACTTTTCTGCTTTCCCTTCTTTTATTAGAACTAGTTTTCCATTTGAGATCATGATATTCATACAGGTAGTTCTGTTTTCTCTAAAGGTCTTTTTAATTTTTCTGTAGGCTGTATATATCTTACCCCTAGTGATATATTTGTCCTCTAGCCATCCCTGCTAAACCATTTTGCACTTCCTGTCAATCTCATTTTGGAGACTTTTGTATTCCTTTGCACCTGCTTCATTTACTGCATTTTTATATTTTCTCCTTTCATCAATTAAATTCAATATCTCCTCTGTTACTCAAGGATTTCTACTAGCCCTTGTCTTTCTACCTACTTGGTCCTCTGTTGCCACCACTATTTAATTCTCAAAGCTACCCATTCTTCTTCTGCTGTATTTCTTCCACTGTTCTTGTCAATTGTTTCTTAACACTGTCTCTGAAATTCTCTACAACCTCTGGTACTTTCAGTTTATCCATGTCCCATCTCCAATGCCAACTTTTTGCAGTTTCATAACTTTTAATCTACAGTTCATAACCAATAAATTGTGGTCAAAGTCCACATCTGCCCCTGTATATGTTTCACAATTTAAAACCCGTTCCTATATGTCTGTCTTACCATTATATACTCTATCTGAAATCTTCCAGTGTCTCCAGGTCTCTTTAATGTATACAACCTTCTTTCATGATTGTTAAATGAAGTGTTAGCTATGATTAAGTTATGCTCTGAGCAAAATTCTACCAGGTGGCTTCCTCTTTTATTCCTTACCCCCAGTCCATATTTACCTACTACTTTTCCTTCTCTTGCTTTTCCTACTATCGAATTCCAATCCCCCATGACTATTACATTTTCATCTCTCTTAACTACCTGAATAATTTCTTTAATTGCATCACACATTTCTTCAGTCTCTTCATCTGTGGAGCGAGTTTGTTTATAAACTTGTACTACTGTGGTGGGTGGGGGCTTTGTGTCTATCTTGGCTACGATAATTCATTCACTATGCTTTTCACAGTAGCTTATCCATTCTCCTATTTTTTTATTCTAACCTACTCCTGCATTACCCCTATTTGATTCTGTATTTATAACCCTATAGTCACATGAGCAGAAATCTTGTTCCTCCTGCCACCAAACTTCACTAATTCCCACTATATCTAACTTTAACCTATCCATTTCTCTTTTTAAATTTTCTAATTTACTTGCCTGATTAAGGGACCTGACACTCCACACTCCGATCTGAAGAAAGGCATTTTTCTTTCTCCAGTTTTCTGTCTCCTGATAATGACACCCTCTGGAGTAGTCCCCAAGTAGATTCGAATGGGGGACTATTTTACTTCTGTAATACACTCCTGGAAATTGAAAAAAGAACACCGTGAATTCATTGTCCCAGGAAGGGGAAACTTTATTGACACATTCCTGGGGTCAGACACATCACATGATCACACTGACAGAACCATAGGCACATAGACACAGGCAACAGAGCATGCACAATGTCGGCACTAGTACAGTGTATATCCACCTTTCGCAGCAATGCAGGCTGCTATTCTCCCATGGAGACGATCGTAGAGATGCTGGATGTAGTCCTGTGGAACGGCTTGCCATGCCATTTCCACCTGGCGCCTCAGTTGGACCAGCGTTCGTGCTGGACGTGCAGACCGCGTGAGACGACGCTTCATCCAGTCCCAAACATGCTCAATGGGGGACAGATCCGGAGATCTTGCTGGCCAGGGTAGTTGACTTACACCTTCTAGAGCACGTTGGGTGGCACGGGATACATGCGGACGTGCATTGTCCTGTTGGAACAGCAAGTTCCCTTGCCGGTCTAGGAATGGTAGAACGATGGGTTCGATGACGGTTTGGATGTACCGTGCACTATTCAGTGTCCCCTCGACGATCACCAGAGCTGTACGGCCAGTGTAGGAGATCGCTCCCCACACCATGATGCCGGGTGTTGGCCCTGTGTGCCTCGGTCGTATGCAATCCTGACTGTGGCGCTCACCTGCACGGCGCCAAACACGCATACGACCATCATTGGCACCAAGGCAGAAGCGACTCTCATCGCTGAAGACGACATTTCTCCATTCGTCCCTCCATTCACGCCTGTTGCGACACCACTGGAGGCGGGCTGCAGGATGTTGGGGCGTGAGCGGAAGACGGTCTAACGGTGTGCGGGACCGTAGCCCAGCTTCATGGAGACGGTTGCGAATGGTCCTCGCCGATACCCCAGGAGCAACAGTGTCCCTAATTTGCTGGGAAGTGGCGGTGCGGTCCCTTAAGGCACTGCGTAGGATCCTACGGTTTTGGCGTGCGTCGCTGCGGTCCGGTCCCAGGTCGACGGGCACGTGCACCTTCCACCGACCACTGGCGACAACATTGATGTACTGTGGAGACCTCACGCCCCACGTGTTGAGCAATTCGGCGGCACGTCCACCCGGCCTCCCGCATGCCCACTATACGCCCTCGCTCAAAGTCCGTCAACTGCACATACGGTTCACGTCCACGCTGTCGCAGCATGCTACCAGTGTTAAAGACTGCGATGGAGCTCCGTATGCCACGGCAAACTGGCTGACACTGACGGCGGCGGTGCACAAATGCTGCGCAGCTAGCGCCATTCGACGGCCAGCACCGCGGTTCCTGGTGTGTCCGCTGTGCCGTGCGTGTGATCATTGCTTGTACAGCCCTCTCGCAGTGTCCGGAGCAAGTATGGTGGGTCTGAGACACCGGTGTCAATGTGTTCTTTTTTCCATTTCCAGGAGTGTATTTTACACAAGAGGACGCCATCATCATTTAACATAGAGTATAGTTGCCTGCCCGTGGGAAAAATTATGGCTGTAGCTTCCCCTTGCTTTCAGCCATTCGTAGTACCAACACAGCAAGGCCGTTTTGGTTATTGTTACAAGGCCAGATCAGTCAATCATCCAGACTCTTGCCTCCACAATTACTGAACAGGCTGCTGCCCCTCTTAAGGAACCACACGTTTGTCTGGCCTCTCAACAGATATGCCTCCATTGTGGTTGCACCTACGGTACGGCTATCTGTACTACTGAGGCATGCAAGCCTCCCCACCAATGGCGAGTTCCAGGGTTCATGGGGGAGAACATTCCCTGTACGCAATATAAACCTTATATATGGTGCGTGTTGAAACACCAAACACTTCTGCTACCTCAGTTATGAAAGGATCCGCCATATAATAATTTTACACATTCAAATTCACTTAGCTCCAACATAATGCACTCACATATACACAGAGAACTGTTGTGACCATGAGTCTTTTGCGATATGTCCTGATCCTGGTGAAATACAGCAGTACGTCCTGCAGGCTTGGCTAGCGTTTGTTTTTATGTTCAAGCGTGAAGTTCTCATGGTGTTTAGACATTTTTGTCAATCATCCATAGCTACCGTGCCAAAAGAATCAGAGTCTTGCTCAGCAGACTTAGAATATATGGAAATGGCTTCTAACCCAAAAGACCCAGCACCACTGGAAGATGTTGCTATCCCTGCTGACCCAGTGCCACAAGAAGTAATCCCTTGCTTAAATGGTGCAGTGACACCAGAAGTAACTGTTCCCTCAGATGAGGTTCTGAAGCAAGCAGGGCAAGCCAATGCACGCACACACACACACACACACACACACACACACACACACACACACACACACACACACACGCGCGCACACACAGCTGAAAGTTACTCCAAACAACCAGTACATACATAGGAGTATGTCAAAAACGTTTTGAAGAACTGCGATTAGACATGCTTAAGAAAGAAAAAGGACACGGAACAGCTCACAAAAAGCATAAAAGACTTATGAATTATTGTGAGAGTATTGTATAAAAGGAATATCTGTTACAAAAAGAAAGAGGAGAAAAACAAAATCAGGAGGAAGCGTACAGAAGGGAACTCGAACGGGTTGCAAGAGAAATGAAGAAAGAATTTTCAAAGGTAAACATTCCTAAGCCCAATGGTAGCAGCAAAATTAAACAGAAGAAACTTAACAACACTGGTGGTGAGACAAGTGAAGGAAGTTATCACTTTTCTGTGCATGACAGTGACAATGATTACTCATGTATCAGTTATGGTGAAGAAATAGATGAACAGGGGAGCATTCGGGCTAACAGAGGGCACTGATTATGTGCAGCACTATGTTTTCTTTCATTTGTGGCTCCTTTAGCGATTTGTTTTATGGTTGTTTAATATTACTCGGTACACTATCAATGATGTTTAATATTTATGTCATTACCTAGAATATTGGCACTAGCGCACATGTCAACCACTGTTTTTTAACTCTTCTTCTTTTTAACAATATTACATTCATTGTGTTGTTCTTTTTATTGCTTTTTGTTACTGTAATGCCTTTTATACATTATAAGCTTATTACAGACTTCAACTTTTGTAGCCCCCCTTTATTTTCATTGTTTCAATTAATTATTGAAAACTAGTGTGTGCTGACATTAGTGACATCTGGTGAACTTACAACACAAAAATCTTGTGGCTACTGTATGGAGGCTAGCTTTAAACAGTAGTATTACAGACAACATGACTCCTGCATGTGTTATTATTTATATGTATTTGACAATGCTGGTGTTGATTCCACATTTAACATTTGACGATGCCACATGGCTGCAGTAGATTAGGACTTTGTTTTTATGAAACAGGTATGCCTCTTCATATTTAAAGTGCACAAATGTAAATTTTGTCAGTACTACTTTGCATTATGGTCTATGTATTGTTCCTAAGCTGTATACAGTTTGTGAGTGTATTTATGTTTTTCCCATCTTTGCTGCCCATCTGATGATGGCCATTAAAGACCGAAACCTGTAATCTGTTAACAAAAAGTTTGTGACCATAGATGTAAATTATTACATATATGGGTCACTGTTTTTTCGCGATGATGTTGCAGCTTGTGAAGCTGCTTTGAGTGTCTTACTGAATACTTACTAACATTTCGTCAACTACACAAATAGTATTATACTTAAATATTAGCACCTGTAATTGGATTTTACTTTGCTTATTACTTAATAAAGTTGTTTTATTCAAAAATCTGAATCAATTTCACACTCAGCCACTATGTAGAAGTTCTCATATGTTGCCAGTAATTTGACAACAGTGCTGTTGAAATGATGAGGTTTACGTGTTTGCCAATGGATCGAATTACTTCAGTTCAAAGAACAATAGTTTGTATCAAACTAAGTTCATTACAGTCCAGTTGCCACAATTTCTAGGCGTACCTGAGCCCATTACGCTTTTTTTCTTTCCTTCTTTTCCCCTAAGTTTTAACTATACAGAAATTTAAATTCCACTATAATATATTTCCAGGCTGCATCTTGTATTATAAATGAATATTGTGCATATTAATGTCACATATTAGTGCTTGTAAGGCTAGTACAAAGCTGGAAACTAAGCACTCATGTTGTAAAATCAAGGCCCATATATCCCAACTAAATTTAATGTGTACACGCAGGGCATGTGGCCTATAGTTGAAAAACTGTCATGAGGATCTCTCCATTGGCAAAAAATCCTGAGTTAGGCTCTCAGTCAGATCTTTGGGAGGGGACAGCTGATGGGGAGGAGATCATGAGAGAAAGGCCGAAAAACCAACAAAGTGATAACATTTTACAAGCCTGGGAGAAGAATATAGTAAGTCTGAAAGTGTTGGGAAGCTAGAAAAATCTGAAAAGGGAAATGCAAAGGAAAAAATACCACCCTTATCTCAGATCACTACTGGTCATTCTCAACCACTTGTGGACTGGAACTGCACCAGGTCAACTAACAGGACCTGCACTCTTCACCCATTTGACTGGTTGATGTGATGCAGTGTTCTCACAATGAGTGCTGCCACAGGCTTCTGAGGCTGGCCTCTCATCATCCCCAAGAGGGCATGATTTTGACTCAGTTGTGAACTGCCCCACTCAGATATTAATGTCTGTGAGCACCTCAACAAAGGGTACCCCACCATTTCATTGTAAAGGGAAGAGCCATCGAGCACCCAGTTAGATAACTGCATCTCACTTCTGTGGATTTTCTCCTATGGAGTAATGTGAGGCTGACACTGTGTGGGTCCCTGGAAGGGACTGCAGAGGAACTGGTAAGCAGGGGCCTCACTGTCTGCCCCAGCCAGCAGGGGTATCTGGGAGAGTGTGTCAACATATTATGTGCCGTTGTGTTGTGTGCATCGACGCTACAGATATCAGTGTGAACGCAACCACTACGGTCGCAGGTTCGAATTCTGCCTCGGGCATGGATGTGTGTGATGTCCTTAGGTTAGTTAGGTTTAAGTAGTTATAAGTTCTAGGGGACTGATGACCTTAGAAGTTAAGTCCCATAGTGCTCAGAACCATTTGAACCATTTTATCAGTGTGAATAACTGTTAATGAAATGTAAGAGTGCTAGCCAGCTTATAAAGTAGTATGCGAAAAAAGAATTACTGTACTACCTGATAAATGTAAATTTCCCAATTCTACAGCATGTCTTTTGGGGTCTCTTACACAGTACAACAATACACTTGTACAGTTTTCAATAGATGACAGAGACTTTTATTTAAAAATTTGGGGATTTGCTCAACTTTGTGGTTAGATGTTTTAACTGGCAAACTTAAAAATGTCTAATAAAAATATATAAGTGTGAGGAACTTTGTGGTTAAGTTGCAGACAGGTACAATTGAAAGACACTTATACATAGCTTTCGGCCAGAGCCTTCATCAGTAAAAGAGAGACACATATCAATCACACATACAAGCAAGCACATCTCACGCGCACACTCCCACCAACTTCATCATCTCTGACCTGCCAGCAGTTGTATGTGCGTGAAGTGTGCTTACTTGTGTGTGTGTGTGTGTGTGTGTGTGTGTGTGTGTGTGAATGGTCTGTGTCTGTCTTTTACTGATGAAGGTTGTGGCCAAAAGCTATATGAAAGGGCCTTTTAATTGTGCCTGTCTGCAACTTGTCTTCTTTATGGTTCGTAACAATCTGTTTTTTCCTGTATTACTGATATTCCTACCTGGAGTTTCCATTGTTTGATTCCAGCCCAGTATGTTGGAGGTTGGTGGTTGTGTGTGTGTGTGCGTGCGTGTGTGTGTGTGTGTGTGTGTGTGAACGGTGCAATGGTGCATGTCTCTCTTTTACTGATGAAGGCTGTGGGTGAAAGTCATTTGTAAGTGTCTCTTATTATTGTGGCGGTCTGCAACTTCATGTGTCTTCTTTAAAGTAAGTAGCAGTCTGTCTTTTCCTACATTGTTGATGTTCTTACCTGGCGTTTCCATTGTCTGATTTGAACTTTGTGGTCCAAGCCACGTAAATTATAAATTTTTTTGTAAACTCTCACTTTCATATGAAAATGGAATTAAAACACTGTTAAATCACTGCCTTCATGTGGGTGAGTGTTTGAGCCTTTGTAAAGTGTGAAAAATACTGTACTGACCACAAAGAAAGTCAAAGAAGAGAAAATACCTATTTATGATAGTAAAAACAAATGTTCCATAAAACATTACGGTTGTAAAAAAAGAAAAAAGAGAGAGAGAGAGAGAGAAAGAGAGAAGAGAGAGAGAGAGAGAGAGAGAGAGAGAGAGAGAGAGAGAGAATTTATTGATTGAAGTCTGTGATGAAATTATCAGCATGTAATTATATAAATTGTAATTGATATTGCAACAAAGAAATTAAAGATAGTTATTTTTAGAAACTATAAATACAGTACATTAGTAGCAGATTCTGCATGGCCCTTTTACTGTAGTGGTTCTATTGTCACTCTGCACTGGTGTGATGGAAACTCTATAATTTTTTTGCCCTGCTTGTCAAAATACATATTGTATAGATAAATGTCTCCTTACACTTCTTAAATCAGTACAGAACTACTACATCTCATAACAAAAGGTAAGTAGTTTAGTCTTATCTGTAACTTATCTACTTGCCTCATTGGCACATACTGATACAATGTGTTTTTTGCTCCAAATCACAAGTAATAAAATACAAAAAATTCAATTTGTTTTTCAAATATTTATTTTATTTAAATTTTGTACTTTTCTTACATTATAACTGACTGATGATTATGAATGCTTACAGGTTCACAGATATATGTAAAATTGTTGTTTACTTCCAACACAAAGATTTGAGTGTGCCCATAGGTAGGCTGATGCAGTTCACTGATGCAGGGTATGCACTGTAGAATACACAAAGCACTGACTACTAAACAATGTTGTTTCCTTGTGTAGTGCTTGTTTCTGCAAGAGTATTGTTACACAAGTGAGCACATTCGAAAATGAAAGTGCCATGAAACAAGTTATTATTCCAAATTGGGATCCCCCTGCCCTAGTGCCAACCAGACTAGTATGACTCAAAAGAGATAAGCTCTACAAGGACCCACTCTCTCCCTTACAGGTATGAGTGAAGTTGATGGAAGGGGGAAAAACAAGTTGCAAGAACAAATGGTGTGTGGGTTGGGGCCACCATCAGATCATCGGTGGGCTGCATAAGCTGGCAGGCCATGGTCTGTGCATCCCTGCTGTAAAGTTTAAGTTGTTTGTGTCAATAAAAACTAAATATTTATTTTCAATCATTACTCCTGATCTCAGTTTAGGGTCATCTACCAAAAAGCTTTTACAGATGCCTTGTTATTGGGTTAACAACTTTAAATATGGCTGCAGAAGCATAGAAGTTGAACTCTGTCACCATTGAGTAAATAACAGTGTGATACAGAAAACATTGTAAAATTTCATAAAGTGTTAATGGGAGACTGCAGAACAAGTGAGTACTACATAGCTGATATTATAGGCAATTGAAATGCCCTCTCTCCATGAATACCTAAACATGAATAATAAAATCTGTGCATTGTGATTTCCAACTTTTGACAGAAAGGCATGTAGAGGAACTTTCTGACACAGGTAAATCTGGAGGACTACCGTGCAGTTGTGCAATCCTTCGTAGAAGGTATATCATGACTGATAGCCTATTTTATTATAAATACAGTTGTGGACCACTAACATTTGTGGCTCATGACTGGATTTATTATAAATAAATAATACCCAGATCACTGGAGAACCTTACTGCAACTATGTTGCAATTCATGAATAATTGATAGTAACAACTGACGTGGGTGAAAGTATACCCAACTAAAAGTGTTCCATCAGACACCCGCTGTATGCTAATTGAAAAAGTGTGGCTGTGAGCTGCCACTAACATCAGTATTAACTATTATCCTAGTTAGAACTGTTGTATTTAGAATATAAACTTTTCGATTAAGTTGCCATATAATTTGGCCCAAATTCTACCCACAGTTCGGGAATGTGGTACATGCATAATGGAGTACAGGCACATATTGCTGCTTGTGTAAGACAACACATGATATTCCAATTTGTTCCAAGGTGGACAGGTTAAGCAGGGCCCACCCTTATCTTGGTGTCCAAGATCACTTGACTTCAAAACATCTGAATTTTCTGCCTCAGGTCTTTTCAAAAGTGAAGCATACAGCACTCTCACTTATACAGTTAACAAGGGTTCAAGATGGCGCCGAGTAAAGGTGGTGAAAAAGATCGTCTCTCAGTTTCGTTACTATGTGATCGCTCCATTTGTAATATGTGCTCCAGAAAGGTAGTGAAAGGTATCCTATGCACAGAATGCAAGTGTTGGTATCACAATAAGTGCGTGAAAATAAACCTTAAACTCATAAACGATGGAGACCAGTGGCAATGCCGAACGTGTGTTGAGAGTCTAGCAGAAAATAAATTAAAGGGCTCCCTAACACTACAGGAAAAGGAATTCAATACAGTGAAAGAAGAACTTGCTGCATTATGTTGTAAGCATGAAGAACTCCTGAAGAATCACAAAATAGTGACGGGAAAATTATCTTCTGAGTGCTTAGAAGTAAGCAATCTCGAAGTTATTTTGGTGGCACAGAAGAAGGAAATTAGTGTACTGAAACAAGATCTGGCCGCAACACATTCGGAATACGAAGACCACATGGACAAATGCGTACAAGTAGAGAAGAAACTGCCCGAAAGTGAAAGTGATGGCCGCAAAGACAGTGTATTGTGTTCGTGTTATCCACTTATGGCTAGGAATCCCAGTAATAACAAGCATGTTACTGTAAACCAGGACCATGATTCTAGTGCTGCAAATAAGAATTCCAGGAAAAATATGTGTACCACCCAAACGGTAAAGTGCAACCATGTCTATTGTCATCTAAAACTAATATTCAACCAAAAGTGTCGCAACCACCGCCCACAAGCCCAAAGTTACTTATTAGTACTTCCCAAAACTAAGCGGAAGTAAACACAAAATCTGATGAAAAACAAAAATCGTATGGCCAAAAGCTCAAGGCTGTTATCTTAGGTGACAGCCAAGGATGCAATTTATCTAAACTTTTAAATGAAAACGCTCAGATTGAATGTTTAGGCTACGTTTACCCTCAAGCCAATGCAAATTTCGTACTCAAAAACGTTAACCAAAACACCCCCAAATCTTGCACCTCTGGCATTGTGGTAATTGCAACAGGAACAAACGACGTTGCTTGCAACAATAGCCAACATCTAATAAAAACTTTAAAAGCCAAATTACCGTGCATTGTATCGAAGAAAGTGTTTTTAGTGGATGTGCCTTTCAGACATGATCTTCCAAACGGGTCATGTGTAAACACAGAAGTAACCAGCGTAAATTCGCAGATCAACAAACTGTGCTCAAAATTCGCAAATATTACGATAATTAAAGCAAGCGAATTTCACAGAAAGTTTTATACACGAAACGAGTTTCACCTAAACAATCTTGGGAGGAGAGAAATCACAAATTTAATATTAGAGACTGTAATGAAAGAAAAAGCACTAAGTGGGCCCATAATACCACTCAGTTATAGAGAACCAAACATCAGTGAGGAAAACATTGTACCCAAAGACAAATACAGTGTAAAACATACTGAAAATGCAAATGAGTGTAGCATGTTTAATTGCAAAAACTTTTTATGGCCAAACCACCTATCCCATTGTGTGGAACTGACATCATCATCAACTGAAACAGCATCATCATCTGAAATAGCAGTGCCTTCAGTACGAGAACTGGCAGCTGAACCACACACAGCGGAAGCAGCAGCTCGTCCTACACGAAACAGAAATGTAACTCAGCGTTTTTTATGTTGTGTGACACGAGAGAAAAACAGTCAAAATCATGTGAAACATCTCTCTCGTGTATTAAACATGGGACTACAGCGCCACAAGCAGAACTAACTAGTCTACTGAGAAAAAATACCACAAACAAATATACAAATGTAAAGTGGAGCAAGTCTCAAACTTTGTCTGTATTTCATCAAAATATAAGAGGTCTGAAAAATAAAATAGACCAACTGCTAATTCACCTAAGTGATGAAGAGTGTGGAAGTGAACCTGATATATTGTGTTTCTCTGAACATCATATCACAGATGGAATCAACATGTTACAGATTGAAAACTTTTGTTTAACTGCCCACTATTGTAGATCTAGTATGGGAAAGGGTGGTGTCGCAATATTTATTAGGAATAATGTAGTGTATAAATCTCTAGATTTAAGCAAATATTGTGTGGAACAGCACTTTGAGGTGTGTGGTATTAAGATAACAACAGACAGTGCAACAGTTATTGTTCTGTCAATTTACAGGACTCCTGCTGGATATCTGAACGTTTTTATGGGAAATATTGAATCACTCTTGTCCTGCCTCTCTAGAAAAACTAAATCACTCATTGTAATGGGTGACTTTAATGTGGACTTTTTAACAGAAAACAGGAATGGAACAGATCTTGAACACCTGATGTGCTCTTTCAATTTAGTGTCAGTGGTAAACAGTCCAACTAGAGTAACAGACAGTATACATTAATAGATAATATATTTATAGATAAGGATGCATATAATAATTTAAGAGTAAAAAATGTTACAAATGGCCTATCTGATCATGATGGACAGTTCCTCACCATAAACCAAATAAATGTACAAAGGAGAGTAAATTTCATTTGGAAAAACATTAGGATTACAAACACACACAAGATGGAAAACTTTAAACATAAACTACAGTACATGGACTGGTCTCCTGTGTATGCTGCTATTGATGTAAACTCCAAATTTAATATATTTATCAACGAGATTACAAGTATTTTTGAAGAAACATTTCCTAAAAAGTTAATTAGAGAAAATCTGTATAAATCAGATCACAGGCCTTGGATTACTAAGGGCATCAAAATTTCCTGTAGAACAAAAAGGAAGCTTTATGCAGGAGCCAAGTCATCAGATGATTAACATAAGATTAAGCATTACAAATTGTACAGTGAAATTCTTAACAAAACCATACATGAATCAAAGAACATGTTCTTAAAGGCAGAAATTGATAACTCAAACAATAAAGTAAAAACTATTTGGAATTTTGTAAAGAAGGAAACGGGGAAAAGTGCAGTTCACAGTGAAAATATTCAAATAAAAAATCAGGATCATATTGTTAGTGATCCAAAAACAGTTGCTGATATGTTCAACAAACATTTTTTTAACAGTAACAGAACAAATTGGATCGCAAGGCTCCATAAATCAAGCCGTTAGTTTTCTGCAAGCCAACGTACCTGGCACAGTACCACAAATCAAAATAACAACAGTCACTATTCCAGAAATTGGAATAATAATTAGATCCCTGAAAAGTAAAAACTCCACTGGAGTTGACAACATATCTAGCAAATTATTAAAATACTGCTGTGGCCACTTAAGTAGAATCCTTTGCCATATTTTTGATGCGTCACTTAAGCAAAGAATAGTGGCCGAAATACTTAAGTATGCAGTTGTGAAACCTCTGTATAAAAAGGGAGATAAGGCAGATACTGCTAACTATCGGCCAATCTCACTACTGACGAGTTTTTCTAAGGTTTTAGAGAAACTAATGCATGGCGGGATTGTTAATCACCTCATTGAATATAAGATCATCAGGAAAAGTCAGTTTGGGTTATCAACAGAAGATGCAATATTTGCATTTGCTGCCAATGTTTTGGAGTCCATCAACAAAAAGATGAAGATAGTTGGAATATTTTGTGACCTCTCAAAAGCGTTTGACTGTGTCAGTCACCAAATACTTTTGCATAAAGCTTCATATCTAGGCATAAGTGGGGCAGCAGGGAAGTGACTCCACTCTTATCTTTCAAACAGAAAGCAGAAAGTTGTACTGGATAGTCAAGAAGGTGCATCAGCATCATCGGAATGGGGAACAATCACCTGTGGAGTGCCTCAAGGCTCCATTCTGGGCCCCCTACTTTTTATTATTTTTAGTAATGATCTTCCTCTATGTACAGATTTTTGTAAATTCACCATCTTTGCTGATGACACTACGCTACTGGTTGATAACTCAGTGGATGAACTTGAGGTGACAGCTAATAAGGTTTTTAGTGATATTGTGAACTGGTTTAATGTAAATGGTCTTTCTATTAATCACAGTAAAACAAACTATGTCCAGTTTCAGACAGTCTCTAAAGAAGATTAACAAGAACAAAAACTAGGTGACATGCAGATAGCTAAGGTTGATAGTACCAAGTACCTTGGCTTACATATAGATAGCAAACTAAACTGGTCAAACCACATCTTGGATCTCTGCAAAAGGCTGAATTCGGCAACTTATGCTTTACGTATTATCTGCCCTTACAGAAATACGGAAACCAGTAAATCAGCTTATTATGGTTATTTTCATGCCATTATGGCATATGGAATCATATTCTGGGGAAATCAGCCACTTGCTAGGAAAGTGCTATCTGCACAGAAAAGAGCCATAAGAATCATGAATGGAGCCCACTCTAGAGCCACATGCAGAAATCTTTTTAAAGAACTTCAAATCTTCACATCCATTGCACAATATATATTCTCCTTGATGTGTTTCATAAGGAAAAAAAAGCCCCTCTTCAAACCTCATAGTGTTTATCATAATCATGGTACTAGAAGAAAAGATGATATCCACTATGAGCATGCAAACCTGAGTAAGGTACAGAAGGGGGTCCACTTCAGTGGTTGTAAGATTTTTAATGCCCTCCCTTCACAAATTAAGTGTTTAGTAGATGATGAGTTCTCGTTTAAGAAAAGCTTAAGGCAGTTCCTATTGCAAGGGTCATTTTATACTATAGAAGAGTTCCTGAACCACGATGAATAGTACCCTAGTACCTGTACGGATAAGTCTCAGATACATTTCCCACTCTTCATTTGTGATCCTGTATATCTATTACTTGTTAACATCTTAAGTTTTCAGTAGTATATTTTCTGTATGTACGTGTATAGAGTCTGTAATACTTAACTTTGTAACATTTATTTTTTTGTGATTTTAATTTGTAATGTTAATCTAAGCCATATAATTTTAATATGAATAATAGCAATACTTACAAAATACCATAAAAAGTTTGTAAAACTGACACGTTCCATATCCTGTGATGTATTCACAACATGGATCACCGGAACACGAAATAAATAAATAAATAAATAAATAAAAATAAGAAGTGGAAAAGCAAAGTGTACAGTCTTCTCAAAATTTACCAAATTATCTAGGGCATTTAGAAGAATTTGTAATGCACTGCATAAATTGTTATATTATTATACGCACTTGGGTGATGGACTATCTCATGAAAATTGGTAACACAGAAGAAGGACATACACAGTTATGGTACCAGAGGACAGTCAAATATCCACCATATATTTATCAGAACATCATTGTATTAGAAAACTGGAATACACTGTGCTGTCACACTACACAACACACCAGAAGAAATAAAATTTGCTCCAAAGCCAGTATTCAAGAACAAGGTAAAAGCATTACTGTTGTTGTTGTTGTGGTCTTCAGTCCTGAGACTGGTTTGATGCAGCTCTCCATGCTACTCTATCCTGTGCAAGCTTATTCATCTCCCAGTACCTACTGCAACCTACATCCTTCTGAATCTGCTTAATGTATTCATTTCTTGGTCTCCCTCTACGATTTTTACCCTCCATGCTGCCCTCCAATGCAAAATTTGTGATCCCTTGATGCCTCAGAACATGTCCCACCAACCGATCCCGTCTTCTGGTCAAGTTGTGCCACAAACTTCTCTTCTCCCCAATCCTATTCAATACTTCCTCATTAGTTACGTGATCCACCCATCTAATCTTCAGCACTCTTCTGTAGCACCACATTTTGAAAGCTTCTATTCTCTTCTTGTCCAAACTATTTATCGTCCATGTTTCACTTCCATACATGGCTACACTCCATACAAATACTTTCAGAAACGACTTCCTGACACTTAAATCTGTGCTCGATATTAACAAATTTCTCTTCTTCAGAAACACTTTCCTTGCCATTGCCAGTCTACATTTTATATCCTCTCTAATTTGACCATCATCAGTTATTTTGCTCCTCAAATAGCAAAACTCCTTTACTACTTTAAGTGTCTCATTTCCTAATCTAATTCCCTCAGCATCACTCGACTTAATACGACTACATTCCATTATCCTCGTTTTGCTTTTGTTGATGTTCATCTTATACCCTCCTTACAAGACACTGTCCATTCCGTTCAACTGCTCTTCCAAGTCCTTTGCTGTCTCTGACAGAATTACGATGTCATCGGCGAACCTCAAAGTTTTTATTTCTTCTCCATGGATTTTAATACCGACTCCGAATTTTTCTTTGGTTTCCTTTACTGCTTGCTCAATATACAGATTGAATAACATCGGGGAGAGGCTACAACCCTGTCTCACTCCCTTCCCAACCACTGCTTCCCTTTCATGTCCCTCGACTCTTATAACTGCCATCTGGTTTCTGTACAAATTGTAAATAGCCTTTCGCTCCCTGTATTTTACCCCTGCCACCTTTAGAATTTGAAAGAGAGTATTCCAGTCAACATTGTCAAAAGCTTTCTCTAAGTCTACAAATGCTAGAAACGTAGGTTTGCCCTTCCTTAATCTAGCCTCTAAGATAAGTCGTAGGGTCAGTATTGCCTCACTTGTTCCAACATTTCTATGGAATCTAAACTGATCTTCCCCGAGGTCAGCTTCTACTAGTTTTTCCATTCGTCTGTAAAGAATTTGAGCTAGTATTTTCCAGCTGTGGCTTATTAAACTGAGTGTTCGGTAATTTTCACATCTGTCAACACCTGTTTTCTTTGGGGTTGGAATTATTATATTCTTCTTGAAGTCTGAGGGAATTTCGTCTGTCTCATACATCTTGCTCACCAGATGGTAGAGTTTTGTCAGGACTGGCTCTCCCAAGGCTGTCAGTAGTTCCAATGGAATGTTGTCTACTCCTGGGGCCTTGTTTAGACTCAGGTCTTTCAGTGCTCTGTCAAACTCTTCACACAGAATCGTATCTCCCATTTCATCTTCACCTACATCCTCGTCCATTTCCATAATATTGTCCTCAAGTACATCGCCCTTGTATAGACCCTCTATATATTCCTTCCACCTTTCTGCTTTCCATTCTTTGCTTAGAACTGGGTTTCCATCTGAGCTCTTGATGTTCATACTTATCTCTGAAGGTCTCTTTAATTTTCCTGTAGGCAGTATCTATCTTACCCCTAGTGAGATAAACCTCTACATCCTTACAGTTGTCCTCTAGCCATCCCTGCTCAGCCATTTTGCACTTCCTGTCGATCTCATTTTTGAGACGTTTGTATTCCTTTTTGCCTGCTTCATTTACTGCATTTTTATATTTTCTCCTTTCATGAATTAAACTCAATATTTCTGTTACCCAAGGATTTCTACTAGCCCTCGTCTTTTTACCTACTTGATCCTCTGCTGCCTTCACTACTTCATCCCTCAAAGCTACCCATTCTTCTTCTACTGTATTTCTTTCCCCCATTCCTGTCAATTGTTCCCTTATGCTCTCCCTAAAATTCTGTACAACCTCTGGTTCTTTCAGTTTATTCAGGTCCCATCTCCTTAAATTCCCACCTTTTTGCAGTTTCTTCAGTTTTAATCTACAGGTCATAACCAATAGATTGTGGTCAGAGTCCACATCTGCCCCTGGAAATGTCTTACAATTTAAAACCTGGTTCCTAAATCCCTGTCTTACCATTATATAACCTATCTGAAACCTGTCAGTATCTCCACGGTCCTTCCATGTATACAAACTTCTTTCATGATTCTTAAACCAAGTGTTAGCTATGATTAAGTTGTGCTCTGTGCAAATTCTACCAGGTGGATTCCTCTTTCATTTCTTTTCCCCAATCCATATTCACCTACTACGTTTCCTTCTCTGCCTTTTTCTATTACTGAATTCCAGGCACCCATGACTATTGAATTATCATCACCCTTCACTATCTGAATAATTTCTTTTATTTCATCATACATTTCTTCAATATCTTCGTCATCTGCAGAGCTAGTTGGCATATAAACTTGTACTACTTTAGTAGGTGTGGGCTTTGTATCTATCTTGGCCACAATAATGCGTTCACTATGCTGTTTGTAGTAGCTTACCCGCATTCCTATTTTTTAATTCATTATTAAACCTACTCCTGCATTACCCCTATTTGATTTTGTGTTTATAACCCTGTAGTCACCTGACCAGAAGTCTTGTTCCTCCTGCCACCGAAATTCACTGATTCCCATGATATCTGACTTTAACCTATCCATTTCCCTTTTTAAATTTTCTAACCTACCTGCCCGATTGAGTGACCTGACATTCCACACTCCGATCCGTAGAACGCCAGTTTTCTTTCTCCTGATAACAACATCCTCTTGAGTAGTCCCCGCCCGGAGATCCGAATGGGGGACTATTTTACCTCCGGAATATTTTACCCAAGAGGATGCCATCATCATTTAATCATACAGTAAAGCTGCATGCACTCGGGAAAAATTACGGCTGTAGTTTCCCCTAGCTTTCAGCCGTTCGCAGTACCAGCACAGCAAGGCCGTTTTGGCATTACTAATAAAAGCAAACTATTTACGTGTACATAAATCTCTAAACATGCAAAAAGTAATTTTTCTTCAAATGTATTACAATCAATTATATACAGGGTGTTTCAAAAATGACCGGTATATTTGAAATGGCAATACAAACTAAACGAGCAGCGATAGAAATACACCGTTTGTTGCAATATGCTTAGGACAACAGTACTTTTTCAGGCATATAAGTTTCGAAATTACAGTAGTTACAATTGTCAACAACAGATGGCGCTGCGGTCTGGGAAACTCTATAGTATGATATTTTCCACATATCCACCATGCGTAGCAATAATATGGCGTAGTCTCTGAATGAAATTACCCGAAATCTTTGACAACGTGTCTGGCGGAATAGCTTCACATGCTGAGGAGATGTACTGCTTCAGCTGTTTAATTGTTTCTGGATTCTGGCGGTACACCTGGTCTTTCAAGTGTCCGCACAGAAAGAAGTCACAGGGGTTCATGTCTGGCGAATAGGGTGGCCAATCCACGCTGCCTCCTGTATGTTTCGGATAGCCCAAAGCAATCACATGATCATCGAAATATTCATTCAGGAAATTAAAGACGTCGGACGTGCAATGTGGCCGGGCACCATCTTGCATAAACCACAAGGTGTTCGCAGTGTCGTCTAAGGCAGTTTGTACTACCACAAATTCACGAAGAATGTCCAGATAGCGTGATGCAGTAATCGTTTCGGATCTGAAAAATGGGCCAATGATTCCTTTGGAAGAAATGGCGGCCCAGACCAGTACTTTTTGAGGATGCAGGGGCGATGGGACTGCAACATGGGGCTTTTTGGTTCCCCATATGCGCCAGTTCTGTTTATTGATGAAGCCGTCCGGGTAAAAATAAGCTTCGTCAGTAAACCAAATGCTGCCCACATGCATATCGCCGTCATCAATCCTGTGCACTATATCGTTAGCGAATGTCTCTCGTGCAGCAATGGTAGCGGCGCTGAGGGGTTGCCGCGTTTGAATTTTGTATGGATAGAGGTGTAAACTCTGGCGCATGAGACGATACGTGGACGTTGGCGTCATGTGGACCGCAGCTGCAACACGGCGAACGGAAACCCGAGGCCGCTGTTGGATCACCTGCTGCACTAGCTGCGCGTTGCCCTCTGTGTTTGCCGTACGCGGTCGCCCTACCTTTCCAGCACGTTCATCCGTCACGTTCCCAGTCCGTTGAAATTTTTCAAACAGATCCTTTATTGTATCGCTTTTCGGTCCTTTGGTTACATTAAACCTCCGTTGAAAACTACATCTTGTTGCAACAACACTGTGTTCTAGGTGGTGGAATTCCAACACCAGAAAAATCCTCTGTTCTAAGGAATAAACCATGTTGTCCACAGCACACTTGCGCGTTGTGAACAGGACACGCTTACAGCAGCAAGACGACGTACGGAATGGCGCACCCACAGACTGCGTTGTCTTCTATATCTTTCACATCACTTGCAGCCCCATCTGTTGTTGAAAATTTTAACTACTGTAATTTCGAAAGTTTGTCCGGATGAAAATGTACTGTTGTCCCAAGCATATTGCAACAAACGGTGTATTTCTGTCGCTGCTCGTTTAGTTTTTATTGCCGTTTCATATATACTGGTCATTTTTTAAACACCCTGTATCCATAATCTACAAAAGTTTATTTATTTTCCATTTTTGTTTATACTGTATGTTATTTTATTTTCACTTGTCTAATAGATATTGTAAAACCTGTACTGTATGCTTACGCTAGACTAAGAAATATACAGTAAAATGTGCAAATACAATATAGTATTGTAAAGGTAGGCCACACATGAAATTTGGGCCCAGTCAAATGAGGATTTAATAAAAAAAATTAAATTTTTAATACATATGTACAAACGAGGACACTGCATCGTAGTGAAGCCAGTAGCAGCTTATCAACCATATACTCACAATTATCTCACAAACAGCTTGTATGTGAATTCACATTTACTTAAATGTTTGTGCTTCTATTACTTTTTTAAACTTTTTTATTATTTTATTTTATTATTGCTTTTGTATTGACCAACTGGGATCACATAACAACTTCAATTTCTCTTCTTTCCTTGCTTTTTCTATTTTTCCAGCACTCCTTCATCTTCTCCCCATGTTGTCTTTTCTGTCCAAGTTGTTCCCAATTTCTTATTAGTTCTGCATTGAAAGATTTCCAGATTTAATGTTTTATTCTTGAAAGGATTTCTGTCTGCATTTCTTACTCTTTGATACTGGATATTTCTAAATATATTTGCTTATTTCTGCATGTCTATTTCTTCTGCCATAAATACATAAATATTTGTTTCTTGAGCCTGTCAATAGCTTATAGTTCAGTGTTATGCATTCACATCCATATAAACATTTTGGTCATACCACTGTGGTATAGAGTTTTAGTTTTGTTTTTCTATATATGCATTTCTTGTTGTAAACATTCTTTCTTAAGCCATATGCTCTCTCCATTTTGTTATCTCCTACATCTACTGCAATTTTTCTAGTCCATTCTGTTGAATAGTTTCTCCAAGATAGTCAAATCTATTTACTACATTTTACCTATTTGTGTTTCTATGAACTTTGGTGCATTTTTGTATGTTTGTCATGGATTTTTTTAGATGAAGTTTTGAGACCACTTCTATTTTCTATTTCATCCATAAGAGTTATTTGAATAACTTCATCTATTGGATTTTCTGAAAATATTGCAAAATCATCTCCAAAAGCCAGGCAGTTTACCTTAATTCCACTTGTTTTCCTTCCTAGACTTATTGGCTCAATTTTGTGATTCTTTGGCTCCTAATTCCAGATCCTTACATTTTTTCCCTAAAGCAGTTAAACAGTAAAAGTAAAAAACCACCCCTTATCTAACACCAGTTTTAATTTGAAATGGCTAAGATACTTCTTCCATAAATTTAACTTCAGAATTTCAGTACACTTTACTCAAGTCAGTTTTCACTGTGATACTGATTTTTATAAAAAGGGCAAGACAGATTGTAATAATTGTTGGCAGACAGGTAGATGGCACCACACATACAAAATGATTACACTTCCAGTTTGTACTTTACATAAATGACCTTCCTCACAGCCTACCAGACACAAAAACCCTTTTGTTTGCTGATGACACCTCTGTACTCATATCTGCGCCCGAACAAATTCTCCAAACTAATATAGATAGGACCACAGATCAAATAAGTCGATGGCTTCAAAGTAACAGGGTACTTATTAATGCAAAAAAGACAATTGGAATAACTTTCCACACTGCCCAAAACAGAAATCCATTACTACCAACTATATCACTGGAAAAAAATAATGTTAAACTTGAAAATGAAATAAAATTTTTGGGGGTCACTATTACTGATACGCTCGCATGGAAAAGCACAGGGACATTACCAGCACAAAAATTAGTAAAGTATGCTTCATGATTAGATCAATAAGGAACGTGACTAACACATGTACCCTAACCACAATGTACCATCCACTCTTTCACTCTGTACTTAACTACGGAATCATCTTCTGGGGCCAAAATTCTGAATCAATTAAGATATTCAAACTGAAAAAAAAGTCAGAACAATAATGTTCAAAAAACAATGAGACACTTGTAAAACATTATTTAAGAAACTAAATATTTTGTCTCTCCCATGCCAATACATACTAGAATTATTATTCTTTACCAAAAAAAGTATCAACAAAATTAGCAAAAATATGGACTACCACAATTATGACACAAGATCAAAAACCTCTCTAAGAATACTTCCCCACTCAACAAAACTGTACAGTGATGGTGTCAAGTGCATGGGAATAAAATTATATAACCATCTTCCAACTTTTATACAAGAAATCCATGAAATAAATAAATTCAAACAGATGGTGAAATCTCTTTTAATAAAAGACTGCTTTTACACCATCCAGAAATATTTGGAATCAAAATTGTCTTAGTGGATGATAATGTATCAAAGCTGAATGTTATTAAGCCAATTTTGTCACATCATGTAACAATTCTCTGTAAAGCTGGAACTTTAAGTAACATAATTTGTAGGTAATGTAAAATAATCAATCTTCTGTGTTCTTGTTTACTGATTTAGACTCCTGTAGACTGTATATTTGTATTGACTTATCCCATATCAGTTGTACACACCGTTGTACTGATTTAATCCACGGGGCAAATAAATAAATAAAATAAATAAACCAACATTTATTGTGCTACACAGCCCCAAGACTTGTGTTAGTACAGTATCAGGCCACTGTGGTTGTGTATATAAGCATCCAGATTTCACATCATGGAGCTGTACAGATCTTTGATGCAGTCCTGTGATACTATATTGTATGCCATTCCACTTGCACCTGAGTGTGCAATTCCTGCAGAATGGGGGGAGGAGGTGGAGTCCTGATGGCACACTGCATGACACCCAGAACATTTTCGATTAGATAGAGATTGGGAAATGCTGCTGATCATGGACAAGTAACCACATATGTGAGACACACTCAGCATGTGCCAGTGGCATGTGGGCAAGTGTTATCCTGCTGAAACAGGGTATGGGCAGAGGTGAGCACAAATGGCACAGCCACTGGTTACAGGACGTCCTTATTTATTCTGCGACTGATGAGGAGCCTGTTATGAACAGGCACCATGGGATATCACTCCCCACACCATCCCACCAGACTGGCAGGATACATGATGGGTGACCACAAATTGCTCTTCGTAGAGCTGTCCAGTGTGCCTCCAGATGCAGGGCTGCTGGCCACTGCCTCCAAAGCAGAAGCGGGACTTACCTAAAGACGACCTGCTGCTAGTCTGCAAGGCCCCATGTCCATCATTGCTGACAATAGGAAACCTGGGTGTGATCATTTCTGTGAGGTTGTAAGAAGCATGTCCCTTAATGGTTGCTGTGTGATGAGTCCTGCATCATGCAACCACCTCCCAATGATACTAGCAGTTACGGGATAGTGTGTAGAAAGTAGGACAAACTAATGAATGACACCTACCATTGTCATTGGACCTGATCATGCTTCATTTATCTACATCTACATGGATACTCTGCAAATCACCTTAATTGCCTGGCAGAGGGGTCACCAAACCACCTTCACAATAGTTCTCTATTATTCCACTCTTGAACAGCGCATCTAAATAACAAACACCTACATATTTCCGTGCAAGTTTGATCATTTCTCCCTATGTAGATTGGCATCAACTAAATATTTTTGCATTTGGAGGAGAAAGTTGGTGATTGAGATTTCATGAGAAGATTCTGCTGCAACAAAAAACACCTTTGTCTTAATGGCATCCACCCAAAACCCTTTACCATGCCAGTGACACTCTCTCCCATATTTTGCAACAATACAAAACATGCTGCTCTTCTTTCAACTTTTTCAATGTACTTCATTAATCCTATTTGGTAAGGACCCCAGACCGTGCAACAGCACTCGAAAAGAGGATGTACATGCATAGTGCAGGCAGTCTCTTTAGTAAATCTGTTGCACCTTCTAAGCGTTCTGCCAATAAAACACAGTAACATTTTCTTTGTGTTCGTAATTGTAATTCCTAGGTATTTAGTTGAATTTACAACCTTCAGATTAGACTGATTTATCGTGTAACCGAAGCTAACAGAATCCTTTTAGCACTCGTGTGGATGATTTCACACTTTTCATTATTTATTGTCAATTGTCTTTTTCTGCACCATACAGATATCATGTCTAAATAATTTTGCAATTTATTTTGATCTTCTGATGGCTTTATTACATGATAAATGACAGCATCATCTGCAAACAACCTGCTAAGATTGCCTTCTAAATTGTTTATATAGATCAAAAACAGCAGAGGGCCTATAACACTACCCTGGGCAACACGAGAAGTCACTTCTATTTTACTTGATGTCTTTCTGTCAGTTACTACAAACTGTGAAATCTCTGACAGTAAATCATGAATCCAGCCACACAACTCAGACAATATTCCACAAGCCTGCAATTTGAAACAAGTCACTTGTGAGATACAGTGTCAAAAGCCTTCTCGAAACCTAGAAATACTGAATCAGTTTGAAATCCCTTGTCAATAGCACACAACACTCCATGAGAGTCGAGAGCTAGTTGTGTTTCACAAGAACAATGCTTTCTAAATCCATGTTGACTCAGTGTCAATAGATCATTCTCTTCGAGGTAATTCATAATGTTTGAACACAATATATGTTCCAAAATCCTGCTGCATATTGACGTTAATGATGTGGGCCTGTAATTTAGTGGATTACTCTTACTACTTTTCTTGAATATTGCTGTGACCTGTGCAAATTTCCAGTCTTTGGGTATGGATCTTTCATTGTGTCAGTTGTATATGATTGTTAGGTATAGAGCTATTGTATCAGCAAACTCTGAAAGGTATATAATTGGACTGGAGTGATTTCAGCTGCTTCACTACTCCAAGGATATTTACTTCTAAGTGACTTACGTTGGCAGCTGTTGTTGATTTGATTTCTCGAATATTTGCTTCATCTTCTATGGTGAACGAATTTCAGAAGGCTGTGTTTAGTAACTCTACTTTGGCAGCACTGTCATCAATAGTACTTCCATTGCTATTGTGCAGAGAAGGCATTGATTGTGTCTTGCTGCTAGAATACTTTACATAAAACCAGAATCTCTTTGGATTTTATACCAGGTTTCAAGACAAAGTTTTGTTGTGGAAACTATTGTAAGCATCTCACATTGACGTCCATGCGAAATTTCAAACTTCTGTAAAAGATCAGCAATCTTGGAGACCTTGCATTCATTTAAACTTGGCATGTTCTTTTTATTGTTTCTGCAACAATGTTATGACCTGTTTTGTGTACCAAGGGGGATCAGCTCTATCATTTGGTACAAATCTCTCAGTTGCTGTTGATACTATTTCCTTGAATTCAAGTCACATCTGGTCTACACCATGTTGTTAATTTGGAAGGAGTGGAGATAGTCTCTGAGGAAGGCATCAAATAAATTTTATCTGGTTTTTTTGAATAGGTATATTTTTCATTTATTTTTTGAGCATTTGGGGGTTACAACATGTAGTCTTACCAATCCTTGTAGATGCTTTGATGCTCATTATTAGCTCAGGGTTATTTGTTGCTAAGAGGTCAAGTATGTTTTCACAGCCATTTACTATTCACATGGGGTCATGAACTAACTACTTGAGATAATTTTCAGAGAATGGAATTAGCACAATTTCAGATGATGCTTTATGCATACCTCCGGGTACAAACACATATTTTCCCAACATATCAAGGATAAATTAAAGTTACCAACAACAATAATTGTATGATGTTCAAGTTTTCCTTGAACCATTCAGGAATTGTGTCATCTGAGTTGAGAGGTCAGTAAAAGGATCCAATTACTATTTTATTCCAGTTGTCAAGAATGGCTTTTGCTCATACTATCTCACAGGAACTATCTACTTCAATTTTGCTACAAGATAAACTACTTCTAACAGCAACAAACACACCACTGCCAACTATGTTTAGCCTATCCTTTCTGAACATCATTAGGTACTTCACAAAAATTTCAGCTAAAGTTATCTCCAGCTTCAGCCAGCTGTTAGTGCCTGTAACTATTTGAGCATCAGTGCTTTCTATTAGCACTTGGAGCTCTAGTACTTTTACAACACAGCTACAACAATTTACAGCAGTTATATTGATTGTTCCTGGACCTATATTCTTCCTGTATTCAACCTGCATCCTTTGTGTGTTTCCCTGAGACTCTCTAATCTAAAAGCTACCTAGTCCATGCCACACAGCCCCTGCTACTCATGTAGCCACATCCTGTATACAGGGGAATCCTGACCTGTTCAGTGGAACCTGAAAAAAGTCTAGGAATCTGTAGCCTACATACTCATAGAGCCGTTTGAACCTCTGATTCAGATAATCCACTCAGCTCTGTACCATAGATCCGCAGTCAGTTCTGTTGACTATGCTGCAAATGGTGGGCTCTGCTTTCATCTTGGAATTCATTAGTTCCCCCCCCCCCCCCCCCCTTGTGGTATGTGTCAAATGCTGAAATCCTGTATGTTGTTCATGTGTAGCTTCTTGTATCCATTGCCACCAACAATGGGCAATGGTTGCATCCACACAATCAATGTGGCATGCAGTATGATGATAGGACCATCTCACATCCCATAGTCCCACAATGTAGCCATTCCTAAACTCATACATACTGTCAAGCATTTTGCCTGGGCACAGAGCATTTGCAGGTGATGTTCAAATGATGCTGCCCACTGCTGTACATGTTGTCTCAAAAGAAAGTTTATATATGAAAAGTGCAACAAATTGGAGATGAGTGGGGGTATGTTCATTGCTTGCTTGGCCTTTAGGAATTCAGTCAATATAGTCATCTCCTTTAATTGGTATGAGTGTCCAGCAAATATGCTATGATATGAGGATATCAATAGCTACAACAAACAAACAGTGGTGCATGCATACTATGCACACTTCCAACCACTGTTTCACTATGAACTCATTTTCTGAGGAACTGCTGCTCACAGAAGAAATGTATATAGAGTGCAAAACAGAGTACTCAGGATAAGTTGTGGCCTTAAAATGGAATACAGTAAACCTTCTTGGGAGTTTTCTGCACATTCTGTGTGTGAGAATTATACAAAAAAAGTGATTCAGTGACTGCAGCATGGATGAAATTTTGAAGTGGTTGTGGATTGCATAATGTAAATGATGCTACAAATGTTCCCCTTACATGGAAATGTATCGCAATATTTGAAGAGGTTGGTTCAACACTGGCCAAACTGAAATATGGGTGACCAAGGTCATCAAGAATGGAGAATCCATGGAGGGAGTAAATCAGTCTGTTCATGATGATCCTAACCTCTCAGTTTATATGTGTGCAAGTTCTTTAAATATGCATAGACCATCACTGCACTGAATTCTGCTAAAAGACCTTAAACTGCACCCTTTCAAAATCCAGTTGGTGCAAGAATTAAAGCCACAAGAATTAAAGCCTCAGGATACCAGATATAGGCTGCTTTTTGTTAATGATGTAACTGAGTGCCCTTCATTTAACAACATATTGTTTTCTGATGAGGTTCATTTTCACCCAAATGGCCATGTCAATACGCAAAACTGCTGCTAATGGAGTGCAGTTATTCCTAACAGAAGCACAAGGTACTCCTTCATTCACCAAAAGTTACTGTATGGGCTCTGATGTCAGCTCAAAGAGTAATTGACCCATACTTTCTCACTGATAAGAGAAGTTACAATGAATTCAGAGCATTATGTGATGATGTTAAATAATATTTGGTGCCAGAATTGCAAAACTTTCCTGGCTATAACCAAAAAACATAGTTTCAGTAAGACAAAGCCACAGCACATGTTTGATATGTCTACACTGCAAGTTCATGATATTTTTCCAGGAAAATTGATCTCCAGAAAGGGTGACATAAATTGGCTGCCACACAGGCCATATTTGAGCTCCATGGATATTTTATTATGGGGAGATGTCAAATTTAAAGTGTATGTCAATAACCTGGCTTCTCTGGAGCAGTTGAAAGAAAATATCCATATTGAAGAGGAAAGCATTCTAGTGTCTACATTCCAAGCCATCATGCAAAATTTTGTTCATCATTTAAATGTGCATTGTAGGCATTCAGCATTGTATTTAAATGACATAACATTACATGACCAAGGCCTTCAGAGACAGGCACTATGCCCCAGACTTAGTTCAGAAACAGATCTCCCGTGCCATTTCCCCTCACAACCTCTATCCTCCCACTATCCCCGAAAATCAGCCACAAAGGAGTGTCCCCTTTGTCACCCACTACCATCCCAGACTGGAAAAACTGAACCAAATCCTTCACCAGGGCACTGATAATCTTTCATTGTGGCCTGAAATGAGGGACATCCTGCCCGAGATACTTCCCACCCCTCCTAAAATTGCATTCTGTCGCCCACCCAATCAACACAACATGTTTGTCCACCCCTGTGTCATTCCCAATCCCAACCCCTTGCCACAAGGATTATAGCACTTCCTATTCCAGTCCTGTCACAGGTTTGTCCTACATCATCAGGAGCTGCCCGAACAGTGAAAGCAGCCACGTCATTTACTAGCTCTGCTGCAACCATTGTACAGCTTTTGATATTGGTCCACCATAACGAATAGCAACTGCCAAACTGTGGCCGAAAGCAAAGTAGACCACCCTGTGGTAAAACATGCAGCTGAACACAACACATTTGATATCAATGGCTGCTTCACTACCCGAGCCATCTGGATCATTCCCTTCACCACCAGATTTTCTGAATTGCACAGATGGCAGATGTCCTTATAACACATTCTTCGCTCCATCCAACAGTTTATATCCCTCTGTCTTATCATCTCCTACCCACTCTTATCTCCCACCCTGTTTATCTGCAGCCCTCTGCCAACACATCTGCCTGTCTTTCCTATTCCTCTCCTTTTTTGGTCCTTTTCTCCTGACCTCCCTGCCACACAACCGACTGATGCTACACCTGTTGCCAGTCTAGTCCCTGCACACTACACCAGACACCCTTATCCTTACACCCTTACCCTTACCTCCTTACGTTTACTCCCTTACCTTTAACCTTACAGATTGCTGCTTGCATACCACATGATGTTGCATTCCAGCCCAAGATGCTGGAGTTGGTGGTCTTGTGTGCTTGCCTTTGTGTGTGTGTGTGTGTGTGTGTGTGTGTGTGTGTGTGTGTGTGTGTGTGTGTGTGTGTGCGTGTGTGTGTGTGTGTGTGTCTTTACTGATGAATGCTGTGGCTGAAAGCTATATGGAAGTGTCTTTTAATTGCATCTGTCTGCAACTTGACATGTTTTCTTTACAGTAAGTAGCAATCTATCTTTTTCTATGTTGTTGATATTCTTACATGGAGCTTCTATTGTTTGGTTTTATTTTTAAGAAGTAAATTCCTAAACTCTACATTTCAATAATAAATAATATTATGTCGACAGACTTCAATATCTATTTTATTTTGACACATTAAATGTAAATTTTCTTTTGAGATCCAATTAGTTCAAATGGCTCTGAACACTATGTGACTTAACTTCTGAGGTCATCAGTCACCTATAACTTAGAACTAATTAAACCCAACTAGCCTAGGGACATCACACACATCCATGCCCGAGGCAGCATTCGAAGCTGCAACTGTAGCGGTCGCTCCGTTCCAGACTGTAGCGCCTAGAACCGCACGGTCACTTCGGCCGACTGTTGAGATCCCTAGTACTTGCTGGCAGGACCATATTGGCCCTTCTAGATAAACTTATGAGCATGGCATCATGGCCCCACTCATTCTCCTGAAGTGTGCTGGTAAAGGCACTCGAATTTAGAATTTCCACAACGCATTCTGATGGATTACTCAGACACATCCACACCCATAACCCGTTTTTAATGAACTACATTAACAGTTCGTTTTAATCTGAAGTTGTTTAAAACTGACAAAGAATGCCACTCTACTACATTTCTCAAACACAAAAAGTTGTTAATAAGTGAAGCCTTTGCTCATTACTAATTGGACAGATTTCCACCAATCTCATAAAAACAGCTGATTTTCGCTACAATAATCATTTCAAAGTTACTAACAATGGCATACAATTTGGCAAAATGTACTATGTTCACATTTCATGTGCATGTGCACACAAATATATGAACCATGTGCACATATTCTGAATTTGGTTTAACATAAACTTATACTTCCATACTCAATCACTGACACAAAGATGTTGATAAAGGCAGCATTTGAATGATTGTCATCATACTGGTGTTAATGAAGTAGCATAAATGCAATTAATAAAAACAACAGTTACAGTCTATGCAGAACAAGACCAGTTAATTTTTGTTCTTCTTGTTGTTGTGGTCTATTCTGTGCAAGTTTCTTCATCTCCCAGTACCTACTGCAACCTATATCCTTCTGAATCTGCTTAGTGTATTCATCCCTTGGTCTCCCTCTACAATTTTCACCCTCCACGCTGTCCTCCAATACTAAATTGGTGATCCCTTGATGCCTCAGAACATGTCCTACCAACAGATCCCTTCTTCTAGTCAAGTTGTGCCACAAATTTCTCCACAATTCTACTCAGTACCTCCTCATTAGTTGTCTGATCCACCAACCTAATATTCAGCATTCTTCTGTAGTACCACATTTTGGAAGCTTCTATTAGTTGAATGTAGTCAATTACAGTCATTGGAAAAGGAATGGACAAGGTACAAGGACACAGTACTAGAAGTGGCTAAAGAATGTCTTGGAACAGTAGTGTGTAAAAGTAGGATGAAGCAAACAGCTTGGTGGAATGACACAGTCAAGGAATCCTGTAAAAGGAAAAAGAATGTGTATCAAAAATGGCTACACACTAGAACTCAGGTAGACTGAGAAAGTTATGCTGAAGAAAGAAACAAAGCCAAACAGATAATTGCTGCATCCAAGAAGAAATCTTGGGAAGACTTTGGAAACAGGTTGGAGACTATGGGTCAAGCTGCTGGAAAACCATTCTGGAGTGTAATTAGCAGTCTTCGAAAGGGATGTAAGAAGGAAATGACAAGTATTTTGGTCAGGTCAGGAAAACTGTTGGTAAATCCTGTGAATGCCTTGGGCAGATGGAGGGAATATTTTGAAGAGTTGCTCAATGTAGGTGAAAATACGATTAGTAATGTTTCAGATTTCGAGGCAGTATGGGATAGGAATGATGATGGAAATAGGATCACATTTGAGGAAGTGGAGAAAATGGTCAATAGATTGCAATAAAATAAAGCAGCTAGGGTGGATGAAATTAAGTCAGAACTCATCAAATACAGTGGAATGTCAGGTCTTAAATGGCTACACAGGATAATTGAAATGGCCTGGGAGTCCATTCATGTTCCATCAGACTGGAAAAAAGCAGTAATCACACCAATCTTTAAACATGGAAACAGAAAAGATTGTAACAACTACAGAGGTATCTCTTTAATCAGCGTTGTGGGTAAAATCTTCTCAGGTATTGTTGAAAGGAAAGTGCGAGTATTAGTTGAGGACCAATTGGATGAAAATCAGTGTGGGTTTAGGCCTCTTAGAGGTTGGCAGGACCAGCTCATTAGCTTACGGAAAATAATGGAGAAGTGTTATGAGTGGAACAGGGAATTGTATCTATGCTTTATAGATCTAGAAAAGGCATATGACCGGTTTCCTAGGAGGAAGTTATTGTCTGTTCTACGAGATTATGGAATAGGAGGCAAACTTTTGCAAGCAATGAAAGGTCTTTACATGGATATTCAGGCAGCAGTTAGAGTTGACGGTAAATTGAGTTCATGGTTCAGAGTAGTTTCAAGGCTGCAACCTGTCTCCACTGTTGTTAATTTTATTTATGGATCATATGTTGAAAACAATAGACTGGCTGGGTGAGATTAAGATATGTGAACACAAAATAAGCAGTCTTGCATATGCGGATGACTTAGTTGTGATGGCAGATTCGATTGAAAGTTTGCTAAGTAATATTTCAGAGCTAGATCAGAAATGTAAGGACTATGGTAAGAAGATTAGCATCTCCAAAACGAAAGTAATGTCAGTGGGTAGAAATACAAACGGATTGAGTGCCAAATAGGAGGAACAAAGTTAGAACAGGTGGATGATTTCAAGTACTTAGGATGCATATTCTCACAGGATGGCAACATAGTGAAAGAACTGGAAGCAAGGTGTAGCAAAGCCAATGCAGTGAGCAGTCAGCTACGATCTACTCTCTTCTGCAAGAAGGAAGTCAGTACCGAGACTAAGTTATCTGTGCACCGTTCAATCTTTTGGCCAACTTTATTGTATGGGAGCGAAAGCTGGGTGGATTCAGGTTACCTTATCAACAAGGTTGAGGTTACGGATATGAAAGTAGCTAGGATGATTGCAGGTACTAGTACATGGGAACAACGGCAGGAGGGTGTCCACAACGAGGAAATCAAAGAAAAACTGGGAATGAACTCTATAGATGTAGCACTCAGGGCGAACAGGCTTAGATGGTGGGGTCATGTTAGACGCATGGGAGAAGCAAGGTTACCCAAGAGACTCATGGGTTCAGCAGTAAAGGGTAGGAGGAGTCAAGGCAGACCAAGGAGAAGGTACCTGGATTCGGTTAAGAATGATTTTGAAGTAATAGGCTTAACATCAGAAGAGGCACCAATGTTAGCACTGAATAGGGGATCATGGAGGAATTTTATAAGGGGGCTATGCTTGAGACTGAACGCTGAAAGGCATAATCAGTCTTAAATGATGATGATGATGATATTCTCTTCTTGCCCAAACTATTTATCGTCCATGTTTCACTTTCATACATGGCTACACTCCATACAAATACTTCCAGAAATGACTTTCTGACACTTAAATCTATACTCAATGTTAACGGTTAATTACCATGTGAAATTATCACAATCTGCAAACTTCTTGACAAGCGAAATAGAATGTGGACAACACATCTACAATTACAAGCAATCCTCTGCTTAGTGTGCAGAAGGTCTTACTAAGATCTCCTTGGAAAGGCACCACCCTCTGCCACACACACATGTGCCCCTAATCCTCCAACCAACTCCATAAATTAGCTGCAGTTGAGCTTCCTGTTCCAAACCCAACATCACTCCAGTCATACTGGAACAATTGAACCATATCCTCTGGTGGTCTGAAAAGATCTTTATCAGACGTTGAGAATGGGAGTTCAACTTTTCAAAAGCCTCATGTTTTTCAATGTAATCCTCTGTAATAGTAATATACGTCATCCATCAGTGTTGCAGTGGCATTAGTACAGCTCTGTACAGTTCCTGTGGAGGTGTAGCACGAAACATGTCTACATCACAAAACACTTCTCGGCTGGTTGAAAAATGCTGGCTGAGAAGGGCTAGTGTGAATTTTGGGAGGAGATGGAAGTCTGAGAGAGGAAAATCTGGGTAACAGTGTGGAATTTCCTACATTGCACAGCAAACATTGCTCAACTTTCTTGTGACAAAGACACTTTTACTGACAGCTGAAGTACCTTGATGAAAGACAAATTTTTTCCTTCTACAGACCAGGTTGCCTTTCTTGAACTTTTGCATCCATATCCATTATGTTAGAATAATATCTCGTAGTCATTGCTTAACTATTTTAAGGCAGCCAACTAACAGAAATCCTTTCAAATTTCAAAATGCAACATTGTGATCTTTACCACTCTATTGTGTTGTTATGAATCCAATACTGACATAGAAAATCAGTTTTGTTTCTATGACAATGTGGCAGATAGACACAAAAAAAGAAAAAAAAAAAGATTTTCACACTTAAAGCTTTTGTCAACAAAACACACACAAACACACACACACACACACACACACACACACTTATGCAAGCGCAACTCTCACACATGAATTGTGCTTTAGTGAGTCTGTGTGTGCGTAAGTGTGTCTGTTGACCAGAAGCCATAAGTGTGAAAATCTTTTTATTGTGCCCATATGTGTGTGACTCAGCATCTCCATTATATGGTGAGTAGCTACTTTCCTTATCATAATATTGTTACATTCCATCCTGGATTTTCCATTGTTTAAAAGTGTGGCAAACATTGTTCAGAAATTGTGTAAATATGTTTCTAATCCATTACATGCAGGTGTGGCACCCATCTTGAACAAAGCATTTGACTTAATGCAAAATGTAGCCAGTACAATGTAGCCAGTACACTGTTTTGAAACCCATACAATCTTGGCAACATTACCCACCTTGGTGTGACTGCCTTCTGAGATCACATTGTGCACTTTTACTACAGTTTCTGGTATGGCTGAACATCTCAGATGTACTTCATTTGGATCATCTTGAACCCTTTTATGACACTGTTTAAATTCAACAGCTTTTTCATTCTGATAGAAACTGAAGAGGAGGAGTCACTGTACCATTTATGAAACTCAAATGAATTCTGGTTAGTGTTAAACATTCTTTTAGAAAAAACTTTATTACTACACAATACTCAATTTTCTACATTTTGAAGAAATTATGGACCATTCCTTATCCAGACAGCTGCCTACAGTTGACCACTGAATGGAATGACTTGCATTTGCACAGAGTGTGTGTTTGAAGTTGTATCAATTCCTGGGGGAAAATTACGAACTTAGTGCTGTGATCTGTTATTGAGGGTGACAACTTTTCATACTACTCCTGATCCTTTCAATGTATCCTGAAATGAGTAACGTTTTCACCACAATACTTCCCACCCCTCCATAACTGGTATTCTGCTGCACACCCAATCGATTCAATATTCTAGTCCATCCTTATGCCACATCTGCTCTTGACCCTCTAACATGTGGGTTATACTGTCAAAGGTACAGATGCCGACTTGCCAAACACACCAACCCAGGACATACACTGTCTGAAAAGAAGAATCCAGACATCTCTGTGTAAGGCATGACTGATTACCAGATGTCCTGAGAGGCAGACTTACCAGAGTAAAAAATGTAAAAGGAGATAGGGAGTATTATGTTATTGCTAGAGATGGAGTATCAGCAGAATTGGTCAGTCAGAAAAGCTCAGTGGCTTCGAAAATGGACTAGTCACTGGATGTCACCTGAGTAATAAATTCATGAGACACATTTCAACCCTTCTAAAGCAGTTCAGGTTGACTGTTCGTGATTGATTGTGAAGTGTAAATTCAAAGGTACTGTCAGCACATCTCCGGTTTTAGTAGTGTAAAAGATCAGGTAATTACGATATGAAATTATCACAATCTGCAAACTTGTTGAGAAGCTAAATAGCATGTGGAGAACACATCTAAAATCACAAGCAAGATCTCCTTGGAAAGGCACCACCCTCTGCCACATACACACATGTCCCTAATCCTCCAACCACCTCCATAAATTAGGTGCAGTTGAGCTCCCTGCATAGTGGAACAATTTAACCATATCCTTTGTCAGAGGGTGGTGGTCTGAAAAGATCTTGATCAGACATTGAGAATGGGAATCTAACTTTTCAACATTTTTAGTAGTGCAACACTACTAAACTCGGAGATGTACTGACAGTACCTTCAAATTTGCACTTCACTATCAATCACTAACAGTCAACCTGAACTGCTTTCGATGGGTTGAAATGTGTCTCATAAATTTGTTACACAGATGTCATCCAGTGACTAGTCTATTTTCGAAGTCACTGAGCTCTTCTGACTGATCAATTCTGCTGATACTCCTTCTCCAGAAATAACATAACACTACCTATCTCCTTTTACACTTTTTTTGCTCTGTTAAGTCTGTCTCTGAGGACATCTGTTATGCCTCGCACAGAGATGTCTGCATCCTTCTGATCAGGCAGTGTATGTGCTGGGTTGGTGCATTTGGCAAGTCTTGCATCTGGATTTTTGACTGTATGACCCATGTGTTAGAGGGTCAAGAGCAGATGTGGTTTCATACTAAATCCAGAGACATACTAGTCTGTCAGCGACCATCAAGTACTGTGAAAGATGATTGTAAACTGTCACACAAAATATGTGGATGGAATAAATTGAGTTCCAAAGTGCTATGTGCAGTCCAGATAGTACAATAACTGAGCACAGGGAGTTAAGGTTGGTTGATTGGTTGGTTGATTTGGGTTTGTTTGTTTCTGGGGGTTGAAGGGACCAGACTTCAAAGGCCATCAGTCCCAGGTTGATTTGAAGAAGGGGACCAAACAATGAGGTCATCGGTCTCACTGGGTAGGGAAGGACAGGGAAGGAAGTCAGCTGTGCCCTTTCAAAGGAACCATCCAAGCATTCGCATGAAGTGATTTAGGGTAATCATGAAAAACCTAAATCAGGATGGCCAGATGTGGATTTGAACTGTCGTTCTTCCGAATCCGAGTCAGGTGTGCTAACTACTGCCCCACCTTGCTCGGTGGGGAGTTAAGAAGAATATGGTACAGTGTTTGAGAGGCTCCTCATAGGCCACAATTCTGAAGTCATTGTTAACAAATGCTAGAGGTGGTATGCAGACCAACACCACTGGACAGTGGGTCACCAGGAACGAGTGATTCAATGTGACGAATCATGCTGTACCCTGTGGCAATCAGGTGAGAGGGCTTTGGTTTTGCAATTGCCTGGAGATTATTATCTGCTATTGTGTATAGTGCCAACATTGAAGTACAGAGCAGGTGCTGTTATGGTGCAGGGGCATTTTGAGTGTTTAGGATGTAGCTTCTTGATTGTGCTTAATGCTAAATGCAGAAGGATATGAGTGCATTTGAAATCATTGTGTACAGTGTACAGAAGAGGAACTGACATAAAGCAGCATCTCTGAGGCAGTGGTGTCTGGATAATAACACTCAAACTTGGTGGATTACATTTTGTATGATTCAGAACATTGACATCACTATACTGTCTGTGTTTGGCTCTTGAGGAATAATGGGCTGTCATTCCTCCACAGACATTCACACCTCATTGAAAATGTCACCATCAGAGATGAAACCATCATAAAAGTGACAGGTGGACATATTCCATATTAATATCCACCAATAGGTGTCTGGGTACTATTGATCAGATAGTTTTCTACTTCACTACTGTTAAAGGCTTATCCTATCCTATGAGAGCCAAGGCCAAGTGTGAAGGCAGCCTCATCATATAACAGCTCTGCTGTAACACCTGCAAAGCATTTTATGATGGCAAGACCACCAATCAGGCATTCACCAGAACAAATGACCACTAACAAACTCTGGCTGAGAGTAAGCTCAATGACCAATGGAAAAAAAAGAGATGAGCATGATGTGGCTGATTCTAGTGGCAGCCTCACAATCTTTGCCATGTAGATCCTTCGCACCTTGACACCAGCATCTCTGAGTAACACTGAAAGCAGTTGTCCTCACAATGCATCACTCTGCTCTGTTCAGTATGAGCTAACACCCCTTTCCCACATCCACCTTCCCCCCCCCCCCCCCCCCCCCCATCCTCCTGCCCCCCACCTGTAATCCACACTCTTACCCTCCTCCCTCCTTTTGCCACTTTTTCTGTTCCATCCTCTCTCGTAGTTCACTCCTCCAGATCACAGTGTACCACACACAGCTTTAGAGTAATCTGAAAGGTGCCACATTCCTATCCCCAAACTTCACTGCCTTTCCTTCCCAACTGTTAGCTTTTTTTCCCTCCAATCCTGCTTCTCTCCTTTTCCCTTTGCAGATACTTGCTCCTCTCATCCACAACATCAAGCAAAAGCCCTCACCCAGTCAGGTTGCTTTAATCAGACAATGTTGTTGGCTAGGGCAATGTAGTAGTGTGCATGTATATGTATGTGTTTTGTGAGTTAGCCTTCAATGACGACATTGTCTTCAAGACCAGAAATGTTTTCACTCTTGTTTATACACCAACAGAACGATGCCTAGTTCAATGGTGAGTAGTTATTTTACTGCTTACACTATTTGAATATGTTCTACTGAACAAAAACTGCAAAGAAAACTTGTAATGATACAAAGTAATGTGATACTAGCTACATACACCGAACCTTATATTCCTTTCAATGATAACAAAAGACACCTTTACAATTATGATTATTTCATTTTCTTCTGTACAACTCACTTACCTCAGCTCTAACAGGATCCTGAATGCCGACAATACAAAGACACGTCAAATCACTGACAATATAGTCCTCGTCATCCCAATTTGGCTCACTGTCTATATACACATCATTCTTTGCAGCACTCGTCCGCACAAAGTCCTTGTATGCTAGAGCTATTGTACGCAGGCCATCACGTGCCATTGGTTCGATAATGAGTCGAATCACATTTTGTTGCATTTCATGCGTAAAGACATCCAGTTTACCATTGCGGCCATAAATAAAGGAACATCTGCAAAATACCAGATACACATTTCTTACAAAAAGTGAAATGTAACAGTGTCAAATGTGAATGCCCACTGCCTTGTATATATCAGTAATTACAAAAATTATGAACAATGAAGCATTTTTACATTTATGATTGGAATTAGTGAAACAGTTACTGGTAAAATGCTAGAACCAACAGTGGACAGGGAAGTAACATGAGCACCTTCATATTGGCCCTGCAGACTGATTGAGACAATAGATTTTGGGTGTGCAGCCTCAGAAACTCCATGCCTTCCACTGATATTCATGCCATGCACCATATAACCTTCTTCAAGCAAGCCAATTGACTAAAACCCATTTAGATGACATAATGCTGCCTGCAGCTGTCATTTTTTTCTTTATTAATTGTAAAATTAAGGGATTTCATCCTGAGACCACTATTAAGCATACTATTAAATGGAAACACCATACATTCACTGTATTACCTGCCAGTCAAAAGTTAAACATAGGAACAATTCAGATCTTAAAATTTGCTGGGATTAATAAAATGTTACTTTACAAAAATTTGTTGATGTCACACTATGCCATAAAATTGTTTGCATGCGTATATGTTTAAATGGCATCCACTGTGCTTGTAGTGCAGGAGTTAGAGTTGTCATGAAATCAGCATTACTAGCAATGTTAATGCAGATTCATGTCACTGTTTTAAAACTACATGTACTTTACATACTATCACATTCAACACACACATTATGACCACATAATTTTTAATGTGGGCCTCAGATTACAGAAAGGCTGTTACAGAGCTCTTATGCTTAAGTATACACAAATAAGCAGAGACAATGTACTTGACGTACACAGATGTTTCACACAGGTGTGATAAATATTCTGTGTATCAAGTTCTTTCATGTAGATTTAAAAGAGTGGTAAAAATATGGAAACTCTATGTAGGAATATCAGCAATGTTGGAAAAAATAGATTTTTACTTACTGTAAAGAAGACACGTCAAGTTACAAACAGGCACAATAAAATGACACTTATGTAAAATTTATGACCACAGCCTTCATCAGCAAAAGAGAAACACACACCATTCATACACACAAGCAAGAAAACATCAAGTGCACATGACCACCAACTAAGGCAGCTCAGGTCAGAATGCAACTTTCATGTGAGATGCAAGCAGCATCTAGAGGGGGCAGGGAAGGGGAAGGGATATTAGTGTATGGGTGCGGGAGAGAGATGAACGCTGTCTGGCAGAGTGTGCAGGGACTAGAATGCCAACAGGCGCAGTGTCGGGAGGTTGTGGAGCAGGGAGGTAGGGTAAAAAGTAGTGAAAAAGGAATGCAACTACTTCAACTTTGAAGGAAAGTTATACAATCAAATTCACAGCACAGCCATGAGCACCTGCATAGCACCCTCCTATGCCAACCCTTTTTATAGGCCCTCTAAAAGAGACCTTCCTAGCCTCCTAAAACGCCAAACCCCTAGTCTGGTACAGGTTCATTGATGATATCTTCATAATCTAGACTCAGGACCAAGACATCGCCATCTACTTCACCTGGCCCTCCTCAACAAAGTACGCCACCTGCCTGGACGTTGACCTCCTCCTCTCTTACGGCACCATGCACACCTCTGTCCACATTAAACCCACCAACCACCAACAGTAACCTGCATATTGACAGCTGTCATCTCCTCCAAGCCAAAAAATCTCTCCCACATAGCCTGGCCTGGACACTTGCATCTGCAGTCACAAGAACTACCTGTCTCAGTAAGCTGACGAACTCACCAAGCACTTCACAGACAGGCACTGTTCCCAGACCTAGTCCGCATGCAGATCTCCTGTGCCATTTCCGCTCACACCTCCAATCCTCACACCACCCGCAAGAACTAGCCACAAAGGAATGCCCTCTTTGTCACCCAATACCACGCTATACTGGAACAATTAAATCGCATCCTTCCCCAGGGCTTTGATTACCCATCATCATGCCACAAAATGAGCGACATCCAGCCCGAGATTGTTCTCAGCTGTCCTAAAGTAGTGTTCTGTTGCCCACCCTACCTCCACAACATCTACTCCACTCAAAATTACAACCCTTTGCCCCTGTGGAAGACCCAGGTGCAAGACCTGCCCAATCCACCCACCCAGCACTTCCCATTACAGTCCTGTCACAGGATGGACAGCATTCATCTCTCTACCCCCCCCCCTCCCCCCCAACCTCTCCAGCTATATGCTACTATCCCTTCCCCTTCCCCTTTCCTTCCTCTTCCCCTTCCCTGCCCTTTCCAGATTGCTGCCTCGTCATGTGACAGTTGCATTCTGGCCCATGCTGCTGGAGTTGGTGGTCATGTTTGCCTGAGGTGTGCTTCCTTCTGTGAATGAATGATCTGTGTTTCTCTTTCGCTGACAATGGCTGTGGCTTTATGGAAATGACTTGTAACTGAGCCTGCCTGTAACTCAACTTCTTTACGGTAAGTAGGAATTTATCTTTTCCCACATTGTTAAAAGAATGATAAGAGAGATTAAATTAAAAAAGATATTCTGTGACAAGATATAGCATGTCCATGGTACATGAAGTTGTCACTAGGGTGGCAGGCATACAGGATGTCTGAGTCAGACATATAGTAATATAAAATGTAATAACTCTTGTGAAGAAATTGAAATATTTATTGATGGTATCTTTCTATAAATATTTCTGATACACCTCTATGTACAACATTAGTGGCACAAAAAAGATCTAACTATATGTCACTTCTCTCCAAATGTTTTGGTGCATTGCAGATGTAACATTTGCGACAGTTACAAAAACATGATGGTGTAGATCTGGTAGACTAAGAACTGATGTCTGGAACCCTTGATTGCTGAGAAATACCCACAGTAAAAAATTGATTGGTGTAATGTCTGGGCTTCTAGAGGGCAGAGCAATTGATGGCATGGTGGACTGACATTGAAAATAAACTCCCAGTTTCCTTAAGTCAGTTGTCCCATTTGCTGATCATTACATAAGTCACAGTCCATACTCACACTGAAAATGATGTTTTACTAGTCACACAGACCTTAGCTACACGAGAGGCAGCACACAGAACATCTTCTACTGAGGAGCCCACATGGCTACAAATGTACGTTTATGTGAACAAAGCACTTATGCGAATGCCCGTGCAGTACCAACTGCCATATGGAAACACGGAAAACATTTCGAGTTATGATACTTGTAGAAGCAAACTGCCAATAAATGTATAAGTTATGTCTCGAGTTATTACATTTTATATTATTATATTTTTAACCCAAACACCCAGTATGATGCAACAACACAGGAGGCCATGCAGCCATATAATTACAAGGTGTGATGGTTTCATTTTATTATGTAGAAGGAAGAGCATCATTTATTGCATTTTAGTTTACTCGACTCATCAATTACAGACCTTGTGGAATCGCACAACAAATAAAGAAAAAATGACAACTGCATGTGGTGTTATATCATTTAAATAATGCATCACATCTGCTGGACCACATTTTAGTGAAAGTCACAACTAAAGCCCATTTAAAACTGAGGACTGCACTGCACATCTCTGGTTCAATAGTGTTAGAGGCTGTGCACTCAGGTGATTCTGTCATTAGGATCAGTCGATGTCAGCTCTCTTGGGAGGTGGCCAAAAGTACACAGCCCAAAAACTGTTGGAAGCAATGCAGCCGCAGGCCTTAGGAAAAGCATAAAGCATATGGTACAGAGCTACTGTTTGCAAAACAGGAAAAGGAGGGAAGGGTGGTGGGGGTTACTGTAATATGACTGTGTCCTCTGAATGCATCAGACAATTGCATGTATGACAGTGTTATGGCAGGTTGTGCTTCTTGTAATGTAACTACCAATGACAAGTAATACTGTAGAACACAACATGTGGAACTAATTTACAACCCCACATATGCTTATACTGGGCGGTTACAATTAAAGTGCAGGTTACTCACAGAGGTCCACTGTGTGCTATAATTATTGTATGGCAGCAAGATTTGGTAGATATCCTAATTCTTTAATACAGAACTGATTTACACTGTAAAAAATTAGTTACAATTTTGACCACTATGTGCAAATCTTCCTCAGATTAGCCTTCACATACAAACAGAAAAACCCAGTGGGCCACTTGCCCATAGTTCAGCCAGTTTGCATAAAATATCTGTAAATTATAAACATAAACTTTACCTGTGACTTAGTCTCTGTTAGTAAAAACTGCATCAGAATCCATGCAGCTGTTCCTTAGATAGCTGCAAAGCATGGATTAAGGGCAACAGGCAGATTCCATATTCCTGGATTTCTGTTGGTTGGTTGATTGGTTTGAGGGAGGGGAACAAACAGCAAGGTCATCATTCCCATCAGATTAAGGAAGGATGGGGAAGGAAGTCAGCTGTGTTCTTTCAAAGGAACCATCCCACCATTTGCCTGAACCAATTTTGGGAAATAATGGAAAACCTAAATCAGGATGACTGGATGTGAGTTTGAAATATCCTCCTCCTGAATGTGAGTCCATTATGCTAACCACTACACCACCTCGCTTGGTAGATTTCTGTTAATGAAGAAAGTGGAATAGGTTCCCAGATATGTGAGACTTCTCAATTAACAGAACCCAGTACATTATCCTCAACAGTGAGTGTTCATCAGAGATAAGGGTGTTGTCAGAGGTGCCCGTGGGAGGTGTGACCAGACTGCCATTATTCTCTATACACATAACTGATCTGGCAGGCTCAGTGGGCAGCTGTTTGCTGATGATGCTGTGGTGTACACTGAGCTGTCGAAGTTGAGTGACCAGAGTATGATGGTACAAGATGATGGTACAAGATGATCTGGACAAAATTTCTAGTCTGTGTGATGAATGGCAACTAGTGCTAAATGTAGAAAAGTTAATCCAGATGTGTTGGAAAGACAATCCCATAATATTCGAATACAGCATTAGTAGTATATTGCTTGACAGCCATGTCGATTAAATATTGAGACGTAGCATTGCAAAGCAATATGAAATGGAAAAAGCATGTGAGGATTATAGTAGGGAAGGCAAATGGTCAAGTGTGGCTTATTGGGAGAATTTTAGGAAATTGTGGCTCACTGTACAGGAGAATGCTTATAGCACACTAGTTCGGCCAATACTTGAGTACTGCTCAAGTGTTTCGGATTCTTAGCATGTTAGATTAAAGAAAGACATCAAAACAGTTCAGATGTGGGCTGCTAGATTTGCCACTAGTAGGTTCGACCAACACACAAGTATTGCGGAGGTACTTTGACATCTCAAATGGGGATCCTTGGAGGGAAGGTGATGTTCTTTTCAAGGAATACTATTGAGAAAATTTAGAGAACCAGCTTTTCAAGCTAACTGCAAAAGGATTCTATTGCTGCCAACATACATTTCACATTGGAACCACAAAGTTAAGACAAGAGAAATTAGGGCTTGTATGGAGGAATATAGACAGTTGCTTTTCCCCTGCCCCATTTGTGAGTGGAACAGCAAAGGAAATGACTGGTAGTAGTGTAACAAACCATCTGCCACACACTGGACAATGGCTTGGAGAGTAAGTATGTAGAAGTAGATGTAGATTAGCCTTCACATACACACAGAAAAAGCATGGCAAAAGACTTTAAATTTAGTGATATGTTAGATATATCATCAATCTAATCATAATTAAAGTCACAATATTGAATGAAAATGTGTATATAGTAAAAAAGTTATAAATTTTATTACAGCTGTCACCGCATAGTCTCAGTACTGCTCTGTCTCTTGCTCACTTTGGTGCTGACATTTTTACACAGTCAAGCCACTTCCTCCCTGAAATGTTTTGACTATTGTGTGGTTCAGATACTTTTTGCCCATTACAATTCATAGAAAACATTACCAGACTGTGTCATTTTATTTTTGCTTTACAGACTGAAGACCAATTGATCAATCACAAATATCAGGTAAATAGTTGGGTCTTTGTTTCCAATTTTACTGCTTCGAACAGAAATATGTGATGAAATTATTAATGTATCTGCTACAAAAATTATCTCATTAGAACAAAATTTATCTTCTAAAGTAATTAATTTTATGTTATGTGCTGGAGTAGTAATTTGATAGGACCTAATCTACACCTATCAATCACTGTGAAACATGTGGCAGATTGTTCATTTTATTGTATAGTATATTATGGTATTTTCCCATTGCATTTGAGGATGGAGCATAGGAAGACTCACCACCTGTATGCCTCAGTGTGAGATGTCATTTCCATAATTCTATCAGAGCAAAGTCTTCAAGATAGATACAAAGACTGCTAAAGAATAAGCACAGTTTTTGTCTTGAAACACTGTTCTCGTAGTTTTATAAGCAGGTTCTCATGAGATGTACACACACTTGTTCTCATAGTTTTATAAGCAGGTTCTCATGAGATGTACACACACTTTTTTAAGTGTCTTCTTGTTCAGATTTATCAACATTCATGTCACACTCTCTCCCCAGTTGAAGAAGCCTGTGACCATTTAGGCTGCCCATCTTTGTATAAACTTAACATCCACATTAGTCCAACATCTTATGGATCCCACGCACTTGAGTATTATTTGAGCACAGTCCACACAAGAAGTTGACATGATCAAATTTGTAGGACTAAATGTGGACAAGAACTTACACTGGAATATGCATATTGGCTTCTTATGAAATAAATTAAGCAGTTGCAAATACTAGCTAATTTTGCTTACATGGGTACACAAAAAACAGCATATCATAATTATTTTGAGTCTGTCTTTAGATATGGTATAATTTTCTGGGAAGTTCAAATCTCAGATACTTAAACTGCAGAAGAAAATGATCAGATACATGTGTACAGTGCAGCAAAAAAATCTTGTTGCCCATTATTTCAGGAACTGCAAATCCTAAGTGTTTCATCCATGTAAATTTAAGAAATTATAATCTTCCAACACAGCAGACAATAATTATTTGAGCAGAATCATTTTAACCACATGTATAACACAAGAAATAAAAAGAATTTTATGCTACCAACACACAAATTGAAATTATATGCATAGACTTCACAGGATATGGGGATGATGATATGTAACAAGTTAATGGATAAAAACAGATAGAATTGCTACAATCCAGTAGAAAAATTCATAGAAGATGAACTGATCATTTGAGCAAGGGATCATTAAGTATTAGATTATTTTTATACTGTATGCATGTATAACAATATCATATTATTATTATTATTATTATCATCACTATTACAAAGATGTCACTATTACAAAGATGTTTGTTAACATCAGCTGTTCTATGTTTATGGTGATATTTTTCCACAATTTTGATGTTTCTCCCATGCTTAAATCAAATGATTCAGTTTATGTATGTCATGAGACTCATAAACCACAATTCACTATTGTATACAATCTTCTTTGTAAACAAAAACAGTTTATCAGCAACATACCAATGATCTACATTCCTTGCAAGTGAGCCTATTTGGTTATTTCACATCGCAGCTTCACACCCTATTATTCTCACACACTTACATCGCATGTTTAGTTGTGGCTGGTAGTCCTGCAGTCACAGGGTACCATTCCCTTACATTTGCAAAAACCGCTAGCTGTATTGCTCTGTATTAAAAATGATTGCAACCAACCAATGTTTTGTCAAGATGCAACAAGGTATTACTGATATTTCCGTAGATAGAATTCTCTTGTAGGTAACTGCATCAGGTACAAAAATCCTGAAATTACAGCTAATAATATAAAGTCCGTAATGTGCCACATGGGCTTGATGGTCCTTTCACACTCTCCTGGGCCATACAAGGTATTACATCCATGTCTGTAGAGGACTGTCCATCAAGGATAACATGCTGCATCCTGCAAATCAGGAATTTTTTATCTGTCTGAAGTATAGAAACATATATTGATGGTAGGAAATCTGACAGAAGCTTTTGTGCCACAAGCAATGACTCGTGGCTCCAGGGAATACTTTTTGTATGCAAAGAGGCACATATGTTATGCATGCCAGGCCAGCTCATCAAGCTGTGTTGTCTCTGTGTACTTAACAGAGATGAAATATTATGTATATCTTTACAAATCAGTAAGTACTTTTTAGTAATCCAATTATTATTAAACTCTGTATAGTCTTTTGCACTGATAATACAGGGTGACTCAAATAAATGGTAAAAACAGAAAAAATAAATATTGTTAAAATGCAATTTAAGACTGCAGTGAGTGAAGTTACTTTTTGAAGATGACGTTTTGTAGATGAGCTTCATTTTGTATGAAATTCCTGTAGTCTCTTACATAAATTGTGCTTGGTTTGAAGTAACATTTCAACAGGGTTTTTAACAAATGTTTCTTGGAGCTTAGCCTTTGATTCTTCTGTTGTAGCAGGATAACTACAGTAAACTTTGTTTTTATGGTGACCCCACAAGACTTGATACATAGTTGCATGCTGACTCATTGGGGAATCTGGGAGGCAATGGAATATCACAGTTTCTCAAAATTACACTGTTGCCAAAAAATAAGAATACAGCAGCCATAGAATGTGCTATTTGTGACAATCTGTCTTGCTGAAACTACCCATTGTTAATAATTTGTGGAAGTGTCTGTAGTTTTTATGTAACAAAGATTTCAGGCATGGAGGTATACCAGTACAATTGATTCTAATTGGAAGACCATTCTCGTCCTAAAAAGGAACCTATTATCTGTATGATGACACAGTACACCAAGCAGTAACTCTGTTGCTGTGTAATGATTGTTGGTGTAGCTGAGTAGGATCTTTTGTGCCCAGTAACAAAACTTTGTTGAAATAACTTAGCAGAATGGAGCCAGGTGGTAATGTCAACTACTGTCTGTATTTGAACAGTTGACCACCCTGCCATTTTTGAGTCAAAACTGTAGCAATGGAATTTACAAACTTGGTCTGAAGAGCAATTGTGGATAGCCCCCCTCCCCCCCCCCCCCCCCCCGCTCTCTCTCTCTCTCTCTCTCTCTCTCTGTAAATACGAGGGCCACCACACAACCACAGAACCAATGCCAGAAGTTGTCAATAGTAAATCAGAGGTGAGGTAGCACTGACTGTGTCCCTCTGTTTTTTGACAAGAGAGAGGGTAGGATTGCGCATGGAATGTAAGCAAAAATCTCCACTCCTATTTACACGGTCAGTCAGGAGGAAAGTTGATAGTATGTTGGGATAAGCTGTTTATAGGAAGCCTACTCACACTGACTCATGTCTACAAACTGGTAGTTGTCACCACATACAGCTCAGTGTGAAGGGGTACTTCATACCTTGATTCACAGGGCCTATGACATTTCAGACCATGAGAATTTGTCAGTGGAGTTAACCATCCAGATTTCTGGGGTATTCAGATATGACAGTGGCCCAATGTCGGACTGCACAGGAATGTGAATTCGTACTTATTGTCGAGGTTCGCACCATCACATACGCATCTCACATCCAAGAATAACTAATGGATTCCCTGCAACATTGTATGTCATCCTGTGCCATCGGTTGGAGACTTACAGCAACTGGACTCAGGATTTATTGTTACAAGAGTAGACTGCTGTTAACACAACAACACAAATATCTACTTTGGAGTGGTGCTGTGATTGGGAACCATAGACTGCTGATGAATGGCATTACATTGTGTTGAGCATTGAATCATGCTTCTGCACTCCCTGGATGGCCTCTGGGCTTGTATGGCAGTGACCTCGGGACAGATCCAATTCTGCGAATGTTTCGGAGATGCATAGGAATGTTACTCCTTGTGTCATATATGGAGATCCATTAGGTATCAGTTCAGATCACAGCTGATAGTGACTGGGGATATCTGAGGATGCAACACCAATTTCCAGACATTCTCCATCCTCAAGTGTTACTATTCAGGCAACAGCACTGTGGTGTCATTTCTCAATAGGACAGTGCTCATCTACAAGTGGAGGAGGAGGAGATTAGTGTTTAACATCCTGTCGACAATGAGGTCATTAGAGACGGAGCGCAGGTCATACCCATTTTTAAGAAAGGCCGCAGGACAGATCCACACAATTGTAGACCTATATTGTTGATGTCAATCTGTTGTAGAACTATGGAACATGTCTTAAGGGAAATGTACATCTACCCTATAAAAATCAATACAGATTTCGCAAACAGAGATCCTGCGAAACTCAGCTTGCTCTGTTCCTCTGTCAGACCCACAGTGCAGTGGACAACGGTGATCAGGTTGATGCCATGTTCCTCGATTTCAGTAAGGGATTTGACACCATCACACACTACTGTTTAATGAAAAGAATATGAGCTTACAGAGTATCAGAGCAGCCTTGTGATTGGATTTGAGTCTTTCTTGCAGATAGAACTCAACACGTTGCTCTTAATGGAACAAAATCAACAGATGTAAAGGTAATATCCGGAGTACCACAGGGAAGTGTGATAGGACCATTGCTGTTTACAATACACTAGTAAGAATTTGCAGAATGACCTGCAGAGAATTGATGGATGGTACAGGCTCTGGCAGTTGACCTTGAACGTAAATAAATGTAACATATTGCGCATACATAGGAAAAGAAATCCATTACTGTACAGCTACACCATTGATGACAAACAGCTGGAGACAGCATCTGCCACAAAATATCTACACGTAACTTTCCAGGGTGACCTTAAACGGAATGTCCACATACAACAGATACTGCAAAAAAGAGATACCAGTCTCAAATACATCGGAAAAATCTCAAGAAAATGTAACTCATCCACAAAAGAAATGGCTTATAAGACACTTGTATGCCTGATTTTTGAGTATTGTTCATCTATCTGGGATCCCTATCAGGTAAGACTGATAGAGGAGATAGAGAAGATCCAGAGAAGAGCGGTGCATTTTGTCATGTGATCATTTAGCTAGTGAGAGAGTATTACAGAGATGCTAAACAAACTCCATTGGCAGACATTACAAGAGAGGCATTGTGCATCACAGAGAGATTTATTATTGAAATTTTGGGACAGCACCTTTCAGGAGGAGTCAGACAACATATTGCTACCCCCTCATACATCTCGCATATTGACCACAAGGAGAACGTTAGAGCCAATACAGAAGCTTCCCAACAATCATTCTTCCCATGCATTATTTCCAAGTAGAACAGGATCAGAAAGTGGTGCCGAAAGTACCCTCTGCCACACACCATTAGGTGACTTGCAGAGTATGATGTACACTACTGGCCATTAAAATTGTTACACCAACGAAGATGACAGGTGCGAAATTTAACAGACAGGAAGAAGATGCTGTGATATGCAAATGATTAAGTTTTCAGAGCATTCACACAAGGTTGGCGCCAGTGGCGACACCTACGACGTGCTGACATGAGGAAAGTTTCCAACCGATTTCTCATACACAAACAGCAGTTGACTGGTGTTGCCTGGTGAAACGTTGCTGTGATGCCTCGTGTAAGGAGGAGAAATGCGTACCATCATGTTTCCAACTTTGATAAAGGTCGGACTGTAGCATATCACGCTTGGGGTTTATCTTATCGTGACATCTGGTCAAGATCCAATGACCATTAGCAGAATATGGAATCAGTGGGTTTAGGAGGGTAATATGGAACAATGTGCTGGATCCCAATGACCTCGTATCACTAGCAGTTAAGATGACAGGCATCTTATCTGCATGGCTGTAACGGATCGTGCAGCCACGTCTCAATCCCTGAGTCAACAGATGGGGACGTTTGCATGACAAGAACCATCTGCATGAACAGTTCGACAACGTTTGCAGCAGTATGGACTAACAGCTTGGAGACCATGGCTGCGGTTACCCTTGATGCTGCATCACATACAGGAGTGCCTGCGATGGTGTACTCAGCGACGAACCTGGGTGCACAAATGGCAAAACGTCATTTTTTCTTATGAATCCAGGTTCTGTTTACAGCATCATGATGGTCACATCTGTTTGGTGACATTGTGGTGAACGCACATTGGAAGCGTGTATTCGTCATTACCATACTGGCGTATCACCTGGCGTGATGGTATTGGGTGCCATTGGTTACACGTCTCAGGTCACCTCTTGTCCACATTGACGGCACAATGGACATTACATTTCAGATGTGTTACGACCCGTGGGTCTACCCTTCATTCGATCCCCGTGAAACTGTACATTTCAGCAGGATAATGCATGACTGCATGTTGCAGGTCCTGTACAGGCCTTTCTGGATACAGAAAATGTTCGACTACTGCCCTGGCCAACACATTCTCCAGATCTCTCACCAATTGAAAATATCTGGTCAATGGTGGCCAAGCAACTGGCTTGTCACAATACACCTGTACCTACTCTTGATGAACTGTGGTATCGTGTTGAAGCTGTATGAGCAGCTGTACCTGTACACGCCATCCAAGCTCTGTCTGACTCAATGCCCAGGCATATCAAGGCCGTTATTATAGCCAGAGGTGGTTGTTCTGGGTGCTGATTTCTCAGGATCTATGCACCCAAATTGTATGAAAATGTAATCACATGTCAGTTCTAGTATAATATATTTGTCTAATGAATACCTGTTTGTTGTTGTTGATGGTTAGTGTTTAACGTCCTGTTGACAACGAGGTTATTAAAGACGGAGCGCAAGCTCGGGTTAGGGAAGGATTGGGAAGGAAATCGGTTGTGCCCTTTCAAAGGAACCATCCCGGCATTTGCCTGAAACGATTTAGGGAAATGACGGAAAACCTAAATCAGGACGGCAAGAGACACGATTGAACTGTCGTCCTCCCGAATGCGAGTCCAGTGTGCTAACCACTGCGCCACCTGTTTGTAGTTGTAGTAGTAGTAGTAGTAGTTGTTGTTGTTGTGGTCTTCAGTCCTGAGACTGGTTTGATGCAGCTCTCCATGCTACTCTATCCTGTGCAAGCTTCTTCATCTCCCAGTACCTACTGCAGCATACATCCTTCTGAATCTGCTTAGTGTATTCATCTCTTGGTCTTTCTCTACGATTTTTACCCTCCACACTGCCCTCCAATACTAAATTGGTGATCTCTCGATGTCTCAGAACATGTCCTATCAACCTATCCCTTCTTCTAGTCAAGTTGTGCCACAAGTTTCTCTTCTCCCCAATTCTATTCAATACCTCCTCATTAGTTATGTGATCTACCCATCTAATCTCAGCATTCTTCTGTAGCACCACATTTCGAAAGCTTCTATTCTCTTCTTGTCCAAACTATTTATCGTCCACGTTTCACTTCCATACATTGCTGCACTCCATACAAGTACTTTCAGAAATGACTTCCTGACACTTAAATCTATACTCGATGTTAAGAAATTTTTCTTCTTCAGAAATGCTTTCCTTGCCATTGCCAGTCTACATTATATATCCTTTCTACTTCAACCATCATCAGTTATTTTGCTCCCCAAATAGCAAAACTCCTTTACTACTTTAAGTGTCTGATTTCCTAATCTAATTCCCTCAGCATCACCTGACTTAATTCGACTACATTCCATTATTCTCGTTTTGCTTTTGTTGATGTTAATCTTATATCCTCCTTTCAAGACACTGTCCATTCCGTTTAACTGCTCTTCCAAGTCCTTTGCTGTCTCTGACAGAATTACAATGTCATCGGCGAACCTCAAAGTTTTTATTTCTTCTCCATGGATTTTAATACCTACTCTGCATTTTTCTTTAGTTTCCTTTATTGCTTGCTCAATATACAGATTGATTATCATCAGGGATAGGCTACAACCCTGTCTCACTCCCTTCCCAACCACTGCTTCCCTTTCATGCCCCTCGACTCTTATAACTGCCATCAGGTTTCTGTACAAATTGCAAATAGCCTTTCGCTCCTTGTATTTTACCCCTGCTACCTTCAGAATTTGAAAGAGAGTATTCCAATCAACATTGTCAAAAGCTTTCTCTAAGTCTACAAAAGCTTGTAATGTAGGTTTGCCTTTCCTTAATCTTTCTTCTAAGATATGTCGTAGCATCAGTATTGCCTCACGTGTTCCAACATTTCTATGGAATCCGAACTGATCTTTCCTGAGGTCGGCTTCTATCAGTTTTTCCATTCGTCTGTAAAGAATTCGTGTTAGTATTTTGCAGCTGTGGCTTATTAAACTGATAGTTCGGTAATTTTCGCATCTGTCAACACCTGCTTTGTTTGGGATTGGAATTATTATATTCTTCTTGAAGTCTGAGGGTATTTCGCCTGTCTCATACATTTTGCTCACCAGATGGTAGAGTTTTGTCAGGACTGGCTCTCCCAAGGCTGTCAGTAGTTTCAATGGAATGTTGTCTACTCCCAGGGCCTTGTTTCGACTCAGGTCTTTCAGTGCTCTGTCAAACTCTTCACGCAGCATCGTATCTCCCATTTCATCTTCATCTAAACCTTCTTCCATTTACATGATATTGTCCTCAAGTACATCGCCCTTGTATAGACCCTCTATATACTCCTTCCACCTTTCTGCTTTCCCTTCTTTGGTTATAACTGGGTTTCCATCTGAGCTCTTGATATTCATGCAAGTGGTTCTCTTTTCTCCAAAAGTCTCTTTCATTTTTCTGTAAGTAGTATCTATTTTACCCCTAGTGAGATAAGCCTCTACATCCTTACATTTGTCCTCTAGCCATCCCTGCTTAGCCATTTTGCACTCCCTGTTGATATCATTTTTGAGACGTTTGTATTCCTTTTTGCCTGCTTCATTTACTGCATTTTTATATTTTCTCCTTTCATCAGCTACATTCAATATTTCTTCTGTTACCGAAGGGTTTCTACTAGTCCTCGTCTTTTTACCTATTTGATCCTCTGCTGCCTTCACTATTTCATCCCTCAAAGGTACCCATTCTTCTTCTACTGTATTTCTTTCCCCCATTCCTGTCAATTGTTCCCTTATGCTCTCCCTGAAACTCTGTACAACCTCTGGTTCTTTCAGTTTACCCAGGTCCCATGTCCTTAAATTCCCACCTTTTTGCAGTTTCTTCAGTTTTAGTCTACAGGTCATAGCCAATAGATTGTGGTCAGAGTCCACATCTGCCCCTGGAAATGTCTTACAATTTAAAACCTGATTTCTAAATCTCTGTGTTAACATTATATAATCTATCTGATACCTTTTAGTATCTCCAGGGTTCTTCCATGTATACAACCTTCTTTCATGATTCTTGAACCAAGTGTTAGCTATGATTAAGTTATGCTCTGTGCAAAATTCTACCAGACGGCTTTTTGATTTCTTCCCCCCCAATCCATATTCACCTACTATGTTTCCTTCTCTCCCTTTTCCTACTGACGAATTCCAGTCACCCATGACTATTAAATTTTCGTCTCCCTTCACTACCTGAATAATTTCTTTTATCTCATCATATATTTCATCAATTTCTTTGTCATCTGCAGAGCTAGTTGGCATATAAACTTAAACTAGTGTAGTAGGCATGGGCTTTGTGTCTATCTTGGCCATAATAATGTGTTCACTATGCTGTTTGTAGCAGCTCACCTGCACTCCTATTTTCTTATTCATTATTAAACGTACACCTGCATTACTTACCCTATTTGCTTTTGTATTTATAACCCTGTGTTCACCTGACCAAAAGTCTTGTTCCTCCTGCCATCGAACTTCACTAATTCCCACTATTTCTAACTTTAACCTATCCATTTCCCTTTTTAAATTTTCTAACCTACCTGCCCGATTAAGGGATTTGACATTCCACGCTCCGATCCGTAGAACGCCAGTTTTATTTCTCTTGATAACGCCGTCCTCTTGAGTAGTCTCCGCCCGGAGATCCGAATGGGGGACTATTTTACCTCCGGAATATTTTACCCAAGAGGACGCCATCATCATTTAACCATACAGTAAAGCTGCATGCCCTCGGGAAATATTACAGCTGTAGTTTCCCCTAGCTTTCAGCCGTCGCAGTACCAGAACAGCAAGGCCGTTTTGGTTATTGTTACAAGGCCAGATCAGTCAATCATCCAGACTCTTGCCTCCACAACTACTGAAAAGGCTGCTGCCCCTCTTCAGGAACCACACATTTGTCTGGCCTCTCAACAGATACCCCTCCATTGTGGTTGCTCCTACAGTACGGCTATCTGTATCGTTGAGGCACGCAAGCCTCCCTACCAACGGCAAGGTTCATGGTTCATGGGGGGGTTATCATCTGCATTTCTTCTTGGTGTAGCAATTTTAATGGCCAGTAGTGTAGATGTGGATGCATGACACCTGTCTCAACCAAATAAGGGTATACATCTGAGTCAGAGGGGTGTATAAATGTCTTAATGATAACTATATGAAGCTGGTATCCGTACAGATATCATTGGTGATCTTGCAGCTCTAGAAGAATGAAATTATAATGAAATCTAGACATTTAGCTGCTTACAAGCATTGATAAATATCAACGAGGACAGTTGAAAATGTGTTTTCTGACCAGGACTTGAACCCAAGACCTCCTGCTTACAAGGCAGACACACTATCCGACTGAGCCACTGAGGACACAGAGGATAGTGTGACTGCAGAGACTTATCTCTGGCATGTTCCCTGTGAGACCCACACTTTCCAACTTTCTGTCCTCTCACTACATTTTTAGTGCCCCTGCTCACCATACTCATTACTCTTGCCAGTCAATCTACTGATTCCCATAAGAGTTTGGGCAATTTGAGCGCATCCACACTAAGACGGCCATTGGCCGATAAGCCTTATCTATATGAAGATGGTATCTGTTTTTCTACAAATGTTGTGTGTGGACAGTAAGTTGGAAATGTGGGTCTCACAGGGAGCTTGCCAGAGATAAGTCCCTGCAGTTGCACTATCATCTGTGTCCTCGGTGGCTCAGTCGGACAGAGCATCTGCAATGTAAGGAGGAGGTCCCAGGTTTGAATCCCGGTCGGAGCACATATTTTTCAACTGCCCCCATTGATATTTATCAACGCCTGTAAGCAACTAAATGTCTAGATTTCATTATAATTTCATTAATGATAACTGGCTTCATACTGCCACATTCTTTGTAAATTTGACTCTATTTTGTGATCACTAAGACAATATCATATACCCTCTCATCCTGTGAAGTTTTATTTCATTTCCTCCTCTTGTTCTGAGTACTCCACTTTTTTTTGTAAGGTAGTGCTTTCAAATTCATCATCAAATTATGTGCTAGGATAGTGGTACAAATAGGCATGAGTGACACTGGACTGTGGATCATCTCTCCGACCTTTTCCAGAGATGAGTGTGACCTGTGCTATTTTCCACTTATAAGAGTTAATTCAAAAGCTGATTATGTATAGAAATTGACACAGTCTCATCAGGGACTGAGGTTTTGGGGGGGGGGGGGGGGAGGGGGAGAGGGAGGGAAGGAGGGAGGGAGGGAGGGAAGCAGGGAGGGAGGGAGGGAGGCAGGGAGGGAGGGTGGGAGGGAGGGAGTGAGGGAAGGAGGTGATGGTAGTGATGGTGAGGGGGGCAAGGTGGAGGGGACAAAAACCATTTCCATTTAGTTATGGTTTCTTAGGCAGACTGGAGCACATGCACTATCTGATCAAAAGTATCTGCACAACTATTAGTGGAAATTAATATGGGGTGCATCCACACTTTGCCTCAAATGCTACTGGGAAACTTTCAACAAGTTGTCTGAATGTATGTGGAGGAATGGCAGCCCATTCTTCCTCAAGAGGTGAAACCATTGTTGACTGTGATCCTGGATGCTGGAGTCTGGGCTAAAGTCAATGTTATAACCTTTCTAAAGGTGCTCTCCTCGGTTAAAGTATGGACTATGGACAAGCCAGTCCATTTCAGTAATATTATAATCCACAAACCTTATACTTTATGACAGGGTGCACTGTCACGCTCATAAAAACAATCATTGTCTCCAGACTGTTCCTCTAATGTTTTCAGTACACAACACTGTAAAATAAGTTCATGTCCTTCCATACTTAGCATTTTATTGTGCACAATGAGGGTATGCCCTAACCACTACTAACCACTAGAAACTCCACCATATCATCTCTTCCACAGATCACTGCTGGCACTCCAAATGGTGGCTACATTCTCCAAGCATTTGCCAAACCCAAACCCTTCCATCAGACTGCCACAGGGTACAGTGAGGTTTGTCACTCTGAATCACTAATTTCCAGTCTCCACTGTCCAGTGGCATTGCTCTTCATGTCATCCTCAAGCATTGCTTACTGTTGATTACAGAAATGTGTGGTTTATGAGGAGCTGCTTGAGTAGTGTAACACGTTCTTGTCAGCTCCCTAATTACAGTCATTGTGCTAGCTGGACTGCTGGAACTCAGAAGTGATTCCTTCCACTGAATTCATGTGATTTTTTTTTACAACCTCCATCTGCAATGTTTGATGGTCTCTGTCCTTCAATACACCTCTGTCTTAGTATAGTGATTGTTTCTTTGTCTTTCCACTTCACGTTCCCATCACCAATAGTCTACTTGCACAGGCTTAGAGGGGGTGGAAGGTCCCTGATGGATTTCTTATGCAGATGACATATAATGAGCAGTCCACATTTGAAGTCATTGAGCCCTCTTCACTGGCCCATTCTGCTGTTACTGACAACATAATACTCACCAGCTCCTTTTAGATTAGCTTGTCCAACTCTCATGACATCCAATGGTCAATTTTGCATTACATTCAAGTGTGGGGATACTTCTGTTCACATAGTGTACACAAAGTACCTGCCTGATAATGTCTGTTGTCTTATTCTGTTTGAAGATTCTGAAAAAGTGGTGAGCCAGTGTGTAGCAATTACTCTCCTTCGAGGTGTAGAGGCCATCTCAGTATCACTCTGTAAAAAACAGTGCCTTTCAGGAGTGCAGAAAATGGAAACTATTGTAATTCTGTTAGAGTCAAATAAATATCTGTTATGTTTTGTTTAGTCTGAGTTGTGTGAGCACTGTGAGAATATAAACAACCACTGTAAGACAGACAGTACATTTACGATGTCACAAAAATTAATTACAATATGTGTGGAGAAAAAAAGGAGTCCTCACAGTTAATAGTTGTACATTAGATCATAAACTGAACAGGAATACAGACTTGGATGTACCACCTGAAATGATGTGCAGGACTGCAGTTGTGGCAGTTTACAGATTTGATAACATAGTTAAATTTTGGGTTCCCAACTTATTTTTGGAGGTGAAAATAATTTTGAAACACAGATATAGAAGCAAAAGATTCAAAAGAAGAAGGTTGAGGGTGGTGGCATGTGCTAATGACCGATGATTGCTGGTAAGTATTCAAAGGGGTAGTGAGGGTAATATTAGCAAATGTACTACAGTGGGGGGTGGGGTGGGGGGGGGGGGGGGGGGTGAATGAAACTAGTCTCTGAACAGATGACGAAAACAGCAACACTACCAACAGTAGTTACTCTCAGGTATTTGTGCACTATCCTTATATATAAAAGTCTCGCGTCACAGTGTTAGTTGCCATACTCCTCCGAAACGGCTAGATCGATTCTGATGAAATTTTACATGTATATTTGGTAGGTTGGAGAATCAGTCGTAATCTATTTTTTATACCCCTAAGTGATAAGGGTGGTCCACCCCAAAAACTTTTTTCTTATGTTTTGGACAGAACTTTTATTTTTATTTTTTAATGATGTGGCATTAAAAAATACACACAATCCTAAATTTTCAGCATTCTACCACCAATCCCTATTTTTAATAGCAATTTTAGTAATTTAATAATTTTCAACCCCAGTCAATAACTGATCAGTTATCACTTGATCAACGGCTTGATCGATTGTGATGAAATTTTACATTTATTTTTATTTTTTTATGATGTGGCATTACAAAATACATGCAACCCTAAATTTTCACCCTTCTACCACCAACCCCTATTTTTAATAGGGATTTCAGTAACTGAATAATTTTCAACCCCGGTTGATAACTGATCAATTATCACGTGATCAGTTATCCCCACCAGGTGTCTACAGGTGACAGTCTTTCACTATTTGATACATAGGGAAGAAAACATAACAAAAGCAACAAGTCAAATATTCCTCTTTGAATCAACGTAACTAGACCGAGAAGTTTAACTAGGTAGCATGCGTCATTCGCCAAACTGACATTTAGGCCTAGTGCACACACATCAATTTTTATTGTAAGGAACTATATCATACGATCAAATTCTTTTAGTGGAACAAATGAGTTCCTATGCTCTCCTTTGTTCCTCTAAAAGAATTTAATCGTACAATATTTTTATGTATGATAAAAATTGATGCGTGTGTGCTCAGCCTTATTCATAATGCTGGTGAACACATTTTGACACGAAATTGCCTCTATGTTTGTATGCCCTTGCATGAGCCGTGTATTGGCTGCAATTGTTAAATCCATGCGATCTATCATAGAAACACTAGAACTAATAGTAGCCAATACTGCCAGACTTAACTCTAAGTCTTTTCTCAATCCCTACACAGTTTTTGGGCATTATTATTGTTCGTGTCATGAGCTCCCACCAACAACGGCTATTGTGTTACACGTATACATTGTTCTTATAGACTAGAGATAATTTATATGGCAAAACAACATTTTCCGGGTCCGCTGTAACATATAAAGATTTCCAGAGGCGGAACGAAGTTCACCGTTATAGCTACTAATTATCTAAATTTCTCTAAATTCCATCAAGAAGAAGAGCCGGCAAAGATGTGATACACGTGAAGGTCTTAAGGTCCCAAGATCATAACAAATGCAAGCAAATCACAGATACTTAGTCTCTACCCTTTATTAAAAGGAAACTATCACTACTGCTATTCCTGCATATGTCACCTAAGTATAATGAAGTGTATTACAAAGAAAGATGGTATTCTGGATGGAACTAGTGTCACCAATGCTTTTGTTTGTCTGCTATTGCTACTTTAATGTTTACTTCATTACAACAATATTTTTAAACCAAATTGTTAATCACATCTTTAAATACATTCCTACTTGTCATGCAGCCTTACAACTCCATGTAGCTAACAGGAGTTTTCAGTCTCTGAATGCTACATATGCAGATAATTTGTATAGAGGTTGGCTAATGAGGTATGTTTATAATTTCATTTTGAATTGGTAGGGATTCACAATTTCTTGCTTTATGTTGGATGAAAGCTTGTTGAACACTTTCCTACAAGTGCACTTAATTCCAATTCCAGTTGTAGACAAGAGGACACGAAAATTATTTTGTGTCTGGTATTATGACTGTATAGAGCACAAATCCTGCCAACCTGCATTGTTCTATCAGCAACTGAACCTACTAATCATTAAATCTAGGGGGAAGTGAGTGTATGAATCCGAAGATCCTCTGCCAGACATTTAGTTATTTACCTATCACAAAATTATTACTGCTCACTTCCACTGAATGAACTGTTTATTTATTTTAGGTGCTCTGCCACATAAAACATCTCCAAAAGACGACAAGGAGTGAAAATCTCCAAAGAAGGCCACCTCACTAGAATTTTGACCAACACAATGAGAGATGCTTCTAAGGGCAGAACACATTTAGGTGAGCCTCCTATTAGCTCATCCATGTGTTGATGCCATTTTAACTTGTTATCCAACAGGATGCCAAAGAATTTTACACACTGTGTGTTGTATCTGCAGTAGCCGGATATTGGTGCTCATGTGGTTAATACAGAAATGGAGGGAGTCAGTGACTGAAAGCACTACCACTTCTAAACTTCAACAAGGAGATATTCAAATTCCGTGTGATGCTGCTGTTCCTGTTCCGAAAACCTTTAAACAAATCTCCCAAGAAGAGGTTAGCATCCTGTACACAGAACCAAGCAATCAATGTAGTCTGGTAGACTGCATAAAAAGTCAATGGCAGGCTGTTCCTGTCACAAAACACGGTAGAGACTGTGTAAACTTCCCACCCTTGGAAAACAGATTTAGTGTCCTTGAGCATCTTGATGCTACAGGAAAAAACATTAAAGTAGACTCACAAGTCAAGGTGCTTAACACAAGAAAGCTTAATGAAAGTGAAGTGAGATGTAGCACGTTCTTCATCGGCAGAAGCTATGGAACTGGGAGTTTTTCTAGCTGGATGAAATAATGTAGTGAGAAATGAAGGAAAAGACTTCTTGTTATCATTAAAGAAGAAACTGCAGGAACAAAATACAAAAATCCTCATCTTTTGAGTACCATGTCGGCATGATCTTCCATCCTGGTCTTCTGTGAATGTTGAAGTGAGAAGAGTAAATGAAGAAATGAATAAAATTTGTAAATACTTTTAAAATGTCTGTTTTGTAAACATAACTAACTTAGGTACAAGATTCCACCTGCTCATGGTCTCCATCTGAATCAACTTGGAAAGAAGTATGTGAGTAATGAAATCATAAATGTAGCCAATGAGTTGGGCATAGCAAAAATAGATAGCTCTCAGTCAATACCACTTAGATTTAGGGAAAACTCTTTTTTAGAGGTAACAAAGAAGGGCTGAGACTAACAGGTTTGTCCAGATTCACACTGGATGACTAGATTAAAGATAAGAATAATATAATAAATGTCAGTAACACTAGAGAGAAATATATCAGTAATGACAATTGCCCCCACAAAAAAAATTACTCACCAACTTTGTCTCTCAAGATAGTGGTGGGTATGAAGATGTTTAACAAACTGCCACTAGAATGGGTAGAAGCTCCATTTGATTTATTTAAAGACAAATTATTCAGTTGGTTAGCTGCAAATCCTTGCTAGTCACTTCAGGAATTTTATGACTGTAAAATATCATAGTGGTACCGGTTTGGAGAGTTGAGCATAATTTCTTTAACTAAGTAATTTATGATGCAATGCTTTTCATATTATTTGATTTTAAATATTGTATTATATGGAAAACCAATAATGACATATTGATCTTCAACCCATGTATATATGCTGTATAGCTTGTATTTATGTAACTTGACTTTGTCAATTGCTGTAATAGCTAAACGACAATAAAATTTCATTCAATTCAATTCAATTCCACCTTGGTCAGGATCTGTAGTTGTAGAGTACTTCAGACAGAACTTGCAGAATATCATTAGTAATTTTCCTGATGATGCCATTGTAATATGGGGTGACTTCAACTTGCCAGGTATATATTGAGAGTATTCTTCTAATGCACTATTCATGAATGGAAGAGGGTGCAAGGGATCAGAAAGTGGTACCAAAAGTACCCTGCCCACACACCATTAAGTGGCTTGCAGAGAATGATGTAGATAGAAGATAGAAGTCCATCTTCTCTGGTGTGGATTCAGCCACTGTGACACCTGGTAACAGACCCACCCACCCCCCTCACACTGTGGGTGGAAGCAACTTGGATGGTGCCATGGTGATCAGAAAGAAGATACAGGTGATGACCCAAATCCATTGACTACAGGTAGAGAAAGGGATGGTGGTCAGTGGTGTCGATTGTGACACCACAGGATGTGTGGACAGTGGAGGGTTCTTCTGATTCATGGGGAAGCAGAAGGCAGTGCTGCAGCACCTGTGAGAAGTCACTGGCAGTCACCAGTGGCACTAGCCTTGGGGCCTTGAGGTTACTGGAAGGTGGAGAGGGAGAAGGAGCAGGCAGTGATGTGTGTTCCATCTGCACTTGAGGCTGGAGCTGTTTGCAATGGCAGCACTCAACCCCTTCCATGCTTAGACAGATGTAACTTGATGCCTGCGGGTCCCTATTAAAGTTGCCAGCATCTGAGCTGCAGGACTCCCTCAGAAATTGGCCCACGCGGTCACTCCAGATGTAATGCTGGGACAGCTGAGAGCAGGGTACTGGTGGGGGTGGCGTCAGAAGATGAAGTAGTACTATTGTTGCCACCAGTGGAGCAGCTCGGCAGTGCTACGACCATCCATTGGTGTGGTGCAGTAGGTGCTCAAAACTGTGTGCGGGCTGTGGTAGTGTCAGAGAAGTTAATAATCTTCTTAATTTATTGCTCAAAGGTCTGAACTAGATGTTCTGTTTCACCACTCAGGAAAGATGGAATGGAGGCCTGAAAATATGTTTTATGCCACTGGCCACAAAGAACTCTTCAAAAGTAGACACCTTGAACCTGGGGGTGGGGGGGGGGGGTGGGGGGGGGGGGGGTGGTGGGGGGTGGGAGGGGGGGCATTACCAGAAATCAAAGTGTGAGGTAACACTTCAGTGATGAAAATCTGGGCCAAGGCAGTGAGAGTGGCATCGATCATGATGAACGCAATGTATATTACATATGAGCAACCATGTTGATTACAAAAATAGGCCACAAAAGGAAGATGGATGTAGTTACAGGGATGGAGAAGTGTAGGCCAAGGGAAAAGTGACTTTGGGTGCAACCGTAGACCATTCACTCAATGCCACTATTGATACCTGGCCAATATGTATGTCATTGAGCCAAAGCCTTCATGTGTGATGTTCCCTATGTCCCTGGTGCAACAGGCACAGGACTCACCACTGCAATTTGGCAAGAATCACCACCTGATGTATCTCTGTCACAGTATCCAAGAGAAGAATGTCATCGACAACTACAGAGCATGTGAGGAATTAGTTTCCAGGATTTAAAATCCCGGTGGGTGAGATAGGTCATCTGGCCACATGGTGGGGCCACAGAATGTACAGTTATAATGGGGAAACCATCGAATGTATGTTGTTGTGCAGTATCAATGTGGAAGCAGAGGAGCTCCTGTGAATCAAAATCAGGGTTTGGTTCAGTGGGTAGAGGCAACAAGTCATTGGCATTTGTTCTGCCTAAACTGAATGGTATAATTATAAGCACTGAGGAACAGTGCCCAATGATGTAAGCACTGAGCAATTCACTCCAGGTTGTTTGAATGAGGCCCACATAAGGTGACCAAAGGTTTGCAATCCGTAACGAGAACAAACTTTGCCCCAGAAAGGTAGACATGAAATATTTTAATGGCAAACACAATCATCAATGCCTTCTTTTCAATCTCTGAGTAGTTGCTTTCTGCAGGGGTCAATGTCTTGGATGCATAAGGAACTGGATACTTGGACCCCCATCCCCATTCCTGTGTCCCAGAACCACACCAATGGCATAGGCAGATACATCAGCCACCTCAACCAATGGATGTCCCGGAGAAAAAGGCATGAGACAAAGGGTGGATTGCAGCACGGTTTTTAATTTGTTAAAAGCTTAGTCACAGACAGGCATCCAGTTGCAGGGCACTCCTTTCTTATGTAGATGATTGAGAGGTTGTGAAACATCAGCTACCTGGAGGAGGACTTGGAGTAATAATTGACTTTGCCCAAAGACATCTGCAGTTTGCATAGGTTCTTTGGGTGGGGAAGAGAATCCTTGGGTGACATTTCAATCAATCGGACTGATTCCATCTTTGGTGTGCCAATGCCCCAAATACTCTGTTTCTGGTTGAAAAAATCAACTCTCCTCCAAATGATATTGCAGACCTGCATCCTGCAGGGTGGTAAGGAGAGTGCATTTTGCAAATGCTCCTAACAGGAGGTTCTCATAACAGTTAGATCATCCAGATAATTCACACAAGATAAAATGTGTGTGTGTGTGTGTGTGTGTGTGTGTGTGTGTGTGTGTGTGTGTGAGAGAGAGAGAGAGAGAGAGAGAGAGAGAGAGAGAGAGAGAGAGAGACTTACACATTACTTAAACTAACTTATGCTAAGAATAACACGCACAGCTGTGCCTTAGGGAGGACTCAAACCTCTGGCGAGAGGGGCCGTGCAATCTGTGACATGGCACCTCAAACTGCATGGCTACTCCATGTGGCAATCTGGAATGCACAGTCAGTTGTTGAAGATACCTTTAGAAAACTGCTGGGGCTGAGGCAGTGCCAAATGGGAGTCACTTGCACTAATATAATCTAAAGGGCATTCTGAGATTTCTCATCTAGAGGCAAATGAAGGTAAGTATCAACAAGGACCATCTTTATGTGGTATTCCCCACCCACACTCGTATGCTTCGTTGCTGATGCTATCTTCACCAGTCTCTCTGTCAATGCTATTTCCCGGACCACCCACTATAACCTTGGCATCCTCCTTCGTGAAATCTTTGCATAAAGAACCTACATCCTTTGTTACCTGACCCAGATCTGCACTAGGCTTGAAAAAGTTTGTGACCTGTTACTCTGGACCTAGATTTTCCTGCGGTAGTTGGCCAACACCTCTACCATGGGAGCTACCTAACAACAGAACTTTCTTTCTCTTTACAAATTTCCCTACCTTTTTCAAGTCCTTGAAAGCTTGTTGTGCCATTTCTACAGCTTCAGTTACATGAGGCTCATCTGATTCTGACTGAGGCAACAGGTCAAATCTATTTTCAAGATTTATGACAAAGCTGTCTGATGCTCTCCTTTGCCTGTTCCCTTTATAATCATAAAGGAGACAAATGAAGCTTACATGGTAACAATGATGAAGTTATTGGTATTTGCTGAAAATATGATGGCATGTGGAATCAACAGCAAGAATGGACAGGAGCACATTAGACATCTCAAATGAAAAAAGTGAGAAATATGAAATGAATTGCAGTGTGGAGAAAAGCAAGATTACGGCAGTAACCAGAATAGACAGAGAAGGGACACATTAATAGTTTAGGACACAATATTGAAATTGTGGATAACTTCAAACATCTAGGAAGTGTGATGAAGGAGAATGCGACACCGGAGTCAGGAATTAGCAGAAGAATACAATAGAGCAACACGTTTTACTGGTGTGTGGGTGAATTCATCTAGGGAAGGGAGGTGCCAATGAATTTTAACAAAGTGCTGTGCAAGATGTACTTTATACTCATGCTGATGTATGCACTGGAGAACTGTACAATAAGAAGAAGAGAGGAGATAGTAGAGTCCAAAGAGAAATGACATTCCTAAGAAGTATGTTAGTGAAAAAGACGAGAGAAGACTGAGTGAGAAACGAAGGTGTTAGGAATAAAACTGGAGTATCAATGAGAGAATTGAGAACAACAGGTTAAAATGGTCTGGAGAGAATAATAATAATAATAATAATAATAATAATAATAATAAAAAAAAAAAAAAAAAAAAAAAAAAAAAAAAAAAAAAACGAGAGAGAGAGAAGCTGGAGGCCAAGTTTGAGTGACAGAGGAAGACCCAGAGCAAGATGGACTGACTCAATAAAAGTTTAAGAAGAAGGAATCTGGACTGAAACAAAACAGTTACAGAAGAAGTTGGCAGAAAGTGGAGTCATCATGATACTGGAAGTGGAATTTAGGTACACAGTCAAAAAAGTGGTCCCAAATAGGTCTTGTATGATATCCGTTTGAACAATGTGTGTGAACAGGGACAGCAAAACACAAAGAAGAACCAGGACTGCAGCAGTAACTGGCAGCGGCAGAAGGGCAACACAGCACGGGCTGGCACACAAAATTTGTTGATATGGCAAGTGCTAGAAGGGATACACTGATGAGCCAAAACATAGTGACCACTGCCCACCATGCCACCATGATAACGAATACCATCAGTGGTGTGACATGTTTGGAAAAGTGTATAGGTAGAGTAGAGATGAATGACAAAGCATTTCAGTGATGATATAGGTTGCAAATGGGGAAGCAGCTTTTATGAAAGGAAGACTGTTATGAAGCACAATGTGGGAATGCACACCTCAGAAACAGAAAAGTTTATAGACTATTTGAGCATCTACAGAAAGTGGTTGAAGGATGTTGAAATAACAAGTAAGTGATAAGGTGTTGAACGTCCATGCCTCGTTACGGTATGCAGAGGCTGTTGAATATGGGGTACCAGAGCAGATGATCCCTACATGTTACCACATTGACACAATGACATTTCCACTTGCAACTACAGTGGGTACAGGATCGCTAAGATTGGATGTGGATCAATGAAAAGATATCAACTAGGCAGATGAATCACTTTTCTTGTGACACAACATCAATGGTCACGTCCTGATATACTGTTATCCAGGCAAATGTCTGCTCAAAATATGTACCACACCATGGACACAGACAGTATGGGCAGTATTATGTGTCAATGGGAAATTTACCCAAGCTTCCACAAGACCAGTGGTACCAATCGAAGGCACTGTGTCAGCTGTGTACTATGTGAACATTGAAGTGAACCACCTGCAGTATTTAATGCCCAATGTCTTCTCTGAGAGTGAGGGCATCTTCCAGCAGAATAACTGTCTGCTTCACAAGGCAAGAATCATCCTACAGTTAATATCTCAGTCGCAACATTCACCTCATTTGACTCAAACAAAACACACCCTGGATGATTTTGAGTGCCAGCTCTGCACCCACAAATCACCTGTGCATAATTTATGAGAATCACTTGACTTGTATGCAGACATCTGGTGCCACACACTTCCTAAAACCAACCAATGACTTGTTGAATCTGTGCCATGCAAAACTGCTGCTGTGCTGTCTTCCAAATGTGGGCCACCGTGCTATTAAGTGGGTAGTCATGAAGTTTTGGCTGATGAGTGTGCTATTAAACTGAGTATCACATCATACCATACTAATTGAGACTGCTCTAGAGAATAGCTGCATATATAAGCAATATGACAAATGATTTTGTTTCTAATGAGTAATAAATAAAATAAACCTACATTTTCCACAGACAATGTGTGTCATATGAAATATATGAGCAGTACTGGTTTGGGCTGACTCATTCTACACATTCCATAAACAAAACAGCTGAGAACTCTTAGGTAAGGCACATGGCATGAAACAATTGATTAGTCACCTTGATGGGATCTGTCTTCATAAAGCCTCACTATTTGTAGCTGTGTTTGCTTTAAGAGTAAATCTGTTTAATCTGCTATGGGCAAAATAATTCCTTGTTTTGCTCTCTCTTTGATCACACATGTCTCATTATTTTACTTAACAGGGTATTCATGTGTTTAAGACAACGTTGTCTATTGCAGTACAGCTGATTTTTCAATTCAGTCTGCCATCTACAGTTACATGGTTGCTGCTGCTGTCGGCTGAGGTTTCAGCCTTAGCAGAACTCTGTAGCCTGTATTCACAACATGCACAATTTCACCATTGAACAAATAGAAAACTAACAGTGCATGTTGCAAACACAGTTTATTCAGAATGAGATTTTCAATCTGCAGCGGGGTGTGCTGATATGAAACTTCCTGGCAGATTAAAACTGTGTACCCGACCGAGACGCGAACTCGGGACCTTTGCCTTTCGAGGGCAAGTGCTCCACCATCTGAGCTACTGAAGCACGACTCATGCCCACTGACACATAATACTGCTCACACTGTCTGTGTTCATGGTGTGGTACATATTTTGAGCAGACATTTGTATGGATAATGCCCAGTAGTTTGGAAGGTAGGAGATGAGATACTGGCAGAAGTAAAGCTGTGAGTACCGGGCTTGAGTTGTGCTTCGGTAGCTCAGATGGTGGAGCAGTTGCCCGCGAAAGGCAAAGGTCCCGAGTTCGAGTCTCGGTCGGGCACACAGTTTTAATCTGCCAGGAAGTTTCACAGTTTATTCAGTTTTGTCAATGTGAAAACCACCAGCACCACCACCACCACCAATAACAACAAAACTTTATATCACAAACTGAACTAAATATTGGCTACATTGCAGATGAAGGCAGTAAAATAATTTTTCTTCCTAGCAGATTCTTCATTTAAAACTGGACTGACAATCAAAGGCACCAGTTCAACTGTGAGAATAAACTTTTAATTTTTACAGTGAAATAGGCAACAACGAGCCTGGGAAAAAATTTGTCAGCACTTATTCTTCATATAAAACCAAAATATCTGACATTTTGTGGTAAAATATGCACAGAAAGCTGTTAGAATTTTCGTTTTATTACTCTTCAACTAAATTCAACCTAAGGTTTTACCTTGATTGGATCCATAATTCTCCCAATCCAATGTGATGTCACCTGATATCAGAATGGAAACAAACATGAAGATTACAATGTAAGTACTTACACTGAAGCACAAGCCCAATCTGACAATGACCAGTGACACACAGTATTGGATTGATGAGTTGACGGACCAAACATGTTTGTTTTCAGTCTGGGACATGAGCATGACAGCACATAATGGTGGCAAAAATTGATTTTTTGATTGATTGAATTGTACATAGTTACTTATCAACAGTTCACTTACTAATAACAACAATACTACCTTGAAAATATTATTAACATTGTCAGTTGTGTTACCTCCCACTTGAATCACTGCAGCAGTTTTGATGTTTGATGGACCAAGAGTGGCGTTGCAATGCTCAATTTTCCCTGCTGCTTTTCTTTAATTGTCTCGTGCAACCAGTGCGACATTTGGCAATATGAAGCACAGTTGAGACTGTTGTGCCCTTTGACATTAATTCCACATGCACCACGACCTCCATGTCAAAGACCTCTGTCACTGTCACCTTTCCTTGTGGAGGCTGGGCCTTGGCCTTCTTTCACAGCGGTGATGTGATGTGCACCCATTCCATTGATTTTCTCTTTGTTTTGGGGGTGATATGATGGACCTACAATTCATCCCCTGTGATAATTTGCTGCAGAAACTCGTTAACCTCCACAGAATACCATTCTAAAATTGTCAGTGATGATTGGAAATGTCTCTTGTGAACATTGGTGAGCAAACATGGGACCTATCTGGCACACAGTTTATGATATCCAAGGTATTGGTCAACAGTAAACACAATACTGCCACATGAAGTGTTCAGCACGCTGTCAATTTTCTGCAGTGTTACGCACTGATCCTTTCTAATTATCTCATCCACACAGTCAACATTTGCAACGGTTGTGGGACTTGTTGTTGTTGTTGTGGTCTTCAGTCCTGAGACTGGTTTGATGCAGCTCTCCATGCTAATCTATCCTGTGCAAGCTTCTTCATCTCCCAGTACCTACTGCAATCTACATCCTTCTCAATCTGCTTAGTGTATTCATCTCTTGGTCTCCCTCTATGATTTTTATTCTCCACGCTGCCGTCTAATACTAAATTGGTGATCCCTTGATGCCTCAGAACATGTCCTACCAACCGATCCCTTCTTCTGGTCAAGCTGTGCCACGAGCTCCTCTTCTCCCCAATTCCATTCAGTACCTCCACATTAGTTATGTGATTTGCCCATCTAATATTCAGCATTCTTCTGTAGCACCACATTTTGAAAGCTTCTATTCTCTTCTTGTCCAAACTATTTATCGTCCATGTTTCACTTCCATACATAGCTACACTCCATACAAATACTTTCAGAAATGACTTCTTGACACTTAAATCTAAACTCGATGTTAACAAATTTCTCTTCTTCAGAAACACTTTCCTTGCCATTGCCAGTCTACATTTTATATCCTCTCTACTTTGACCATCATCAGTTATTTTGCTCCCCAAATAGCAAAACTCCTTTACTACTTTAAGTGTCTCATTTCCTAATCTAATTCCCTCAGCATCACCCGACTTAATTCGACTACATTTCATTATCCTTGTTTTGCTTTTGTTGATGTTCATCTTATATCCTCCTTTCAAGACACTGTCCATTCCATTCAACTGCTCTTCCAAATCCTTTGCTGTCTCTGACAGAATTACAATGTCATCGGCGAACCTCAATGTTTTTATTTCTTCTCCATGGATTTTAATACCTTCTCTGAATTTTTCTTTTGTTTCCTTTACTGCTTGCTCAATATACAGATTGAATAACATCGGGGAGAGGCTACAACCCTGTCTCACTCCCTTCCCAACCACTGCTTCCCTTTCATGTCCCTCGACTCTTATAACTGCCATCTGGTTTCTGTACAAATTGTAAATAGCCTTCCGCTCCCTGTATTTTACCCCTGCCACCTTTAGAATTTGAAAGAGAGTATTCCAGTCAACGTTGTCAAAAGCTTTCTCTAAGTCTACAAATGCTAGAAATGTAGGTTTGCCTTTCCTTCATCTTTCTTCTAAGATAAGTCGTAAGGTCAGTATTGCCTCACGTGTTCCAGTATTTCTATGGAATCCAAACTGATCTTCCCCTGAGGTCGGCTTCTACTAGTTTTTCCATTTGTCTGTAAAGAATTCGTCTTAGTATTTTGCAGCTGTGGCTTATTAAACTAATTGTTCGGTAATTTTCACATCTGTCAACACCTGCTTTCTTTGGGATTGGAATTATTATATTCTTCTTGAAGTCTGAGGGTATTTCGCCTGTTTCATACATCTTGTTCACCAGATGGTAGAGTTTTGTCAGGACTGGCTCTCCCAAGACCGTCCAATGGAATGTTGTCTATTCCGGGGGCCTTTTTTCGACTCATGATGGACCTACAATTCATCCCCTGTGGGCCTGTCTTTGTGATATTCATCAGTCAGATCTGTGTGTCTTGTGTCAGGTTACTTAAACCACTTTAAAATACCTTGCCAAGAGATTGCATGGTCATCACATACAGTAGTTATTTCATGATAAATGTCCATGTGATTGATCTATTTAGTCAACAGAAATCTGATAACTGTGTGTACCTTCAATTTGTAGCGAACATCCAGTTGACATGCCATTGAGCTTAGCACACTCTGCACACACAATGTGATAGGATATCTCACCACCCATCCCATCAGATGTGTCAGCAGTTACTGTCATGTTCTGCACACTGGCCATGATCACGACACAGAATGTGCTCTCACGGTGAGCTAATGTAACTTACTTTTCGATTCACCCTTGTATATGGTAACAGAAGCAAAATGTGCTGCTGAAGGGGGCCCATCAACAAGGCATTTGTGAGGCACCTGTGAATGTGTGGTAATGAACCACCCCTGACATCAGTACAAAATGTTGACCTAGATAGTAAAGGTATATTTGAAACTTAAACTGTTCTATCAAGTCTCCATCTAGTTGAGGTCCATTTCCACACAACTCAGTGACTACAATATTTGCAAAAATTAGTAATATGTGTATTCATGTACTCCTAAATGAGATGAATCCATTGTGGTACATGGATTTTATAAAAACTTACTATTTGCCTTTTGAATCTTACGAACAAAACTGTGAAATATTTATAAACTTGACATCTATGAAAAACAAGTTTTGCCAAATGTGAACACCTACTGTTTGTGATGAACATCTGTTGTTAGTGACTGACAAAGTAACTCATTACTTCCAATCAGGAGTCATAGGTACATGACACCTGATAGGCTATTTAAAACCATTAAAAAGGAATTGATAACTTGATACTGTAACCTTACCATTACACTGTCATGAGGTTCACGGCCATTACAATACATGTATGGTTCTGGGCAAGGACTGGCATGTGTATGGTTTCAAGACTACTAATAACAGATTAATAAAAGAGGAACTACGATTCAAAGTGTCTGAAGCCAGAGCTCATTTTTGTAATATATATATATATATATATATATATATAAAATAGAAAGAAACTTCCACATGGGAAAAATATATTAAAAACAAAGATTCCAAGACTTACCAAGAAGGAAAGCGCCGGTAGATAGGCACAATAAATAAAACACACAAACACACACACAGAATTTCTAGATTTCGCAACCGATGGTTGCTTCTTCAGAAAACAGGGAAGGAGAGGGAAAGACGAAAGGATGTGGGTTTTAAGGGAGAGGGTAAGGAGTCATTCCAATCCCGGGAGCGGAAAGACTTCCCTTAGGGGAAAAAAAGGACAGGTGTACACTCGCACACACACACACACACACACACACACACACACACACATATCCATCCGCACATACCTGTGTATGTGCGGATGGATATGTGTGTGTGTGTGTGTGTGTGTGTGTGTGTGTGTGTGTGCGAGTGTACACCTGTCCTTTTTTTCCCCTAAGGGAAGTCTTTCCGCTCCCGGGATTGGAATGACTCCTTACCCTCTCCCTTAAAACCCACATCCTTTCTGTGTGTGTGTTTTATTTATTGTGCCTGTCTACTGGCGCTTTCCCGCTTGGTATATATAATAGAAAGAAACTTCCACATGGGAAAAAATATATTAAAAACAAAGATTCCAAGACTTACCAAGCGGGAAAGCGCCGGCAGACAGGCACAATGAACAAAACAGACAAACACACACACAGAATTACTAGCTTTCGCAACCGATGGTTGCTTCTTCAGGAAGGAGAGGGAAAGACAAAAGGATGTGGGTTTTAAGGGAGAGGGTAAGGAGTCACTCCAGTTCCGGGAGCGGAAAGAGTTCCCTTAGGGGGAAAAAAGGATAGGTGTACACTCGCACACACACACATATCCATCCGCACATACACAGACACAAGCTGACATATTTAAAGGCAAAGAGTAAGGGCAGAGATGTCAGTCGAGGTGGAAGTACAGAGGCAAAGAAGTTGTTGAAAGACAGGTGAGGTATGAGCGCCGGCAACTTGAAATTAGCGGAGGTTGAGGCCTGGCGGATATCGAGAAGAGAGGATATACTGAAGGGCGAGTTCACATCTCAGGAGTTCGGATAGGTTGGTGTTGGTGGGAAGTATCCAGATAACTTGTACGGTGTAACACTGTGCCAAGATGTGCTGGCCGTGCACCAAGGCATGTTTAGCCACAGGGTGATCCTCATTACCAACAAACACTGTCTGCCTGTGTCCAGTCATGCGAATGGACAGTTTGTTGCTGGTCTTTCCCACATAGAAAGCGTCACAGTGCAGGCAGGTCAGTTGGTAAATTATGTGGGTGCTTTCACACGTGGCTCTCCCTTTGATCGTGTACACCTTCCGGGTTACAGGACTGGAGTAGGTGGTGGTGGGAGGGTGCATAGGACACGTTTTACACCAGGGGCGGTTGCAAGGGTAGGAGCCAGAGGGTAGGGAATACACACACAGAATTACTAGCTTTCGCAACCGATGGTTGCTACTTCAGGAAAGAGGGAAGGAGAGGGAAAGACGAAAGGATGTGGGTTTTAAGGGCGAGGGTAAGGAGTCATTCCAATCCCGGGAGCGGAAAGACTTCCTTTAGGGAGAAAAAAGGACAGGTGTACACTCGCACACACACACATATCCATCCGCACATACACAGACACAAGCACACACACACACACACACACACATATATATATATATATATATATATATATATATATATATATATATATATTAAAAACAAAGATTCCATGACTTACCAAGTGGGAAAGTGCCGATAGATAGGCAAAAAAAATAAAATAAAAATAAAAAAACCACACACACAAAATTTCGAGCTTTCGCAACAGGCAGTTGCTTCATCAGGAAAGAGGAAAAGAGAGGGAAAGATGAAAGGGTGTGGGTTTTAAGGGAGAAGGTAAGGAGTCATTCCAATCCCGGGAGCGGAAATACTTGTCTTAGGGGGGGAAAAAGGATAGGTATACACTCGCACACACACACATATCCATCCACACATATACAGACACAAGCAGACATATTTAATGGCAAAGAGATTGGGCCAAAAAAGCTGACAGATATGTTTTTCCACTATTGTGCTATGTATCTAGAGTTTATTTGTGAAATATAACTTTGTAAGACCTCAGCAGTGTATACTGCTCAAGTAATTCAATGAAATGTATTTCCTCAAAATTTTGTTTTTTGTAGATGTTGACATTTGTGGAAACTGTCCTCTATTGGGATCAAATTTCACCCGTGGCATACTTAACACAACATTGGGAGTACGGTAGACACACAAGGCACACTGTCACATTTTGTTGCTGATTTAAGATGACCCTAATGGGTCAATACGGTCCAAGGGGTAATGTCAAACAAAGCTTGTACTTTGGCCTCCAAAGTCATCTAACCTCCTTCCATTGGATTTTTCTGTATAAGCTGATCTCAAAAGGGAAGTGTACAGCAATCCTGTTGGTACGGCTGTAAAACTGGAGCAGCAAATTGTACAGAGGTGTCAATACTTACAAGATGATCTGGTATGTTCTAAAGATTTCATAACTCAGCACAGAGACAAGTGCAGTTTTGCTTTCAGATATGAGAATATCACACGGAACACATCTTTTAACAAGCATGAGTGAACAGTAATTTCTGTAAAGTAGTGCCCTGAAGTAGTGTTGTTATTTCTCGTTAAGGTAGACCCCACGTGAAATTTGCATGAAATTAGATGGGGATTTTTCTCCTCAATCCTACTCTGCAATGGTAGGAACATATTTTATGATAACTCACACTGATGAAGCATACAGTTTGGAAAGGTGAAATAATAACCAACACTAGACCAAAGTGTAGGCAAGTCATCTAAAGCATATATTGGGTATCTCAAAAGCAAGCTCTTTGCAGATGTGCAATGAATCAAGAGGGAATGGGGGTTCATTCATTGTTTGCTTGGCCTTTAGAAATTCAGTGGATATGGAGCATTTCTCGGGAGTGGACTGTGCATTCTATGTGCAAAAATGTACAGAATCGGTGATTCGGTAGCTGTAGCAAGGAGGAAATTTTGCAGTGATTGTGGATTGCATAATGTAAAAGATGCTACAAGTGTTCCCCTTATCCAGAAATGGATCAAAACCTTTGAGGAGACTGGTTAAACCCTAACCAAAATCCAGATTACTGAGGTCATCAAGAATGGGCAACTCTGTGGAGAGTGTAAACTGGTCTGTTTGCAACGATCCCAAACTCTCCATCCATAAGTGTGCATGCTCTCTAAATGTGCAAAGATCATCACTACACCGAATTCTGCAGAAAGACCTTAAACTGCACCCTTAAAAAATCCAAGCGGTGCAAAAATCAAAGTCTCAGAATGCCAGACATAGGCTGCAGTTTGTTAGTGATATAATTGAGCACCCTTCATTTAACAAAATTTTCACCTGAATGGTCACATTACTAAGAAAAATGACCAATACTTGAGTGTAACAAATCCACAGCGGAAGCATTAAAAACCCCATCACTCAACAAAAGTTACAATGGCAACTTTCGCTTGGAAAATCAATAATTTAAAGAAAATATAGATTGCTACTTGCTGTAAAGATAACACATTAAATTGCATACAGGCAGAATTAAAATACACTTACACATAAGCTTTCAGGTATAGCCTTTGTTGGAAAAAGTAAGAGAAATGTACATCATTCATTCATACAAGCAAGCACACTTCACGCACACATGAACATCAACTCAGGCAGCTCAGACCAGAATCCAATAGTCAAATGGAATGGGAGCAGCAATCGGGAAGGGTTGGGTAAGAGGATGGCCAAGCTTTTCTGAACTATGCATATGGGAGTTATCCTTATAACACATTCTCACCTCTGAAATTATGCCATCTGCGACCAATGGTAACATATTGTTCCCAAATCCTCTACCCAACAGTTTCCATGCCCTCTGTACTATCACCTCCTCTTTATTCCACCTCCCACCCTCTTTGTGTGGCATCCTCTGCCAGTGCACCTGCCACCTTTCCCCACTCCACTCCTCCTTTTCCGTTCTGTTTTCCCCACCTCCCTGCCCCTCCGTCTCTTGACACTGAGCCTGCTGGAAATCTAGTCCCTCCTGCACAGTCCGCTAGATGCCGCATTTAATAACTTTTATCAGGGGAACAACACCTGTTGATGTCGGGTCACATAATCAGTCCATATCAGATACATACATGAAATACAGGTCCAATGAAAGTGTAGTGATCTTCTTGCAGAACTTTTAAAATAATTTTATGGTGAACACCAAACAACTAAAATTTTGAAAAGTAATCCACGGTTACTTATCGATGTGTGAATTGTTGGCCCTCACATACAGCACAACACTGTCATGTTTCAAACTTGATGATGTCATGCAATACGTGGGAATCACATACTCAGACAGTAATACTTAATACATGCTACCTGTCGGACAATTTTAAGGAGATGTTATGAAAATAATAGCTTACTGCAAAGCACTCACTTATTGAGCATGACTTCTGCAGCACCTTTCGAGAAGAGTCTGTAGCCACCGCCTGCAATCGGTATGACCGTACTCATGGACTTGCGTATGGAGTTAAACGTGTACACCTTGGTGAAACTTTCTTCTGGCATGTCAGCTCTTACGGCCTCATAGTCTTTTCCCATGCTCAGCACAAATCCCAGAAGTGCACACTCTGTCTTGTTACCAAATTGTTTTGGGAGACCTCCACGGCTATCTGCTGGCTAAAAATGGGTGGACACTCCCATGACAAACTGTACACAACAAAAAATGGCAACAGCATAAGAATGCAAACTTCAATGCATTACTAAATAAAACAAATAAAATTATCACAGTTCTTTCACAACACACTTAAAATGATTTGACTATTATGTTTCACTTCATATGATCAAACATGAGTGTCATTCACACAGTAAAGAAACAAAATGCAAGAAAGCTGGAATAAAATTCTACAGGTTAACTGAATGCACATTGTTAAATAATTGACCAGAAATTGAAACATTTGTCATTTTACTGCACAAGTCTACTCATATGATCGTACTACTTATCTCATGTACAGTTTTTCAACTGTCTAGCAACAAGGTCACTACAACAGAACATACACTTTTAGCCTGTATTTCACAACATTTATTTCATTGAACCTAGGTGTGAGATCAAAGTCCATGTTCTAGGGTTACCTTTTGATAGTTGCTATTTGTGTCTTCTGGTGTACACACACACACACACACACACACACACACACACACACACACACACACACACAAAAACAAAAAACAAAGATTCTGCAACTACCAAAGAATTCAAGTGGTGACTCAGAACGCATCAAGAGCTTACAATATTCAACAATGATTGGTGGTATGAAGTGTTAATGGCATAATGTCCAACTGCATTACACGTAAAAGACGTATTTTTTCACATTATATTAGCAATGTGTTATATAGGTTACAGGTTAAATACAGAGTTTTTCCCTACACATAATTGAAAGTAGGTTAACTTTTACTATCAGATAGTGAGTCAAAGTCTTAATCAGTATTCAGGTACAGAGTTTTTGGTACCAATTATATAATAGAGGGGTGAGGATCAATCAGGTTTTCTTTTAACCCAGAAATGTTAGCCACAGTGGTACAGATGAACAAGTGGTCACCTATGTAGTATCAAACACACATAATCAGCTAATCAGCAATACAGCATCATGGATGTGGTGATTTTTGATAATGTATCACAACACCCACAAAAAGATGCCTGCTTCAATTCTGTCCCACACAAAATGGTACCAATTTAAAGAATGCTTTGAAGATAAGAAATTATGATTAATTTGAACAGGCACAGAGTGGTGTATAGTGCAAAAGTATGATGGTCTCAGAGATTATGACCAAATTGAAATGAGATTTATAATGTGACACTGAGAGCACACAGAGAGAACTGAAGATTAAAAAGTTACGTATAGTACTCATAATAGAAAGATGTGCCACAACAGTGGAGGAAAACAGAATAATTCAAAAGACCAGGACATAGTGGGGGAAGTTAAATTATTTGGTGTATATAAGATGAAAATATTTGCTAAAAATGGAGAAAACAGGGTTCACTACTGAAGGAAAAGGATAAATGTAAAAGAATTAGTGTTTACTTCTTCTTTCAAAATCTAGTGCAGTAAGAATAATAAGTAGATCTCATGGCTCAGTGCCCAAACATAAGCCCAAAAAAAATGCCACACAAGCAGCACACAAGGTGGGATGCGAGGGACACGCAACAGGGATCTCTGGAAAATTGCAGCAGAATGAATGACTAGAGCAAGCCAGCTACAAATGATGGATGGTCTCTTTACATCTACAATAAATTAGAAATCTCTCTATATGCTGAAAGAGGCCTGATGGTGGACAATAGAGATTACATTTTATTGTCTTTCATGGTAATTTAACCATACAGGTTCATTCTTGCAGAGCCAGTAACAGCAAACAGCCACTTTTTTTAATGCTATTTATTTATATAAATAGTGCTGTTACTGGTTTGAAACTGATAGATTAATTATCTGACAGGGTGTTCACGTTAAGATATATTTTTGCTGTAGTTTACATTAGTTTTCACTTTTTGTTCCCTCATACGATGAAAATTTGTTGTGGTGGTGGTACCCTACAATCAAAACATGATGAGAGAAACTGTCTATTTGACTGTAATTGTGCCTCATAATGATTTCAAATGATGTAAACATATCATTTAAGTAAGTAATTAAAACATTTTCACTTTAATAATTTGTTTACTTTATTAGAAATCATTATGAGGAACAATTACAGTTAAACAAACAGTTTCTCACATCATTGTTTTGGTTGTAGGGCACCACCAGCCCAACAAATTTTCATAATATTGGAGAATAAAAAGTGAAAACTAATGTGAATTGCAGCAAAAACATTTTTTAACATGAACAAGCTATCTGATGATGAACTTGCTGGTTCAAAAGAAGTAATGGTGCTATTCGGGCAAATAAATAGCATTACAAAAAGTGGCTGAGTGCTGTTACCTTCACTACAAGAATCAACCAGTATTTTATACACAGCCACTGGCTCAAAATGTCAGCTTTCAGCAAAATAGCAATTTAACCATATATTTTTATGTTATGACTACTATAAGTACTTTTCAGTGAAAACTTAGCTTGACTGTTATTAGCGAGCATTCTACCCGTTCAACTGTATAAGTAGATTTCTTGCAAATTCTGTACATTAAGGTCAATAAGACTTGGTTTTTTCCCTCTCAATGAAGCAAACTTGAAAACAGGTGCTTGGAAGTTAAAACCAGCATACATACACATCACTCAAGGATTAAGCTTAGACCCATTCTGACTGGCTCCCTAGACCCATTCTGACTGGCTCCCTAGACCCATTCTGACTGGCTCCCTGCTGCCTACAAGGCAGTTTGTGGAGTGATCTACATTTGCAGGACATGTGACTGGTATGTCACATATGAATCCTGATGGTGCTGCTGCTTACTTATTTGAACAACTCCTCACTTGGCCTCCTGAGGCTGGGTAGACTCCATTCCAGACCACTTTACGTCACAAAAAAATCAAAATACTGGGAACTGAACCTGAGTCCTTCTGTAAAAAAGGCAATGATGCTAACCATTTGGCTACAAAGGTGACCTACCCAAAGTTAGTCATTTAACAAATGACTACTGCATACCACTTTGTTCAGTTGTTCTGGCAACATACAGAAGTAATCAGGAAGCAAAATCTGTGAGGTTGAGCAGTAGCAATTGACATGACTTTTCCAATGCTTTCCAGTTTCCATTATTTCAAGCACCAAAATTATTCATTCTCTGGGTCTCAAGTGCAGTATTTTGACACCTGTGCAATTATACGTGATCTGTTTCTAAATCATACTATGCAGAGGTGGAGCCGTTTTCTTGAATTTCGAGCACCCTTATGATGTTTCTACATTCGATATATAGCTACATACCTTTTTCGTAAACAGTAAAAGCCACACTCTTGGCAAGTAACTTATACTTTCAAAAAAGTAGGATAGGTTTCTACTTACCATAAAGAAGACATGTACATTGAAAAGACACTTACATACAGATTTCAGTTGCAGCCTTCCTTCATCAGTAAACACACACACACACACACACACACACACACACACACACACACACACACACACACACACAATTTACACACACAAGCAAGCACACCTCATGCACACACAACCGCCAACTTCAGGTTCTTGGGCTGTAATGCAACCTCACGTGGGATGCAAGCAGCAGTTCGGAGGGGGCAGGGAAGCGAAAGGGATGGTATATGGGTGGGAAGAGAGATGAACACTGTCTGGTGGAGTTATGTCAGAACGTTGTGGGGCAGGGAGGTGGAGTGGTGCTTGCATCCCATGTAATATTGCATTCTGGCCCAAGAGGCTGGAGTTGGCAGTCATGTGTGCATGACGTGTGTTTGGTTTTGTGTGTGTGTGTGTGAATGGTGTGTGAATGTATCTCTCATACTGATGAAGGCTGCGGCTGAAATCTATATGGAGGGGCTTTTAACGGTGTCTATCTGCAACTTGATGTGTCTTCTTTATGGTAAGTAGCAATCTGGCTTCTCCTACACTGTTGATATTTCCACCTGGAGTTGCCATTGTTTGATTTTAAGTTATAAATTCCATTTTTATTCAAGGGTCACTGCAAGTCTTTGTAGCTGCATCAAAGGAAAATTCATTTGGAGAAACCAATAAATTATGAGAGAGTATAACCATCCAATGTTTACCTCGGAGAGGCAAAATGTGTAGCCTTGCTGACAGATGCATGTAATAGTAAAAGTGACATATTTCCTAGCTTTCAGAACTAATAGTTTATTCATCTTGAAGGTGAAAGACATCATTTTGGGCAGTTTTCTAAGGAATGGCAGGTCCGAAAGACTCCAAGACGAGAGGAACGCACCCAAAGTGTGGATGAAGGGAGATGAAGATGAAGTGGAAGGTGTTGCAGAGAGTAGGGCAGAGATAGTACACTGCTGATCACTGTGCCAGTTTCAGTCCAGATACGGTACAGACAGAGTGAGAAATAAAGAAAAATTAGGGAAAAGAGAGATTAATAGTGCTACTAAGAATTTCGTCTGTCATAATAAGCTGCCAGACAAAAGAAAATTTAAGCAGTCAGCAGACACAGGTTGGACATCACAGTAACTTCATACATGTATGTAAATGACTAGAGCTGCAATTGTCTGTTACACATAGAACATTCATCCAGAGTGCACCAAATTTGTTTATCTTTAGTTTGGTTGCAAAGCCAGCGGAGTATATCAGTGAACACCCATTTCTTTACAGAATCGAACATCCACATATGAAACAGCTTCAAATATCTGATTATTTTCAAATGGTTTAATGTGTTACATACTTGACGTTAAGTGCGCAAGCGAAATAAAAGGTTTGAAATTATGTTTGAAATTTGTTGGAAATCTCCAAGTGTTCTCATTATGAAACACTGGGTAATTTGCACTCTATTTTAAGCAAAAGCTAGATTCTCATGCATCGCAATGTTTATGACACCAAATCTCCAGAACTGTGTGTCAGACAATGATATTATTTTGCAAGCACATTCAGTATTGTATGTAGATACCTGATTAGGGGTTGGTAGTAAAGAAGTGATTAGGGTTGGTAGTAAAGAAGTAATAAATTAAAATGTCATGTCTGATGCTGAGGATTCACTGCACGAACAGGGAAAATGTAGCAAGTGACATACTTTTTTCCATTCATCATTCTGTGAGGGTGTCAGCAAAGAAAGTTTTATAATGGTTTGAAATTATAATTTGTTGGAAGTTGCTAAGCACTCTTTTGTTCAAATACGGGATGAACAAAGTTTGGTATTTGTGCACTGTCAGTTATGTTGCCTCAAGGTAAACACAGTTCCTAACTGTAATACCTGTCTTATCATGTTAAACTTTTAACATAAGATTATACCTCTAAATGAGCACTGAATGAGGTTCTCGGTTGAGAAAGTGTTATCAGCATCTGACAGAGTTTCAAAGGTGCCTCAGTGTGGGTTTGCATTTGGCTAGCTAGTCAAATTGTGCAATATCCACATTTGTGAGGCATTCAGATGTGACACTGGCCAGATGTTGGACTCTATGTAAATATGTGTGTGAGTATATATCTATCCTTTTTTCCCCCTAAGGTAAGTCTTTCTGCTCCCGGGATTGGAATCACACCTTACCCTCTCCCTTAAAACCCACATCCTTTCATCTTTCCTTTTCCTTCCCTCTTTCCTGACGAAGCAGCTGCTGGTTGCGAAAGCTCGTAATTTTGTATGTGTGTTTGTGTATTATTTTATTGTGCCTGTCTACCGGCGCTTTCCCACTCGGTAAGTCTTGGAATCTTTGTTTTTAATATATTTTTCCCATGTGGAAGTTTCTTTCTATTTTATTTACAAAGAATGTGGAAATGTTGACAGGCATGAGATAGTAGAAGTTTATGTGTATACAAAAAGATCAATGTGCGAACCATACCTTGCCACGAGCCCGAGAAAAATTCTGGTCATTTGAAAAATCTCTAATTGGGTAAAAGGCTTCTATCTAATAACTCATTGATCAATCAGATATGGCAATGGAAGACAACAAAATGAAGTTGAAGTTTTAAGTTTCACATTTAAAAAATCATTCATGGAAGAGGACTGAATGTACATACTGTCGTTTCACTATTACACAGACCTCCTTACCACAAACATAGAAATATGCATATCTGGGATTGAGATGCAACTACAAGAGCTGAAAAAATTAGTTGTCAGGTTTGGGTGAATTTCAAATTCAGTTTTACAGTGAGTACTCTATAGCACTGGCCCCTTTTTTAGCTTGGATTTAGCATAAACCTCTCATCCAGCACTAAGTCCCAAGTGACTGGAAGAAGTACAGGCGACTGTAATATACAAGAGAGGTAAAAGAATGGATGCTCAAAATTATAGACCAATATTATTAACATATTTCAATGCATAATTGTTGAACATGTTGTAAGTTTAAATACAATAAATTTCCTTGGTACAGACAAGCTTCTGTTGAAAAATCAGAATGGATTTTGAAAGTACTGCATGTGCAAATCTCAGCTTGTCCTTTTCTCACACAATTTCTCCTATAAATCACAGATGAAGAGAAACAAGCAGATTCCTTATTTCTAGATTTATACAAAATGTTTGACATGGTGCCCCAATGCAGACTGTTAACAAAGGGCTGAGCATACAGAGCTGCTGTTCATCTCTGCATACAAAAACAATCTGATGGATAGTGTAGGCAACAGCCTGCAACTCTTTACTGACAACACAGTAGAGTACTGGAAATTGTCACCACTGAGTGACTGTAGGAGGATACAGAATGACTTGGATGAAACATCTGTTTGGTGTGGTGAATGTCTTCTTACTCTACATGTAGAAAAATGTAAGTTAATGCTGATGAGTAGGAGAAACAATCCTGTAATGTTTGATTACAGTATTAGTGCTGTGCTCTTTACATAGCCACATGGGCAGCAGTGGGGAAGGAAAATGATTGACTTAGGTTTATTGGCATAATTTAAAAAAATGTATACTTATCTAGTTAGTTAGTTACTTACTTTCATGTTCCATGGATAATTTTATACAATAAATCATCATGAGTCATTTTACATTCATATTTAAAATTAATATATACATCTATTTGTACTCTAAACATCACCATATAATAATTATTTTTTCCTCTCCGAAATGAAAACAAGATATACAGCTTGTGTTAGCAATTTCTACCCACCACCTTTTACATATTACAAAAATAGAAATTATTCTATGGAATAGAAGGAGTTGTCAAGGAGAAATGTTTTCAGGTTATTTTCAAATTTTACCTTGCTGTCTGTTAGACATTATATATCACTGGGTAAGTGGTCAAAATATTTTGTTGCAGTATTGTGCACTCCTATCTGTGCTACAGACAACCTTAATATTGAGTAATGAATGTCATTTATTCTTCTAGTATTGTAATTATATACCTCATTCTTCTTTTTGAACTGTAGTGGATTATTTACAATAGGCTTCATGAGGGAATAAATATACTGTGAAGCAGTGGTCAGAATGTGCAACTCCTTAAACAGATGTCTACAAGATGCTCATGGATGAGCACCACATATTATTCTAACAGCACATTTTTGGTCAATGAAGACCTTCTTTCTTAAAGATGAGCTACCCAAGAACATTATTCCATATGACATTACTGAATGAAAATAAGCAAAATATGTCAACTTACTGATTTCTCTCACACCAAAATTTGCTATGATTCTAAGTGCAAAAATGACTGAACTATGTTGTTTTAGGAGTTCCAAAATGAGTTTTTTTTTTTTCAATTTAAATTCTCATCAATATGGACACCTTAGAATTTTGAAGTTTCCACTCTATGTATTATTTCAGCAGCATGTGTTACACTTATCAGTGGTGCAGTACCCCTAGAGGAGCAGAACTGAATATGATGTGTCTTTGTAAAATTTAGGGTGAGATCATCCACAGAAAACCAGTCAATGATACTTCTGGGAACTCTGTTCACCGTATTTGTATGTATACTGGGAGTGATTACAATACTGGTGTCATCTGCAAAAAGCACTAATTCTGTTTTCTGTCCGTTAGACAGTAGATCATTTACATATATGAGAAGCAGTAGTGGCCCAAAGTTTGAGCCTTGGGGAGCCCCATATGTGATTTCTTCCCAGTCAGAATTATGTCCCTGGATTCTGTTGGTTGAGTTACTACTAAGTACAACTTTCTGCATTCTTTTGGGTAGATCCAATGGTTTGATCCATTGGTTGGCTATAACATCAATCACATAAAAGTTCAATTTATCTAGGAGTATACTATGATTCACACAAAAAAATGTCTTGGTTAGGTCACAGAAAATAATTAATTGTGCTATTTTGTTATTTAATACGTGTAATATCTGGTGTGTGAACATGTAAATAGCATTCTCAGTACAGCAGCTCTCCTGAAACCTAAACAATGATATGCTGAGGATATTATTGTTTCCAAGGTGTGATACTATTCTAAAATACTTACACCTTTCAAAAATTTTGGAAAAATGATTTCAGCAGTGAACCAGGTCAGTAGTTACTGATGTCTCTCCCATCACCTTTCCTAAAGAGGGCTTTAACAACAGCATATTTTAGTCTCTCTGGAAAAATGCCTTGAGTTAGTGATGCATTATACACTCATGGAAATGGAAAAAAGAACACATTGACACCGGTGTGTCAGACCCACCATACTTGCTCCGGACACTGCGAGAGGGGTGTACAAGCAATGATCACACGCACGGCACAGCGGACACACCACGAACCGCTAGCTGCGCAGCATTTGTGCACCGCCGCCGTCAGTGTCAGCCAGTTTGCAGTGGCATACGGAGCTCCATCGCAGTCTTTAACACTGGTAGCATGCCGCGACAACGTGGATGTGAACCGTATGTGCAGTTGACGGACTTTGAGCGAGGGCGTATAGTGGGCATGCGCGAGGCCGGGTGGACGTACCGCCAAATTGCTCAACACGTGGGGCGTGAGGTCTCCACAGTACATCGATGTTGTCGCCAGTGGTCGGAGGAAGGTGCACGTGCCCATCGACCTGGGACCGGACCGCAGCGACGCACGGATGCATGCCAAGACCGTAGGATCCTACACAGTTCCGTAGGGGACGGCACTGTCACTTCTCAGCAAATTAGGGACACTGTTGCTCCTGGGGAATTGGCGAGGACCATTCGCAACCGTCTCCATGATGCTGGGCTACGGTCCCGCACACCGTTAGGCCGTCTTCCGCTCACACCCCAACATTGTGCAGCCCGCCTCCAGTGGTGTCGCGACAGGCATGAATGGAGGGACGAATGGAGACATGTCGTCTTCAGCGATGAGAGTCGCTTCTGCCTTGGTGCCAATGATGGTCGTATGCGTGTTTGGCGCCGTGCAGGTGAGCGCCACAATCAGGACTGCATACGACCGAGGCACACAGGGCCAACACCCGGCATCATGGTGTGGGGAGCGATCTCCTACACTGGCCGTACACCTCTGGTGATCGTCGAGGGGACACTGAATAGTGCACGGTACATCCAAACCGTCATCGAACCCATCGTTCTACCATTCCTAGACCGGCAAGGGAACTTGCTGTTCCAACAGGACAATGCACATCCGCATGTATCCCGTGCCACCCAACGTGCTCTAGAAGGTGTAAGTCAACTACCCTGGCCAGCAAGATCTCCGGATCTGTCCCCCATTGAGCATGTTTGGGACTGGATGAAGCGTCGTCTCACGCGGTCTGCACGTCCAGCACGAACGCTGGTCCAACTGAGGCGCCAGGTGGAAATGGCATGGCAAGCCGTTCCACAGGACTACATCCAGCATCTCTACGATCGTCTCCATGGGAGAATAGCAGCCTGCATTGTTGCAAAAGGTGGATATACACTGTACTAGTGCCGACATTGTGCATGCTCTGTTGCCTGTGTCTATGTGCCTGTGGTTCTGTCAGTGTGATCATGTGATGTATCTGACCCCAGGAATATGTCAATAAAGTTTCCCCTTCCTGGGACAATGAATTCACAGTATTCTTATTTCAATTTCCAGGAGTGTATATTTCAGATAATACCAGAATTATATGGGAGCAAATCTTTAAAGCTCTATTGAAACACTGTCAAAACCAGGAGAGCTTTTATTCTTGAGAAAATGTATGACCCCCTTAACTTCAGAAGCAGAAGTTGGTGGTACATTCATATGATGTAATTTTATGACAGTTGCTTCTTCAACATATTGCTGTGATGTTTCTCTTGAACTGTTGGTCCTTAGGCTTTCTGCTATATATAAGAATTGATTATCAAACGTATTTGCACCTGTGACTTGTCATTTATAACCCTTCCATTTGATTCAATAATAATGTTATCCTTTTCTGTGGTTGGCTGTCCTGCCTCTTGTTAACTATTGCCTCTTGGTCAGAATCAAGAGTGGACAAAGGGACTGATAGCACATGATGTGTTACAAAATGACCTTCAGCATGTTTCTTAGGGAACTTGAGGCTTTGAAGTAGTAAGAACTGCTGGTGCTATGAATATATTGATGACACATCAATTAAGATACTAGCTAGTGTAAAAATTCGATGTTTGGCTCTTCGAAATAATGTCAGTTATACTGTTAAAAGAAAAACTGTGACAGTTGTAAGTACAAAATAACAAAGCTCAAAAAATGTGTGTCTAGTCTAAAATTTATTATCAGTTTGTTGAAGATGCACTCCAGCACATCCTTTCATCCCGCCATCCCCCTGGACTGAACCTACGTTAAACAACCTCACTCCCATTTACTTTTCAGTCTTCTCCTCTTTCCCTTTCCTCTTTAGCCATTCATGCATCTATTCATCCTACATCTTTATACTATACACCTCTTTACTTCTGTATGCATCCTCTTTGTTTGAAGCTGGCACAGTACCTACAGTAGAATATCTTTGGCTTCCCTCTGACATACTTGCTACCTTCCTTGTTTTCCTTTCCCTGTTGCTTCATAATCTGGGTTGTGAGTAACTAAATCCACTTTCCCTTCTTCCCTTTCTTTCCCCTCTCTCCTCCCTGATGAAGGAACATTTATTCCGAAAGCTAGGAACTTAAATTTTCGGTTGTTTTTTGTGTTTCTATTGTATAAAATTAACAGGTTAAGTGAACTGAAGAAGTCCATTGCACATAATAATGCAGAATGACTAATGAAGAATCTCAGCCTGAACTGAGGTACAGCATAACATTTTTTTTCTGCACAAAATTCCACTGGTACATGTAACTCAAAGTAAAAAGCCATGTTATAATGACATCATAGAGTTTTTACTTGTTTCTCTGGTTCCATGGGTCCAACAGTTTAAATTTTACTTGACCATGAATCAAGCAGTTATGTTGTGGTAGCAGCACCATCCAACACACGAAGGGCTGAACTACGGCACTGCCGACACAGGCAGGGGCAGCTGTACCATTACACCGAATTTCGGCAATGGTGCATGACACACCTGACCGCACGGGGACAAAAGCAGGTGGACAGTGCGAGCTAGTCAACGCGACGCGACACACGTCTCGCAGTTCTCCCGCCGTGGACCATGTGCATTAAGTCAACATGACTCCGCTGTAAATGCGTACGCGCGGTCGTAAACGCAGTCACCGTTAAAGTGTCTTTCGTTTCTTCGCGGACATTACGGCGCCTCCGGTCGCACTAGGAGCAGAACATTCTGTGACGCGGCCTTTTGTCTTGCTCGGTCCACGAGGTCGTGCCACGGCTCATCACTGGAGTGTATGCCCTCCAGGATCGGTGATCGAGCCGTGCCACCAGTGCAACGCACCTGTATGGACGGACATTAGCGATGAATGTTATTTGTCATTTATTGTAACGGTAGGAAAAATAAATGTGTCCTGTCCCGAAACCGCTTTATTCGTTTTTTGCCACCAAGCCTCTCCCTTGAGCACAGTGCGTGGGCGCAGTGATAAAGCCGGTTCACTGCACATGAGTGACTGTAAGCGGAGATACCACAGGCTCCCACTTCAATGTATACAATTGACAGAATGTTAATTGAAAACACAAATAAATGAAATACAAATATCAGTAAACATAATTCATGAAAGTCTTACAGATACAATCTTAAAAATAAAATTTATAGGTGAGGTACCCTGACCTTCCAGATAAATACAGACTTTTCAATTGTCTCTTTTAAAAACTGTGACTCTGGCATGAAAAATTTAAGGAAGCAAAAAATTATTATCTGTACTTGGTAGAAAGAATAAAGATGTTGCAATGAATTCTCTAGCACCTGCAGATGATTTTACTAAATTTTCAGAAAGCCTGAAAAATGCAGCTGTTGTGGTTGGCAGGAGAGCCAACCGTGTTTTTCTAAAGGAGGCCGAAACGCATGCGTCTCAGCTCACGCAGGCTGGCGTGAGGTCTGGAACATGACAAGGGAATTAGAATTGGGAAAAACGGACGTGGCTGGTGGAATACTTAACTTTAATCCATTAATGGAGAACGTCGCTCTTTATGGTACATGATTCACAATATCAATAGTACGGATATTGGCGCCTTGCTAGGCCGTAGCAAATGATGTAGCTGAAGGCTATGCTAACTATCGTCTTGGCAAATGAGAGTGTAGAAGTCAGTGAACCATTGCTAGCAAAGTCGGTTGTACAACTGGGCTGAGTGCTAGGAAGTCTTTCTAGAGCTGCCGTGTGGCGGCGCTCAGTCTGCAATCATTGATAGTGGCGACACGCGGGTCTGACGTATACTACCGGACCGCGGCCGATTTAAAGGCTACCACCTAGCAAGTGTGGTGTCTGGCGGTAACACCACAGCAGCAATACATTTTCTTGGAAGAAACAACAACAGATTCAGAAATTAAAACAATTTAAACCATTTTGGGCAAATAAGACATTAGGAAAGATTCTAAATTTTACAAAAGATTTAGCAATACTTTTTATAAATGTAGGCTTTATCAGAAAAATGACATGCAGAACTAAATTGTAAACATGGCCTCAAGATTGTACACCAGAATGTACAGTCATTAACGAACAAAGTTGATGAAATAAATATACTTCTTAGCAGTGAATGGATGACTGCCAGCCTCCATCAGCACAACACTGTGAGATGCTACACAGGTTAGGTATGATGATTTTCCAAGAATCTAAGACGATTTGTCATTTGTGGCAGTATGGACAAAATTCTTCACTAGTGACAAAACTAGCCTGCAGTGTGGGCTTCCTCCTCCACTATGGGCAGTCACACAGCTTGATAGTTTATTCAATCTGGCTGTGGATACTGTTAGAATGGGCACTCCATTGCCATGTATCTGCAGCTCGTGTTCTAGTGGCTAGCACTTCTGCCTCTGGATCACAGGGCCCCAGGCTCAATTCCCAGCCAGGTTGGAGATTTTCTCCACCTGTGGACTCAGTGTTTGTGTTGTCCTCATCATCTTATCATTATTTGGGAAGTCCGAGACTGGAATGGATAGATTTGGACCTCGTATGGGCACTGATGACCACGATGTTGAGAGCCCGACAAACCAATATCATCATCATTACCACTGGCATCTCCTGCTAAATATTAGGTGTGTGTGGTTATTTGCTTTCTTAATGAGGAGAAGGTCCACCTACTGAAATTCATTGTCATCTAATGGTCATTTATGGTGATGTCAATAATTGACATAATGGTAGCATTTTCCTGACTTTTAAAATGGAACTTTGATTCTAATTGATGCTTGATAACCAGTGAGCTTGACACTAAATACTGAACAATGTTTCTTCTCAATTTCAACCTTCAACATTTATCTTATGCTGCCTTGCAAACATTGAATGCAAAATGTACCCCAATTATCGAGATGAATTTGCCTTTTTCTGTTTTTGCAAGTGTGGTACTGCTTTTCCTGTCTTAACTAGTTCCAACAGATCCATATTCAAAGCAATTGCTTGATCCATGCCTGCAAGTAGGATCAAGTCTGATGCTTCTGACACCACATGGTTGCATTGCCCTCACTGGATGTCATTTTTTTGTGAAGTGGTGGGGGGTAAGGCACTACAAGCTGTGCAGGGTCTTACGGGAGTACAAGTCAACTCACAAAAATATTGTGTTACCATGAGAAAAATGTCACTGGTCCCCAAAAAATTTCTTTGGTTAATATTTAGTGGAATTGTAAAAACGTTATGTACTGGATCAAACCGAATCAATTACTTCTAAAAACAGTTGCATTGCCAACATGTTTTCAGATGGTTGCAGCACAGAAACGGTAGGTTTCCAGATGGGTTCCAATTCAAAATATCATCTACTCACTCCACTTCACAAGTCCTATGAATTTGAAATGGAAATTTCTGAACACTCTATAAACTCCCACTACTACTTACTCCAATCCTGTCATTGACGTCTCCTACCATATCAAAGGCAGGGCCACAGGACCCCAAGTGGAAGCAGGCACTTGCTACAAACTCATATGCAACCACTGTGCTACATGACTATACGCTCTGTCCACATGAATGGCCACTGCCAAACCGTGAGCAAGTGACAGGTGGACCACTCAGTTGCTGAGCATGCTGCACAATATGATGTGGTTCAAAGCCTGTACCATTTGGATTCTTACAATCAACAAGAGATTTCCTTAACTGCACAGGCCGGAATTCTCCCTACAACATATAATTCATTCCCAAAACCCCTCTGACCTCATTCTTCATCAGCTGCTGTCCTCCACCTCCCTATCCCCTTCCCCTCTGTCCCACAAATGCATGCACCATCTTTCCTCCCACCCCACCCCAGCCCACAGCAGAGCCTCCCCTATGCTGCATATAGCTGCCCTATCCCTGCTGTTCCTCCACCTCCCCACACCACTTCCAGACCCACATTATCTACCCCAGCTAGATCTCTGCTCATGCCCAATCACAGCTGTAATGGGGCATTAGAGCCCAGAGATGACTGTGATGTGTGGGTATGAGTTGTGCTTGTGTGGCTGTGTATGTGCTTTCTATTTCTGATGAAGACATTGTCTGAAAGCTAACAATTTTTTGCATTCTTTTTCATTGCACCTATCTGTGGACCAACCCCTTCTCTATGTGGTGGCTAGAAATCTACCCTTTCTGTATTATTGTTATTCCTTCCTGATGTTCTAGTGTTTGAAAACATGTAATGCATACTTTTAATTTTAGAATCAAATTGTAAGTGTATAGCACACACTCAAAATTGTAACTATTTATTACAGGGATCCAAATTGTTATAAAAATTTAACTGACTTACATTTGCAAGTAGTAAAATCAACAGGAAAAAATATTTTTTGTTCTGCATCTTGTGTACAATATATGCCTTGAAAAAGAGATTTCTAATGACATACTAAATAAATAAGTACCTGAGGGAAACAATTCAACGAAACAGTTTACAAAAATATGTAAGAGGAAAGTATACACACAATGGAAAAGTACAATTAAGAATAGCCATATTAAAAATGGTTTTTAAACATTAAGTAGAGCACCATAACACAGTGGTGTTGTCAACACATCCTTAGTACTGAATTATAAGTCTGGAAAATTAGAAGTACTATAATAAAAACATTAAGTCCTCTAAAAGCTTCAATATTTTTTTAAAATTAAGAAGCATCAATGAAATTTATCAGAGCAAAGAAAGATATCTATCAGAAACCAAGCTAAAGAAGAGGTTGCTATTCTTTGGAAGCATTTATAGCCTGGATGACAACAGGCTAACCAAAATGATCTTCAAACATCTTTAGGGAAGAAAAGTCAACAACCACATAGAATCAGGTCAAGAAAGGCTTGAAAGAAACAAGGGAAAAAGAAGCAATAGAAGCAGAAGTGTTCAGGAGGATTTTTTAAAAAATGGAATGCTTTTCAGGGGAAAAAGCAGAAGAAAACCAGCACAAAATGGTCTGAAGATAGGAAAAGAGAAACACAGTGAAACCTGTTATAACGTCAAGTTTAACACATATATTTCAGAACGACACAACACATATAAGTCACAGAGTAAGTTGACAAGCAAGACATGTGTACACGTTAGCATTCGAATGAGTACTGAGTCCCAGTCTAGCGGCCGCTGCTCGGCTGGCCGCTTAGGTGGCGCAGCTGCTGCATGGCTGGCAGACAGTGCCGCACGTAGAGGACGTGCATAATTGTGCGGCAGTGCTTTGAATGATCGTGAGTCACAACACTTTTCACCCCTTTGAAATTGTTCCACTGGTCCTGATGGAGGTGTCCTGGAGATGGCTAACGTTGATAGGCATTGTTTGACTCGCCATAAAGTCTCGAGGAGGAGGCTTCCCGTACGAATGGAAGTGTCCCCGATGGTAACGGGTAGAGATGACAGGAGACATAGGGGTTGAATCTTCTGTGGCCCCATGCACCAATCTGCCGTTGTGGCAAGTCCAGTTTCTATGACAGGAGACATGGGCGATGTGTCGGTGGCGAGTATGTTTGCTCTGACAGAGGATGGTCATCCGGTTCCTGCATGGGAACGTCCGTTCTTGTGCTGGCATTGCGATGACAGTGAGAGGGCTGTGTTGTGAGTATTGAGAGATGCCAAGATCCTGAGCATCAGGTAGAGCCGAAGGTGGTGTAGCGGTATTCGGAACAGGCGTTGCCGGCACACGAGGCCGAAGCTGGTCCGAATGACTCACTGCAACACCCGTGTCCGTCTGGATTTCATACAGGCGTCTGCCACAGTGTTGTAAGATGCGGCCCGGGCTCCATTTTGGCCGCCTGCCATATCCCCGTACCCAGACAAGGTCGTCGTCGGTGGTGAACTGGCCAAGTGAAGGCACCCGTGGCTGAGAGGTGGAAGGCTGCAGAAGATGAAGTAGCGTGCGAGGCTGTCGGCCATGTAAGAGCTCAGCCGGGCTGTGGTCGCCCACGGGGGTGAAACGGTAAGATGCCAGAAACTGGAGAAGCGCATCATCAGCAGCAGAAGAAGTCAGAAGTTTCCACATCTGAGCCTTAAATGTGCGGACCAGTTATTGAGCCTCAGCGTTTGATTGTGGATGGAACGGCGGGGCCGTGACATGCATAACGCCATGATGAGCACAAAAATCCACAAATTTGGAAGAGGCAAATTGTGAACAATTATCAGTAACAAGAATAGAGGGGAGGCCTTCCAAAGAAAAAATGCAGGTGGGAGCACTGGTGGTTGCCACGGTGGTAGGCGACGTGCAACAGACAATGAAAGGAAAGTTAGAGTAGGCGTCAATTACGAGGAGCCAATAAGTACCTAAAAAGGGTCCCACAAAGTCAGCATGAATGCCCTCGCAGGGCTTCTCATTCGAAGGCCACGGTAACAAAGATGACTTCGGAGCAGCGGCCTGTGATGCACAAGGGCCGCAGGCAGCGACCATGTGTGCTATTTCAGAGTCGATGCCAGGCCAGTACACATGATGGCCAGAGATTTTGTGCGAGACACACCCCAGTGCCCTTGGTGAAGGAGGCGCAAGACCGAAGCACGCAAAGACGCAGGTACCACAACACGCGGCGAAGCATTGTCAGTGGAAAGAAGGATAACACCATCCCTAGCCATGAGATGGTAGTGCGAAGCGTAGTAGTTCCGCAACAGATCAGAAGTCTTAGCGGATGGGTGATCTGGCCAACCCTTCTGAATACAGTGTAAAACCCGGGAGAGGGTAGTGTCAGAAGCATTGTCAGTGGAAAGAAGGATAACACCATCCCTAGCCATGAGATGGTAGTGCAAAGCGTAGTAGTTCCGCAACAGATCAGAAGTCTTAGCGGATGGGTGATCTGGCCAACCCTTCTGAATACAGTGTAAAACCCGGGAGAGGGTAGGGTCAGAACCCGTAGCAGCCGTCAGCCTGTCCCCAGTGATGAGGAACCCGTCAAAACCCGCTGACCGGCAACATCCAGGTGGAAACACAAAAGTTTGCGAAAGTTTGTCCCTATCAAATACCAGATCAGGACCCATGGGAAAGCGAAAGAGAGCATCAGCATTTGCATGTTGAGCCGTTGGCCGGAAATGAATCTCATAATTGAAACAAGACAAGCAAACAGCCCAATGCAGGAGGCGGTGTGCAGCCATGTCGGGAAGTGACGTTGATGGATGAAACAAGGAAACAAGTGGTTTGTGATCCGTAGCAAGATGAAATTTTGAGCCATAGAGAAAAACACCAAACTTATGAAGAGCATAAACAATGGCCAAAGCTTCTTTTTCAATTTGAGAATACTTTTGTTCGGCATCCGTGAGTGTTTTGGAGGCATAAGCAATGGGTTGTTCCGAACCGTCAGAAAAACGGTGCGCAACGACTGCACCGACCCCGTATTGAGAGGCGTCTGTGGCAAGAACAAGATGTTGGCCAGGTTGATAAGTAGCCAGGCATGGGGCCTGTTCCAGCATAGTCTTCAGTTCCTGGAAAGCCGCATCGGATGACACGGACCAGTGAAAAAGCACGTTTTTATGTAACAGGCGATGCAACGGCTGAGTCACCGAAGCCGCAGACGGTAAAAACTTTTGATAGTATGCTATTTTTCCCCAAGAAGGCCTGCTGTTCCTTAACAGATGTAGGGCGAGGAAGGATATCGATCGCAGTGACAGTTTGCTGAAGCGAACGAATACCATCCCGAGAGAGTTGAAACCCCAAGTATGTGATAGATGCCTGAAAAAATTGTGATTTCTGAGGATTACACTTAAGACCGGCAGTCTGTAAGACATGAAAAAGTGCGTGGAGATTTTGAAGATGTTCTTCAGTGGTGGAGCCAGTGACAACAATGTTGTCCATGTAATTGATACACCCAGGAACAGGGAGCAATAATTGTTCCAAGAATCGCTGAAAGAGAGCAGGGGCGCTAGCAACCCTCAATGGCAAGCGTTGGTATTGATAGAGGCTGAAAGGCGTGTTAAGGACCAGAAACTGCCAGGAAGCAGCTTCGAGAGGAAGTTGGTGATAAGCTTCTGACAGGTCAATTTTAGAAAAATACTGGCCTCCAGCAAGTTTGGTGAACAGTTCTTCAGGACAGAGCATAGGGTAAGTGTTGATGAGGCATTGAGCATTTACATTGGCTTTGAAATCGCCACAGAGACGAATATCACCATTTGGCTTAGCAACGACAACAACAGGAGAGGACCACTCACTGGAAGTGTCAGGAAGCAAGACCCTGAAGTAGTGACACGATCCAACTCCCATTTTACCCAATCACAAAGGGCCACAGGAATGGGCCGAGCCCGAAAAAACTTACGCCAAGAAGTGGGTTTGAGCGTGATATGAGCTTCAAAGTCATTTGCACAGCCTAACCCAGGAGAAAAAAGGGACGAAAATGTCATCGACAAGGAATCCAGTTGAGCATAAGGAATAGCATCAGAGACAGAGTCATCTATGGAGAACCCAAAAACGTGAAAGGCATTGAAACCAAAAAGATTCTCGGCATTACTCTGGTCCACCACAAATATGGGGACAGTGCAAATGATGGATTTGTAAGATACCTCAGCATTAAACTGTCCCAAGAGAGAAATCTTCTGTTCATTGTAGGTCCGTAATTAACGAGTGATAGGTGACAGGAGTGGAGACCCCAATTGAAGATATGTCTGAGAATTAATTATAGTGGCAGCAGAACCGGTATCCACCTGCATGCGAACATCTCGACCAAGGATTTGGCCAGTGAGGAATATCTTCCCTGAAAGGGAAGAAGTGCAATCGACAGACAACACAGAATCAGCATCATGTTCATGGACATCATGTATGCGGTCGGATTTGCAAACAGAAGACACATGACTTTCTTTTTGCAATTGTGACACACAGCACAACGTTGGGAACAATCCTCGCGTGAATGTTTCATAAAACACCGTGGGCATGAAGGAAGTTCCAGGGGTTTTGCTGCAGTTTCTTAGTGGGTTGTTTACGGTTAGGCTGAGGCAGCGAGTGGGAGCACACTGCGGCCACGTAGGCCGGTGGGGACACCCCACACGCGTCATCAGCAGTGCACAGAGGTTGTATTTCCCTGACATCACCCCACGCCTCTATTTGCGCCCCAGCGGTGCAAGAAATTTCAAAAGACTGTGCAATGGAGAGAACTTCATCTAGAGTCGGATTTGCCAACTGAAGGGCACGTTGCCGAACTTCTTTGTCGGGCGCCGACCGGATAATAGCATACCGTACCACGGAATCAGCATAGAATTCTTTGTGAACGTCAGTAACAAATTGACACTTTTGACTGAGGCTGTGAAGTTCAGCAGCCCAAACACGACAGGATTGATGTGGCTGTTTTTGACAATGATAAAAGGCAACACGAGAGGCTACCACATGCATTTGCTTTTGAAAATAGACAGACAGAAGTGAGCACATTTCAGCAAAGGACAAATACGCAGGATCCTTCAAAGGAGCCAATTGCGACAACAACTGATACATTTTGGGTGAAATCCAGGAAAGGAACAGAGACTTACATGGTTGTTCATCTGTGACATGAAATGCCAAGAAGTGCTGTTGAAGGCGTTTTTCATAATCAGACCAGTCTTCCGCCGTCTCGTCGTAAGGAGGAAAAGGAGGTATAGCCAACGGCGAGAAACGCCGCTGTTAGAAGCATTTGCTGTTCAAGGAGATTTTGCAATAGTTACTCGACAGTAGCCATGGAAACCTTTGGGTCAATGGTGAAAAGGAAAAATCCCATCCTCATCGCCAATTGTTATAACGTCAAGTTTAACACATATATTTCAGAATGACACAACACATATAAGTCACAGAGTAAGTTGACAAGGAAGACATGTATACACGTTAGCATTCGAATGAGCGCTGAGTCCCAGTCTAGTGGCTGCTGCTCGGCTGGCCGCTTAGGCGGCGCAGCTGCTGCACGGCTGGCAGACAGCGCCGCACGTAGAGGATACGTGTAATTGCGCGGCTTTGAATGATTGGCGAGTCACAACAAAACCAAAACAGAAGAGATAATTAAATATGATAAATTGCATTTAGAATGTGGTCCCCAGAAGGCACTAATGTGTAAAGAAGAAAAATATCTGCAATTGTTTGATTGTCCAGTACTTACTGTAAGGAGGTGAAATTACCTAATGTACATGAGTATAACACCAAACTCCTTCAGAAAATTTTATTTGATGCAAAGTATCTGCCTTAAAAGGTAAACAGCACTCCCAAACATATGCCAATTAATTATTGTCTACATTCTGATAACATAACGAGAAATAAAATAAACAAAAAGTAATGATTTACATCAATTACTATCTTCAGTCCCATTTTACATCTGCTGTCTAAGCTAGTTGTCTATGGTATCATTATTTTTAATAATAACAATAATAATCATCATCATTATCTGGGACAATAGTTTCATCTAACCAGTGCAAGGCAAGGAAAGGGAAATGTGTTTCAATATATGAGCAGGAATAAAATTTATATTCTTGGTTGTTATTAATGTTTGGCTCTTTCTTCTGAATGTTGTGATTTCTGAGATAGAGGTTAGGATTGAACCTAAGAGTAAAGCTTAAATTGCTGAAAATGAAACAGGCATCAAAAAAATTTATACTTTTTATTGTCAGAAATATATGACTGTCTGTCCCTAATATGTTAGGATATATGTTAGGATTTCCAAGAGTATAGTTGTGGTGGGACCTAAGAACACAGATAACCCCCCCCCCCCCCAATATGTAGTAGATTTCGCACCTGCAGGGGCTGGAAAACAATATAGAAACACCAAAAGAAATGTACACTTGAGGATAAATGCAGATGCTAGCTGAGCATGTAGGTAGGACTACTGTATTCACTTCAAATGTGGCCTGTGCAATATTTTCACAACATAGCAAGTGGCAATTGTGGTCAGAACAGGTTCTGTGTAGTTGTGAGTGGATTATGTCAGAGCTAACAGAATTCAAATGTGAGCAAATTGTTGGTGCTAGTATGGTGGGTTCTTTCATAACCAAAGTGTTTGGTGCTTCAAGATGCATCATATCAAATATTTATACTGCATACAGGGAGCAGGAAAACATCATCTGCTGGTCATAATGTGCCCGAAATTATGTGTTGAGTGATCTTGACAGACAGTCATTGAAGAGAATTGTAATGAAAAATAAGAGAACAGCAGCTGCAAAATGTCACCACAGAACTGAGCGTCACATCCACGAATTCTGTCAATACCAATAAATGTGAAGGGATCTCTATAAGATTGGAATTGCTGTGTCAGCTGGAATTCCAAAACAACATATCTGTAATGCAAACACCTGTAACAGGATAATGTCGTGCCATAAAATGTGGACTATAGAGCAATGGAAGAAAGTCATTTGGTCAGAACAGTCTTGTTTCACACTATTTCCAACTTCTGGCTGAGCTTACATCTGGCATAAGTCATCCCAAGCGTATGCTGCAGATATATCACTACCAAGACTGAAAGACTGCAGGGGTTCCATGATGATTTGAGCAGCCATATCATGGTATTCCATGGGCCCCACGGTTACTCTGAAAGGTCTAATTACTGGCAAAGATTATGTGACCATATTGGCTGATTATGTCTGTCCCATGGTAGAATATTTGTTCCTCAATCGTGATGCTGTGTTCTACAATGACAGGGTTCCTGTTTACACAGCTTGCATAATCCAGAATTGGTTTGTGAGCACAAGAATGAATTGTTGCAACTCCCCTGACCACTGTAGTCACAGAATCTTGATGTGACACTGTGGTCTGCTTTGAAGAGGGGTTGTGATTGTTATCCAGCTCCATCATTGTTACCTGAACTTACCACTATTTTGCACAATGGTTGATATAAGAGACCCTTGAAAACTATATGGTGCCAATATTTGTCTGTTCCAACAAGACTGGAAGCTGCTTTGAAAATCAATGGTTTTCCTGTGCAATATTAGGCATTGTAATGTGTTGTGTTTTTGTCCACCAGCTATATACTGATGGGGAAATGTGACAATATTCCTTTGTCTCTTGCTTTCAAACATGTTGTTTGCCTGCTGCTTTATCATTGGATGTAGACCAGTGGCTGACATGTATTCTTTCATGCCCATCATTCCACAGCAGCAATCATTGACATCGGTGTGCGAAACTCCAAAGTATGCCAAAGGCCCCTATCTAGAATTTTAACACCTCCTGCAGTAATGTACATTATTGTTGAGTATTTATCAAATTTTAAAGTCAGTTCAATTCCAAATACAAATGGATTCAAGTTAACTGCAGTGTAAATGTGATAGATGTTCACAAAAAAAGCCACTGGTACGTAGTGTATATTTCCATGGTTGGGAGCACAATGAAATTTGCTTCACATTGCCCACTCCCTTCCCTACATTTGCGCATTTGTGCTTCTTCTCAGTCACACTGGTGTTACTGTGGTTCCCCTCCAACCTTTCCAAATTCTTCAAAAGAAATATGTGAGTGATCTCAATTGTCAAAGCTTCATCTGTAAATGTATATTAATCTAATATACACATAAGAAACTCTGACCTTACCAGCAATAGTATAATATGTGAAAGTAAGGTGACACTGTATTTTTAAAGTGACAAAATTGGGAAAAATCTAATCTTATAATTAGATAAATACAACATGGAATAAATTTCTTTTATTTCCATCTGTCTTCACAGAATGTTTTTGGTCCTTTGACTACCTGTTTCTGTCAGTGAAGACCATCTTCAGATCTGCAGAAAAACTTCACAAAATCTAACGGGAGTAGTGGGCAATCTATATCTTAAAACAAAAAAATATGCCACAAAGATGAGTATTATTTTCATACATGCAGAAAACATGTGCTTAAAATATGAGGAGACATAACTGTTTTAAAACATGTCCTAGTGTAATGAAACCACTGTGGCATCCTTAAAAATACACACAAAACTTAAAATATGATGTACACTACACCACAGAGACTGCATCTTCATGCTGTTAACAGCATGAATGTTGATAACAAATTGAGCTATAATAGCCACAAAAATTGTTTGTGATATAAGCTTGTTAGAGGGTTTGATTACTTACTTTAGTCATTTGTTTCATCCATGTGGTTTTCCCATAGTTATTTCATCACTCTTACATTATTTTGTTAGCTCTGTAAGCTTGTTCTTTTGTATGTTATTAATTTTATCTAAAATAACCATGAAAGTGTCTCTTATATATTTTTTATTGGATTTTGTCATCATCATTATCATCATTAGCTGTGACTTTATTTCAAATACGCATAACTACTTCCTGCATGAAGCAACCATTTCAACTCAGCTTATGGGTATGTTTCTGATTATTGAACAGACCTATTCTGACATAAAACATGTGCCCAGATAAATCACACTGAATGGTTACAGGAGGGCAAGATCGTAACTGGTGAAGCTTTCTTGCTTGTCACTTTGCCTCTTCATATCAATGGTGTTCTCCTTCGACCAAGCTGCTGGCAGTGGATGTAGTGTTCCTCCATAGCAAATGATCCATAGCACATTCTTTCGATGTCTGAATTTTTACACAGGTCTTCTTCATGATATGTTTCAGCTGGTCCTTAAATTGCTTAAGAGGGGTTTACTAAGGCATACTGCCAGAGCAGAATTTGCCATAAATTATTTGTCAGGGATGCCTGGCATCAATCATGCAGTGAACATGTCCTAACCTTTCATTTGATGAGTAATAATGGTTGCCTCAATGCCGTTTCAGTGCTGTTTAGATTGAGAACCACAGTGTTGGTCACACAGTTGTCCCATTTAATGTTTAAGATGCATCTCTTTTTTTGCTGATAGAACCACTTGAGTTTTTCGATGTCACAACTACAGAGTTTACATTTCACAACCATAAAGGAGTGGAGAAGTGACGACAGCTCTGTACACCATGAGTTTGATATGCAACTTTAAGTCTTTATTCATGATGAGTCTGTGCACTAACTGTCTTAAGGCTGCAAGGGCAGCCCAATTATTATAACATCATCCTGTTTGCAGGTATACCATTTAGACACGATGATTCCAAGTTGGACAATACAAATGTCCGAAAGGAGTTCTCAATCCAACTGAGAAATTGTTCTGAGGTGCTTAGCAGAGGAATCGAAGAGAATGACACTGAGGGTCAATGGGATACAATGGAAATGACGTATGCATAGACTGCTGAAGGAATTCTTGGAACAAAAGACCACAGCAGACAAGATTGGATCTCTGACCACACTTGGGATGCAATACAGCAGATGAGGAAGGCAAAACTCCAGCTAAATTGCTCACAGACAATGGAAGTAAAAGAATAAATCCAACAGGAAGTCTACATATTAAATAGGATGGTAAAGAGGAGTTTCAGAAAAGATAAGAAACCTCCATCCACAAACTTGTAACTAAGTCGGGGGCAGCAGCTAGCAGAGGCAATAACAAGAACTATATAACATTACAATGAAACTGTCAAATAAGAAATTTGAGGGTGATATACCAATCAAGGACAAGCAAGGAAAACAACGACAAATCAAGAAGATCAAGTGCATAGGTGGAAACAACATTTTGAGAATGTTCTGAACCATGAAGCTACAGATGACACTGTTACTCAACTGAATGTGGGTGGGGAGGAACTCCCACAAGATATGTCAATTAACTTAGAACCGCCATCCAAAGAGGAAATCACTAAAGCAGTCCAACAAATAAAGAATGGCAAAGCTCTGGGCCTGGACAACATCAGTCCAGAGGTACTTAAAGTAGATCCCTCTATATCAGCAGAAATTTTATACCCACTCCTGACAGCCATATGTATGAATTAAAAAGTACCAAATGATTGGAACAGAGGCTTACTCATCAAGCTCCCCAAGGAAGGAGATCTATCAGTTTACGATAATTGAAGAAGGAACACCCTGCTGTCAATCCTAAGTAAGATCCTCATGTGAATAATTCTAAATAGGATAAAAGCAAATGTAGACCAGAAATTAAGAAGAAAATGAGCAGAATTTAGGAAAGGTCACTTGCATTGACCAGATAAACACCATGAGAATAAGAGTTGAGCTTTCATATGAATACCAATCACCACTTTACGTGCTGTTTGTAGACTTTGAAAAGGCCTTTGACAGTATAATCAGAACAAAAATATGGAGCTCACTGCAAACTTTTGTAATTCCCAAGAAAATAATTGCTCCTGTCAAGTGATGTATCAAAACTACATGTGCCAGGTTCAACATCAAGGTCTGCTTTCAGATCCAATAGCAGTGAAAACAGGATTAAAGCAATGCTGCATGCTCTCACCAATATTATTTAACATAGTATTGAATATTTTAATGGCTCAAGCGATGGATAAAGTGAGAGGAATAAAATAGAGCAATGGCTCACACCTAGAAGACCTTGATTTTGCAGATGGCCTTTTCCCTCTGTCCCACAGCCGCAATGACATGAAAGCAAAAATAGAGGATCTGAAATCTGTGGCAAAAGAAAGTCAGTTTGAAAATTAATGCCCAAAGAGCAAAAGACGTCTGGGTAAATGATAACAACATCACAGAGCTTAAACTTGGGAGCCAGGTAATTGATAGGGTGGATAAGTTTTGCTACCTTGGAAGTATGACTACGCCATATGGTGGTGCAACAGAGGACATTAACAGCTGCATCAACAAAACCAAGGAAGCTTTTACAGCTCTCTGCTCTATCTGGGGTTGAAGGAAATAATATTGAGGACCAAATTGCAGATATTTGAAAGTAACATAAAATCTGTGCTTCTATATGGATGTGAAACATGGACAGTGACAAAGCAGCAAATCCATAAGCTGCAGACATTCAACAACAGATGTCTGAGGAACAAATGTCATCTCTAATGAAACACTCTGGTGAAGAAACAGCCAGAAGCCAATTGAGTTGCAAATATGAAGCAGGAAGTGGAGATGGTTAGGACATGCACTTAGCAGACCAAATAAACATATTGAGAAGGAAGCACTTTATTGGATCACGCAGGAATGATGGAGATGAGGCAGGCCTTAAATGTTGTGGAGACGATCAGCTGAAGTGCAAAGTCAACAGCAAGGAACAGGATGGGAAGAAATGAAAATACTACCAGAAGACAGAACAAAATGGCAATCCTTTGTTGCAGCTCTATACCCCATATAAGAAGTTAAAGGAATTAGTAACAAATAAATAATAAATTCCAAGATATGACAAGTGGCCAACCTGCTTCAGTATTGAAGTGGAAGGCCAACAGCACAGAATAGAATGGGAAGAAATGAAAATACCTCAGAAGACAGAACAAGATGACAATCCTTAGTTGAAGCTGTATGCTCCACATAAGGAGTTAAAGGAATTAATAATAAATAAATAATAAATTCTAAGATATGATAATTGGCCAACTTGGTCCAGTATTGTGTCTAAGAAGGAAATATTGAACTCAGGAACAGTTAATTTTGGGGTAAGTTGTGCGAGTAGCTCTGCAGGTGTTAGAGCAGGAGATGCTTTGTCATTGGCACCTGGGCAATTTTTTTTAACAAAGTTTTGTCAGACTGAAAACACCTCCTTGAAGATCACATAAAATTGATGAATATGTCAAAGCTTGCAGTAGTGACATCTGATGACCTTACTACACAAACAGATTTTGTGGCTACTATACCTCAACTTGTTATTAACACTAACATTGTCAACAAGGTGACTTCAGGCACTGTGGCCGCGTTTACATTGTATTTTAAATATATAAGACAATGCTAAGCTGATTTTGTCTGTATTCTTTAACAATGCCCCTATGATTTCAAGATATTAGGACATGTTTTAAAACATGTTTAAAATGTATGTTTTCCACATGTATGAAAATAAAACTTCTTGTTACAGCACATTCTATTGTTTTAAGATTTAGAATGTCCACTAGTTCTATTTCATTTATCAATGTTTTACTGTAGATTGGAAGATGGTTGTCACTCTTTGAAACTAGCAGCCTAAGGGCCAAAAAGTTTTGTGATCACATACAGAAATAAAATAAATCTATTCTACACTTTCTGGATCACTACTTCAAATGCGACTATATCGCAGGTTGTGAATATACACTCCTGGAAATGGAAAAAAGAACACATTGACACCGGTGTGTCAGACCCACCACACTTGCTCTGGATACTGCGAGAGGGCTGTACAAGCAATGATCACACGCACGGCACAGCGGACACACCAGGAACCGCGGTGTTGGCCGTCAAATGGCTCTAGCTGCGCAGCATTTGTGCACCACCGCCGTCAGTGTCAGCCAGTTTGCCATGGCATATGGAGCTCCATCGCAGTCTTTAACACTGGTAGCATACAGCGACAGCGTGGACGTGAACCGTATGTGCAGTTGACGGACTTTGAGCGAGGGCGTATAGTGGGCATGCGGGAGGCCGGGTGGACGTACCGCCGAATTGCTCAACACGTGGGGTGTGAGATCTCCACAGTACATCGATGTTGTCGCCAGTGGTCGGCGGAAGGAGCACATGCCCGTCGACCTGGGACCGGACCGCAGCGACGCACGGATGCACGCCAAGGCCGTAGGATCCTACGCAGTGCCGAAGGGGACCGCACCACCACTTCCCAGGACACTATTGCTCCTGGGGTATCGGCGAGGACCATTCACAACCGTCTCCATGAAGCTGGGCTACGGTCCCGCACACCGTTAGGCCGTCTTCCGCTCACGCCCCAACATCGTGCAGCCCGCCTCCAGTGGTGTCACGACAGGCGTGAATGGAGGGACGAATGGAGACGTGTCGTCTTCAGCGATGAGAGTCGCTTCTGCCTTGGTGCCAATAATGGTCGTATGCGTGTTTGGCGCCGTGAAGGTGAGCGCCACACTCAGGACTGCATATGACCGAGGCACACAGGGCCAACACCCGGCATCATGGTGTGGGGAGCGATCTCCTACACTGGCCGTACACCTCTGGTGATCGTCGAGGGGACACTGAATAGTGCACGGTACATCCAAACCGTCATCGAACCCATCGTTCTACCATTCCTAGACCGGCAAGGGAACTTGCTGTTCCAACAGGACAATGCACGTCCGCATGTATCCCGTGCCACCCAACGTGCTCTAGAAGGTGTAAGTCAACTACCCTGGCCAGCAAGATCTCCGGATCTGTCCCCCATTGAGCATGTTTGGGACTGGATGAAGCGTCGTCTCACGCGGTCTGCACGTCCAGCACAAACGCTGGTCCAACTGAGGCGGCAGGTGGAAATGGCATGGCAAGCCGTTCCACAGGACTACATCCAGCATCTCTACGACCGTCTCCATAGGAGAATAGCAGCCTGCATTGCTGCGAAAGGTGGATATACACTGTACTAGTGCCGACATTGTGCATGCTCTGTTGCCTGTGTCTATGTGCCTGTGGTTCTGTCAGTGTGATCATGTGATGTATCTGACCCCAGGAATGTGTCAATAAAGTTTCCCCTTCCTGGGACAATGAATTCACGGTGTTCTTATTTCAATTTCCAGGAGTGTACAAGACTCAAGTACAATTTCGTGCATAAAATGGAAATAACAACTCAGAAGCACAGCCAGAAGCATACCATTACATTCCAGGAGGAGAGCAACCCATCTGTTCTAAGGACAAGGCCAGATTCTTATTCTCCCACTCTTACAGTATTTCTAATTTAGTACTGGCCATTCATTCATTTACCATTTTGAGTTTGGCTGAAATATTATAGGAAATGTGACTTGTAAAATAATGTATACTTTTCTGTACTATTATTAACACTGTTATTCAAATGCTCATTTTTGTTCTAATTTTCACTGAGTGAATGCTGCAGCTACCTTTGAGGAAGAGCCTGTTATTAAGCACAAATCCTACAAGGGCATATATGGACTGGTTTGGTCAAGATTACTGAACAGAGGCATGCACACAGTTTACAAACTGAGACCACATATCATTTTGACCATCCTTTTCTTTTCTAACGAAAAATAGCTGTTGTTGGTGTATAGATTGCCAGAAAATCTAATAGAATGTGAAAGAAAAAAATAAAATAAAATAAAATAAATAATAAAAAAATTGGGAGTAAGAAATCAAAGTAAAAAGTCTATCATTTAAGACAACATTTTGCTGCTTCTCGTTTACCAACTCAAAACTAGACAACCTGATGAGCTGCTTTTGTAATTCACAAATTCATCACTCACGAAACATCGCTGCTGTTGTTAAACTGTCCTTCGAAACACCATATGCTTTAGATATAAAAGTGCTGTGTAAAAATTATTGTTCAGCATAAAATTGCTCCAGTGAGCAAAGTTGTTAACAGAACAAAGTCTACACACATACAAGACAGGATAATGACCATACGCATGATAGTACAATTGCCTTCCTAAATGCCAATTTAGATTCAAAGCTTCTTCACAGGAGTTGCAGCACCATGACATCTAAAGAGATGTAACTGATTTGAATATTTATGGATCTTACCAGCACACTCGATGTGTAGGCAGTGTTAACTGCTACAGCTTCAACAATCAGACTGCCAACAGGCGCTGGAATATCTGAGTATGGTGGCACCTTTGTTCTAAGTATTGAACATGCAAATGACTGCACCACAGTCATCCTGAAAGTAAACTTTTATTAGATTCTACTCTGATGCAATCTACAAGCACAGAATGAAATAACTGTTTACCTGTTGGTGGTGAGAGTTCCAGTTTTGTCAGAGCAAATTGCAGTTGCATTTCCCATTGTTTCACATGCATCTAGATGCCTCACTAAGTTGTTGTCATACATCATTTTCTGAAAATTTGTAGCACAATGACTCCAACAACAAATCACAACTAGTGACAATCTATTCAAATCAATAATTATGGAAATTATATTTAGATTACTTTATATTCATTAGCAGACAAGGAGCTTTGTTGGGAACAGTCACTGCTCTTCCTCTTGTACTATTCAGCTGCTGTTATTACCTAATACTTCAGAGATTTAAAATGTAACTAATATACCTATGAAAATCATGTATTTGTCAACATATAATTTATACTGATGAGAGCTCAAATTAACTACCAAAAAACTTTCCAGTTATAATCTGAAAGATCGTAAGATGACACAGACAGCAGACTGAAATTGTGTGTTTCATTTTGGAAGAAGATGAATGAGACTGCCACATATCTGCTGAATGTGCTTTTTCCTAAAAAGCTGATTTGACCGTCCTTGGAGAGGTCAGCAGGCAGAATCATGGATAATTTTCATGGGGAAGGATTATGAGAACAGTGTCACTAAAGAGAGTTACAGCAGGGTGTACTGTGTAGAATGATAGTATCAACTACATTGCAAATTGTCCCATGGATTACTGTGCATGATACCAATATGTTCCAAAAATTCACTATTTTTGGGGGTCATCTCTCACATTCTATGATCATGGAGATACGGGTTAAGTGTTTTGGATTACCTTTGGCTTAGTGACCATTTATGCACCTATCAGAAAAATGGGTATACTGTAGGTATCTTACAGTACAGTGTCAAAATTTAAAAATTACACACTTCCCTCAGCCCAGGCAAATTGACCAAATCACCTGGCTCTTTGGCATTGTGTGTGGTCTAGGGTGGACCTTAGGAGGCTTACAGAAATACCATTTGTTAATGGGTGATCCCTGAGAAAACCCCAAACAACATGATTTTTGGGTACATACGTACAAATGGGGGCATTACAACTTCTATTATTTCTATTCATTGCATATCATCATAATTTTTACCAATGTTCTACAGATGATATTCTCAAGCACCTTTGAAACTTTTTTCATATTTACTGAGATCCAGAGTTATCATACTCCTGTAGAAAACCACAAAAACCAGTTTGTAGTCATTTTGACACCATGGGCCACAATTGTTTCAATAACTAACCACAGAAAATGGCTCAAATATTAATTATGCATTCATCTAGAAACACCATTTCACAGTTTTCAAAAATCTGTATCACTTAACAGGATCCACTGGGAAAAACAAGATTTTTGCTTACAAAAAGCATTAGTTGTGCAGAAGGCCACTTCTGTACCTTCTATTCATGCCAAATCATCCAAATTTACATTATATCTTCTTAACATGATGTTCCCAGGGAGCCTCAAAACTTTTATTTTGATACTATTATCAGTTACCAAGATCCAGATGTTCAGAGTTACTGTACTTATGCACATAAAATATGCACATAATATACAGTCTGAGGTGTAAATGTAATTTTAAGTGATGTAGTTAACACATACCAAGGGTTCTAGGGTCATCACAAGGACTCTGTGGTCGCCAAACTATGTTTTTAATCAGCAGTTTTTCACCAATAAAACTTTATGATGCAATATTTGTATGATCAGCACTTGACACCTATATAAATATGCCCAAAGTGGTACATCAGGGGGTCTGACTATTTTTTCCCCTATACCAATGCAACCTCACCTATAATGTTAAGGTTCACTGGCCTGGGAGGCGACCAGATCCCCAAAGGCTACGTATGGTCTCCACTCATCTGTATTTTTCATTTCCACAGTCTTCTCACTCTTGTGCATATTTATATAGGTGTGAAGTGCCCGTCATACGGAGATTGCATCATAAAGTTTTATTGTTGAAGAACTGCTGATTAAATACATAGTATGGCAACGTCAGAGTCCTTCTACTTCCACCCATCTCTCTTTCTCTTTTGCTCCTACTGTCACTCACTGCCCATCAATATTTTCTCTTTCTTGTGCGCACACTCCTTTCTTGTCCACTGCCATTTTTTCTTCCCCATCATCACTGTCTCCTCCCACTCCTTCTCTCCCAGTGCCATTGTCTTCTCTCTCTTCCACTGTCACTATGAATAAGTTCACATACAAAAATAAAATTGTTGAGAAAAGCAGAATGAGGTTTTTTGGCTGCTGGTTGTCCAGTTTCCCATATGAATCTTTTTAAGATGAGCATATTTGCCTTTTTGTGCTCCAGCAGGAGCATTTTCCACTGGTTCCCTCCTTTCCCTTGGTACAGCAGGGTGTGCTGCTTATATAAAATGAATTCTACAGATCAGTACAGTTTTTGCAGTTTATTTATATACTTCAGTATGTCAATACACTTTAACAAATATAAACAACAGATAAGTGTGCATAAGATAAGATTAACACAAAATTGTGTGTCCTACATTTTTTCTGGATACATATTTTTTGGTAGTCATTTAAAGTTCTTTTAAGGCATAGTAATATCCTTTTTAGCCCATTTTTTGTCACTGATGTACCACTTTGGGCATATTTATATAGGTGTGAAGCGCCAATCATACAAAGATTGCATTATAAAGTTTTATTGGTGAAAAACTGCTGATTAAGAACATAGTTTGGCGACCTCAGAGTCCTTGTGATGACCCTAGAACCCTTGGCATATGTTAACTACATCAGTTAAAACTACATTCACACCTCAGACAGTATGTTACGTGCATATTTACGTGCGTAAATACAGTAACTCTGAACATCTGGATCTTGGTAACTGATAATGATATCAAAATAAAAGTTTTGTGGCTCCCTGAGAACATCATGGAATCAGTACTGACTGACATGTGGTGTTGAGAACTTACATGACAAAGGCCGTCCATGTTCAATGGATGCAAAGGATGGTCGATACCTGTAACTATGGGATTAGAAAACCAGAACTGAATTTGGTGTGTGATGAGGCTAAAGGACATCATGTATCACATCAGACTTATAGGAGATGATTACACGATGCAAATATCCATTCCTAAGGACCACAGTGAACATCACGTCATTTACCACAATATCAAGAACTCAGTTAGATGGGCAAGAAATCATGCAAAAAGGAAGACTCCGGATTGGATTATTGTGTTGTTTATGGAAAGAATTCAGACCTTTTCATACCCTGATAATCACAGGCATTGTGTATGGAGACAACCTGGTAATGTTGATTGTCTTGTACACCATGTCCCACATGTGAAACAAGGTGGTGATGGAGTAATATTTTGGGGTGGCATTACATGGGGTGACTGTGCCCCTCTCAGGGTTATAGAGGGCAAACTCACTGTTCTGTGGTACAGTACTGAGAATTCTACAATCAACAGAGGGATCACATCATCAAAATTTTCGTGACATTTTCATCTTGGTGGATCACAACTCTCAGGCACATTATGCTGTTCTCATGAACATGTTCCTTCAGCATGCTTGGATCACCATAAGGAATTGGTCTGCCTGGCCTCCAGACATAAACCCTATCAAACATGTCTGGAATTGTTGAGATGAGTTGGTGGGCATTGACAAAAAATGTGTACTCTGCTCTAGTTACAAAGTCGCCATGAAGGGAGGGACAATTTGGATTAAGGCTGGCTTGATGATTTCATCGTTGATATGCTATGATGGATTCAAGCTTACATCTGAGTGCAGGAACATCAAACTACATACTGATGTTGCCTATGAAAGCTGTGACCCCACCTCCTACAGGAAACAGACAATTTTGTCATTACACAAATGTATGTATGTTTGATCTGGTGATCTGGATACACAGCAGATGAATATATGAGGGCTATTCGGACAGTAAGTTCCAATCAATCATGAAATGGAAACCACTGTGAAAATCAAAAATGTTTTATTTGCATTAGTTAGCTGAAGCTTGCAGTTATTTTTCTATATAGTTGCCACTCCGAGTTAGACAGTTGTAGTAGTGTTGTACCAAGTTCTCAATACCCTCATCATAGAAGGCTTGTGCTTTCCACCAATTTTCAATGCTCGTCTACAGCTTGTTGTCTATGTCAAAATGGTGTCTTCATAACTAGTGGTTCATGTGAGCACGGATGAAACTCAGGATGAGCCAATTACAGGCTATGTCTATCTTCATGTGTCTACCAGTTCAGGCTTTTCAGCATTTCAGTGATGCCATCCCACATGTAAAACAAACGTGAGAAAATTTATGTTGCCTTTCCTTGTGACTGTTCTTGGTACTCTGTTAGTTCCATCTGATAACAGGTATCACACATCAGAGCAATCCTCTAAGATGTAGTGTATTGTAAGCAATCTCCTTTCAAGACAGTCTGCGTAGGTTCCAATGAAGCAGTTTGCCACTCACTATGACCTATGACTGGGTCTATGTGATCATTTCATTTCGTATCCCTACAAATCTTTTCCCCCAACTATTTGTATGCGTTGACTATTCAGTTGTGACTCGCTGATATTTTAGTCCCTGGATACTATGTTTCTGCATTTTGTGCACTGCACTATTTTACATTTTTGACTGTGAGAACTTTAAGCAAGTTGTCAATAATTGCACTTTTTTGGAGGCTCTTGAAATTCTGACTGAATGCTTTTGTAGCATTTTGAATGCTTTTGTAGCTTTTTCAGGCAGTACTCCATTATAAGCGACTGCCTCATTTACAAAAAGTCTGGTTACTATTGAGTGCAAGGTCATTAACACAACATGAGCAGATTAGGTTCCAAATCGCTTCCCTGAACCATTCGTGAAGTTACAGTACATCTGTCAATGGCTCTCCATTTGAGCTAACTGCCAATTTAATCTCCACTAAGAAATCCTCAATCTGGCCACAAATTTTGTTTAATGTCCCATATCACAATCATTAGAATTACACTGAGTGAGAAGCTTTTGGTAACTCAAGTAATAAAGAACCACCTAATTGCGTAAATCCATGGCTTTCACACTGTCATGCAAGAAGAGAGTAACTTACAACCTATGTATCTGAAATTTGTGCAGGTTGGATATTACATATTTCTGAGTCATACACATGTATCACTAACTTGAATAAAACCACCAAGGCAAAAATCAGCTGTGTGTGTAAAATTTATAGATTTTTGTCTAATAATTAAGTGAAATAATGTAATATGATACCACTTAATGACTTTTTTCCAGTCGCATCTTCAGTTGTTTCATCTGATTGGATGCTTCTAAGTATTCTCATTTTGGATGTTTGATTTTGATGAGAGATCACTTTCTTGTAGTGGCTTAGGCAATTTTGTTGGTTCATTGAGGATACAGAAAGTTATACATCATGCCAACACTTACATAGTGTGCAAGTTGTGTTCTATCTATGATAAAAACTGTTCTCATAACCTTGATGCATTTTATATGATTTCTAAGTAATTTTGTGTTCTTCCCAATTGCTTGCAGCTTGATTTCCAAAGTACAGGCTGTAGTTTCATTCTTACATCTCATCCCTCACATACATCTCTTTCTTTTATCATCATATTAGAAGACCACAGCACTACATTCCTTCTTCCTTCTTTTCACTGTTCCAAATACTTCACTCTCTATAGCAAATATGGGAGGAAAGTTCTGGCAGAATGTAAATATTTCACACACACACACACACACACAAACACACACACATACACCTGTGCACTTACACTGTGACAGCTGAGCCTATAGTAGTCTGCCACTCGGCACAAGATAGTTGCACAAGTATATATATACAGGGTGGTCCATTGATCGTGACCAGGCCAAATATCTCACGAAATAAGCATCAAATGGAAAAACTACAAAGAGCGAAATTCGTCTAGCTTGAAAGGGAAAACCAGATGGCGCTATGGTTGGCCTGCTAGATGGTGCTGCCATAGGTCAAACAGATATCAATTGCATTTTTCTAAATAGGAGCCCCCATTTTTTATTAAATTTTAATGTAGTACATAAAGAAATATGAAAGTTTTAGTTAGACCACTTTTTTTGCCTTGTGATAGATGGCGCTGTAATAGTTACAAACGTAAAAATACATGGTATCACGTAACATTCCACCAGTGTGGACGGTATTTGCTTTGTGATACATTACCCATGATAAAATGGACCGTTTACCAATTGCGGAAAAGGTCGATATCACGTTGATGTATGGCTATTGTAACCAAAATGCCCAACGGCATACTGGATGACATCATCCAAGTGTCTGGACCATTCGCTCGATAGTTATGTTATTTAAGAAAACAGGAAGTGTTCAGCCACATTTGAAATGCCAACCACGACCTGCAACAAATGATGATGCCCAAATAGGTGTTTTAGCTGCTCTTGCAGCTAATCTGCACATCAGTAGCAGGCAAATTGCATGAGGATCGGGAATCTCAAAAACGTCGGTGTTGAGAATGCTACATCAACATCGATTGCACCTGTACCATATTTCCATGCACCAGGAATTACATGGTGGTGACTTTCAACATCATATACAGTTCTGCCACAGGGCACAAGAGAAATTATGAGACGATGACAGATTTTTTCGCATACGTTCTATTTAGTGATGAAGCATCATTCACCAACAGCGGTAAGGTAAACTGGCATAATGTGCACTATTGGGCAACAGAAAATCGACGATGGCTGCGACAAGTGGAACATCAGTGATCTTAGCGGGTTAATGTATGGTGCGGCACTATGGGAGGAAGGATAATTGCCCCCCATTTTATCAATGGCAATCTAAATGGTGCAGTGTATGCTGATTTCGTATGTAATTGTTCTACCTATGTTACTACAAGATGTTTCACTGCATGACAGAATGGCGATGTACTTCCAACATGATGGATGTCTGGGACGTAGCTCGCGTGCTGTTGAAGTGGTATTGAGTAGCATATTTCATGACAGGTGGATTGGTCATGGTCTGCATATTCACCAGATCTGATGTCCCAGAATTTCTTTCTGTGGGGAAAGTTGAACGATATTTGCTATAGTGATCCACCTACAACGCCTGACAATATGTGTAAGCGCATATCAATGCATGTGCGAACATTACGGAAGGCAAACTACTTGCTGTTGAGAAGAATTTTGTAACATGTATTGCCAAATGCAATGAGGTTGCTGGACATCATTTTGAGCATTTATTGCATTAATGTGGTATTTACAGATAATCATGCTGTAACAGCATGGATTCTCAGAAATGATAATTTCACAAAGGTACATGTATCACATCAGAACAACAGAAATAAAATGTTCAAACGTACCTATGTTCAGTATTTTAATGTAAAACACCTAATTGTTACCAACTGTTCATCTAAAATTGTGAGCCATATGTTTGTGACTATTACAGCGACATCTATCACAAAGTGTAAAAAGTGGTCCAACTAAAAGATTCATATTTCTTTACGTACTACAAGAATATGTACTAAAAATTGGGCTTCCTGTTTAAAAAAATGCAACTGATATCCGTTTGATCTATGGCAGCGCCATCTAGCGGGCCAACCATAGCGCCATCTGGTTTCCCCCTTCAAGCTAGACAAGTTTCGTTCTTTGTAGTTTTTTTGTTTGACGCTTATTTTGTGAGATATTTGGCCTGGTCATGATCAATGGACCACCCTGTATATATAAATATATAACAAAGATGCTGTGACTTATCAAGTGGGAAAGCGCTGGTAGATAGGCACAATAAAACACACACACACACACACACACACACACACACACACACACACACACACACACACACACACACGCAAATTTCCACCTTTCGCAACGCAAGGTTGCTTCATCAGGAAAAAGGGAAGGAGAGGGAAAGACGAAAGGCTGTGGGTTTTAAGGGAGAGGGTAAGGAGTCATTCCGCCAGCGGAAAGACTTACCTTCGAGGGAAAAAAAGGACAGGTATACACTTGCACACACACACACACACACACACACACACATATCCATCTGAACACATACAGACCCAGGCAGACATATGCAAATGCAAAGAGGTTCAGCAGAGATGTCAGTCGAGACGAAAGTACAGAGGCAAAGACGTTGTTCAATGACGGGTGATGTACAAGGGGCAGCAACTTGAAATTAGCAGAGGTTGGGGCCTGGTGGGTAACAAGAAGAGAGAATATATTGAAGGGCAAGTTCCCATCTCCGGAGTTCTGATAGGTTGGTGTCAGTGGGAAGTATCCAGATAACACTGATGGTGTAACACTGTGCCAAGGTGCACTGGCTGTGCACTGAGGCATGTTAACCACAGGGTGATCCTCATTACCAACAAACACTGTCTGCCTGTGTCCGTTCATGCGAATGGACAGTTTGTTGCTGGTCATTCCCACATAGAAAGCGTCACAGTGTAGGCAGGTCAGTTGGTAAATCACGTGGGTGCTTTCATACATGGCTCTGCCTTTGATCATGTACAGCTTCCGGGTTACAGGACTGGAGTAGCTGGTGGTGGGAGGGTACATGGGACAGGTTTTACACCAGGGAAAGTTACATGGGTAGGAGCCAGAGGACAGGGAAGGTGGTTTGGGGACTTCATAGGGATGAACCAGGAGGTTATGAAGGTTAGGTGGATGGCAGAAAGACACTCTTAGTGGAGTGGGGAGGATTTAATGAAGGATAGAGCTTATTGCAGGGCAGGATTTGAGGAAGTCGTATCCCTGCTGGAGAGCGACATTCAGAGTCTGATCCAGTCCTGGAAAGTATCCTGTCACAAGTGGGGCACTTTTGGGGTTCTTCTGTGAGAGGTTCTGGGTTTGAGGGGATGAGGAAGTGGCTCTGGTTATTTGCTTCGGTACCAGGTCGGGAGGGTAGTTGCGGGATGCGAAAACTGTTTTGAGGTTGTTAGTGTAATGGTTAAGAGATTCAGGGCTGGAGCAAATTCGTTTGCCATGAACACCTAAGCTGTAGGGAAGGGACCGTTTGATATGGAATGGATGGCAGCTGTCCTAATGGAGGTACTGTTGCTTGTTGGTGGGTTTGATGTGGACGGATTTGTGAAGCTGGCCATTGGACGGATGGAGGTCAACATCGAGGAAAGTGGCATGGGATTTGGAGTAGGACCAGGTGTATCTGATGGAACCAAAGCAGTTGAGGTTGGAGAGGAAATTCTGGAGTTGCTCTTCACTGTAAGTCCAGATCATGAAGGTGTCATCAATAAATCTGTACCAAACTTTGGATTGGCAGGCTTTGGGAAACAAGAAGGCTTCCTCTAAATGACCCATAAATAGGTCGGCATACTACGGGGCCATCCTGATACCCATGGCTGTTCCCTTTAATTGTTGGTATGTCTAGCCTTCAAAAGTGAAGAAGTTGTGGATTAGGATGAAGCTAGCTAAGGTAATGAGAAAAGTGGTTTTAGGTTGGGTAGCAGGTGATCGGCGTGAAAGGAAATGCTCCATTGCAGCAAGGCCCTGGACGTGCAGGATATTTGTGTATAGGGAAGTGGCATCAATGGTTACAAGGATGGTTTCCGGGGGAAACAGACTGGGTAAGGATTCCAGGCATTCGAGAAAATGGTTGGTGTATTTGATGAAGGATGGGAGACTGCATGTAATGGGTTGAAGGTGTTGATCTACGTAGGCAGATATATGTTTTGTGGGGGCTTGGTATCCAGCTACCAGCTACAATGGGGCGGTCAGGATGTTTGGGTTTGTGAATTTTAGGAAGTAGGTAGAAGGTAGGGGTGCGGGGTGTTGGTGGGGTCAGGGGGTTGATTGAGTCAGGTGAAAGGTTTTGTAGGGGGCCTAAGGTTCTGAGGATACGTTGAAGCTCCACCTGGACATCAGGAATGGGATTACCTTGGCAAACTTTGTATGTAGTGTTGTCTGAAAGCTGATGCAGTCCCTCAGCCACATACTCCCGACAATCAAGTACCACAGCCGTGGAACTCTTGTCAGCCAGAAGAACGACGATGGATTGGTCAACCTTCAGATCACGAATAGCCTGGGCTTCAGCTGTGGTGATGTTGGAAGTAGGATTAAGGTTTTTCAAGAAAGATTGAGAGGCAAGGCTGGAAGTGATAAATTGCTGTAAGGTTTGGAGAGGGTGATTTTGAGGAAGAGGCGGAGGGTCCCGCTGTGATGTAGGATGGAACTGTTCCAGGCAGGATTCAATTTAGATAGTGTCTTGGGGAGTTGGATCATTAGGAGTAGGAGTATTTTTCTTCATGGCAAAGTGATATTTCCAGCAGATACTATGAGTGAAGGACAGTAAATCTTTGACGAGGGCTGTTTGGTTGAATCTGGGAGTAGGGCTGAAGGTGAGGTCTTTGGATAGGACGGAGGTTTCGGATTGGGAGAGAGGCTGAGGGACTGTGTCAGCTTTCCTCCAAACCTGTTTTTTCCTATGTTGATAGATGCCACAGACGTGTCATAAATGTTGGACAATATGTTTATATATTTTGTTTCCACTCCTTGCTCGGCCAGTGCTCCAATGACTGAAATGTGGCTGACAGAATCAATGGCTTTTTCGAAGTCAATGAATGTTATGCATAGTGGCATTTCATATGCACTGGCTCGACTAATTACCTCACGCATAGTGTTTATATGGTCATTTGTACTGAAACCACTGTGGAATCCAGCTTGTTCTATGGGCTGTGCATTTCATATGCACTGGCTCGACTAATTACCTCACGCATTGTGTTTATATGGTCATTTGTACTGAAACGACTGTGGAATCCAGCTTGTTCTATGGGCTGTGCATTCTCCACTACCATTTTAATGTGACTTATCAGGAGTTTACTGAACACTTAATATATAACAGAAAGTAAATTAATAGAGTGGTAGTTCTTCAGCTTGTAAATACTTCCCTTCTTATGTAGTAAGATTATGTTTGCTTTCTTCCAGCAGGTTGTGATCCTGCTATTCTGTATACATGAAGTAAAGACTTTATCCTAATGGTTGGTTGGTTTGTGGGATTGAAGGGACCAGACTGCTACGGTCATCAGTCCCTTTTTCCAAAACTTCAAACACCCACACAGAATAAAAATGAACAATGGATATGACAACAGACGACACAGGACAAGAAAGACACAGACAGAAACCAGACAAAAGGAATTAAAGTCACACAGTGTGTGACAGTGGTTGGCCGACCATAGAGACAAAAAAAGGAAAAGCCAAACACCTAGAAACACACTAAAAAAATAACCCAGTCTAAAATTTTAGGCCAAAGGCCAGACGCAAAACAAAAAAAAATGACAAAAAGCCCCTGCCCAAATAAAACGCAAAACTAAGCCTGCCATGGCAGTGTCATCTGTTAATAGAGCAGGGAGTGTATCAGGCAGGGCAAATGTCTGCCTGAGCACAGCTAAAAGGGGACCACCATCAAAACGAATCCGCAGCAACATAGAGGTGGATCCTCACGGCACAATAAGTGGTTGTGCGTCATCCCAGTGTGCCCAATGCGCAGCCGGCAGAGGACAACAGACTCCTTGCGAGAGACCTGTAAGGAGGAGTGCCACGCACTGGTAGCCTCCTTGATGGCCCGAAGTTTGTTTTGTGAAGGCAGGGCGCACCATTCTTCACCCCAGGTGTTAAGTACATTCTGCCACAAAACTGCCCTGAGGTCACTCTCCGAAAGCCCAATTGATAAGGCTTGGTCACCGACAGCCTATTTGGCCAGCATGTCAACATGTTCATTGCCCAGGAAGCCCGCTGCAGTCAGCCGGCAATGAGTCTTTGTTCGTAATGGTCCCCTAGAGTGAGAGCATAACCAACACGACCAGCAACCACCAAACCTTCAGTGTAGACAACGCCAGAGCCCTGTTATGTGGCAAGGATGGAAAGAAAGCGGCGGCAGAAAGCCTTAGGAAGGACCGAGTCCTTCGAGTCCTGTGCCAATTTGAGCCGAAGGCATGGGCGGGGCACACACCATGGGGGTGTATGCAGAGAGGCCCGGAAAAGAGGTGGAAGAGGGCAAACCCCGAGCCCAGACGGAAGCTCTCTGATGCAAACTGCGATCATACAACCAGACCGGGGCTGACGTTCTGGGAGATGGACGACAGACTGAGGGAACAGGAGGTGATAGTTGGGATGCCCAGGCAAGCTACAAACATGTGTAGCATAAGCGGCCAGTAAACGTTGGTGCCGTAACCGCAGTGGAGAGCACCTGCCTCCACAAGTATGCTGTACACAGGGCTGGTCCGGAAAGCTCCAGAGGCAAGTCGGATTCCGCTGTTAAGGATGGGTTCCAGCACCCACAATGCAGAAGGGGATGCCGAACCATAAGCCAGGCTACCATAATCCAGACAGGACTGAATTAACACCTGATAGAGCCATAAGAGGGTAGACCGATAGGCTCCCAGCTCGTGTGGCTCAAGCAATGCAGAGGATTAAGATACTGCCAACACATGTGTTTAAGCTGCCGAATATGAGGGAGCTAAGTTAACCGGGCATCAAAACCCACACCCAAAAACCGATATGTCTTCACCACAGCAAGAGGTTTGCTGTCAAGATAAAGTCATGGCTCAGGGCGAACAGTGCGTCACTGGCAGAAATGCATAACACAGGCCATGGCAGCCGAAAACTGAAAACCATGTGGTACAGCCCAAGACTGCGGCTTGCAGATAGCACCCTGCAGCTGACACTCAGCAGCTGCAATGCCAATGGAGCTATAGTAGAGGCAGAAGCCATCAGCATACAAGGAAGCTGAGACAGACATTCCCACCGCCGCAGCAAGCCCATTAATTGCAAATAAAAACCATGAAGCATAGAGAGGATGTGATGTCACCATGTCATATCATAGGCCTTCCGCATGTCATAAAAGACAGCGACAAGGTGCTGATGGCATACAAAGGCTGTACGTATGGCAGACTCCAGGCTCACCAGATTATTGGCGGCAGAGCGGCCCTTATGAAACCCACCCTGCGACGGAGCCAGAAGGCCCCGAGACTCTAGTACCCAAATCAACGGCCGGCTCACCATGCATTCGAGCAACTTGCAAAGAATATTGGTGAGGCTATGGGGCAGTAGCTGTCCACCTCCAATGGGTTCTTGCCAGTTTTCAAAATGGCGATTACGATGCTTTCCCGCCATTGTGACGGGAACTCACCTTCGACACAGATATGGTTTTAATGGTCTAGGAGGTGTCGCTGGCAGTCCATCGAGAGGTGTCTGATCATCTGACAGTGGATGGGATCTGGCCTGGGAGCCGTATCAAGGCAAGCAGCTAGGTCACTTTGGAATTCCCACTCACTGAACGGAACATTGTAGGATTCGAGGTGGCGTGTGTGAAACAAAAGGCGCTGACGTTCCAACCGCTCTTTCGGGGATTGGAAGGCCAGTGGGCAATTTGCAGAAGCAGAACTCAGAGCAAAACGCTCTGCTAAGTGGTTTGCAATTATGTCAGAGTCAGTACAAACTGCTCCATTCAGTGAGATCGCAGGGACGCTGACAGGGGTCCGATAGCCACAGAGGTGCCTAATCTTGGCCCAAACATGCGATGGAGAGATATGGAGGCCAATAGTGGAGACATACCTTTCCCAGCACTCCTGCTTGTGTTGGCGAATGATGCGGCGGACCCACGCACAGAGTCATTTAAAGGCGATGAGGTGTTCTAATGAGGGACACTGGAGCACCCGCTGGTGATCTTTAATCACCTCAGCAATCTCAGGCGACCACCAAGGCACAGTTCTCCGCCGAGGGGACACAGGAGAACAGGGAGTGGCACATTCTATGGCAGTGACGATGCTGGTGGTGACCGAGTGAACCACATTATCAAGGGCATCATTGGAAAGAGGCTCAATAGCGGCAATGGAGGAGAGCAAGTCCCAGTCAGCCCTATTCGTAGCCCATCTGCAAGAGCGCCCAGAAGAGTGACGCTGCGGCAGTGACAGAAAGATTGGAAAGTGGTCACTACCGCACAAGTCATAATGCATACTCCATTGAACAGACGGTAAGAGGCTAGGGCTGCAGATCGAAAGGTCGATGGCTGAGTACATGCCACGCGCCACACTGAAATGTGTGAAGGCACCATCATTTAAAAGGAAGAGGTCGAGCTGTGCCAATACATGCTCAATGGTACTGCCTTGACCTGTTGCCACGGTTCCACCCCACACAGGGTTATGGCCGTTGAAGTTGCCCTGTAACAGAGAAGGTGGCGGCAATTGGGCAATCAGCGCAGCCAGGATATGCTGCGGGACATCACCATCCAGTGGAAGATACAGACTGCACACAGTAACAGCCTGTGGCATCCACACCCGAACAGGGACAGCCTCTAAAGGTGTTTGTAGAGGGACAGACTCGCTATGAAGGGAGCGAAGGACATAGATGCAGACGCCACCAGAGACCTTTTCATAAGCTGCCCAGTTCCTATAATAACCCCAATAGCCACAGAGGGCAGGGGTGCGCATTGCAGGAAACTAAGTTTCTTGAAGAGCAATGGAGACGAAAGGGTAAAGGATGAGAAGTTGTTGGAGCTCAGCAAGATGGTGGAAGAAACCGCTGTAGTTCCACTAGAGGACGACATTGTCCATGGCTGAGAAAGGCGTGAAGTGACTGGGGAGGCAGATTACACCGCTGGGTCACTTGCTGCCACCGATTGAGTACCCGTGCGAGTGACATCCATTGTGTCCGAAGGTCTGGTGAGATCTAGGTCCTCAGCAGATGCCAGAAGTGGGGATCGGCGTCCCCGGTGGTTGAGGGGGTGCTGCTCCCGAGGTAGGTGGTGTGGGAGCAACAGGGAGGGAAGTGCCCCCCATCATAAAGGGGCAGGTGTGGTCCTTCAACTCTGAGAGCTGACTGTACGTGGTCCAGCTGAGGTAACTGTAGCAAGAGTAACAGTGGCAGCATAGGATGACGTCAAGCACACAGGATGAAGCCATTCAAATTTCTGCTTGGCCTCAGTGTAGGTCAGTTGGTCCAGGGTCTTGTATTCCATTATTTTCCTTTCCTTCTGTAGAATCTTATAGTCCTGAGAGCAAGTGGGATGGTGCTCTCTGCAGTTGACACAGATGGGAGGCAGGGCATATGGAGTATCAGGATGGGATGGATGACCAAAATCGCGACATATGAGGCTGGAAGCACAGTGGGAAGACATATGGCCGGACTTCCAGCACTTGAAGCATTGCATCAGGGGAGGGATATATGGTTTTACATCACAGCGGTAGACTATCACCTTGACCTTCTCAGGTAATGTGTCACCCTCGAAGGCCAAGATGAAGGCACCGGTGGCAACTTGATGATTCCTCGGACCCTGGTGGACGCGCCGGACAAAATGGACACCTCGTCGCTCTAAGTTGGCATGCAGCTCATCATCGGACTGTAAAAGAAGATCCCTGTGGAAAATAATGCCCTAGACTATATTTAAGGTTTTATGGGGCGTGATAGTAACTGAAACATCCTCCAGCTTCTTACAAGCAAGCAAGGCTTGTGACTGGGCAGAGTATGCTGTTTTCATCAAGACTGACCTGGACCGCATTTTGGACAAGCCCTCCACCTCCCCAAACTTGTCCTACAAATGCTCTACAAAGAACTGAGGCTTCACAGATACAAAGAATTCCCCATCAGCTATGGTACAGACAAGATACCGGGGAGAATATGTATCGCTGTCATTCATAGCCTTATGTTCCTCCTATGGTATGGCCAGGGAAGGGAACATTTTGGGGTCATACATGTTAGGTTTGAAGTGAGCCCTTGAATGCTTAGAGACTGCTGGTGGTTGGCCACCAGCAAGAGATGATGTGCCACGTTTCATTGCGTGTCATCCACCCTGATGCCAGCTACTCCAACCAAGGTCACTCCCCACGGGCACCACCCAGCCACAACAAAGGCCACCTGGCAGGATGGCCATTGACGGGAGTCCTGATGTCCCAGGGGGATGCACATCTACTCCTTGGCATACGTGGGGAGTTAATGGCGCAGGCATCAGTACAGCGATCCCTGTGTTGTCAGTGGGCTACAACCAACAGGGTAAATGGCAGCCTCACCACAACAGACTGGCTACCGTGCTGGATATTAAGTGCAAGGAAGTCCATGGTTGTCATCTCCACAAAAAGCAACACTGCACAGGGCATAGTGGAAATTGCATCCAGGAATGTATCCTCACCCAAGAAATGGAGAATGAGTGGGACAGCAATGCAACGACGATAAAGCTTGCTACAGGTCTCAATGCACGATGGACAAAATGCACCATGTAAGGTGCTCTTCCCCAATTGGCTCCCTCTTCAGAAGAATTTGGAAAGATGGAGGTCAAACACGAGAGGGGACCATCACTTAAGGCCAAAACTTTTGAGACTCATTTTCTTCACCTCTTACGACAGGCAGGAATACCGGAGACCTATTCTTACCCCCTAACCCACAGGGGGGCTTTATCCTGATGTTTTTCTGTTTCCTCCCTTGTAAGCTTCAGTATGTCAATTGTCAGACCATCATGACCCCCTGCTTAGCCATTCTGCATCTCGTTTATAGCTTTTCGTATTTGTTTGGGGAGGATTTTGGGGACTTCATCATCATCTGCATAAGGTTTTCCTAGTGGTTCATGTGTTCTTTCATATAATTTACTATAGAAATTTTTTACATGCTTTAGAATTCCTTCCTTTTCCATAATGCGCCCATTACCACCATAAGACCTTCATATGCTAAAAGATTTCTTAACAGACATTTACCAAATGATAAGGTCTTTCAAATAACACACATCATCTTGTGAAGACATGCTCTTTTGTGGAAAGGTCTTTCATCGTAAAAGATTAAATAGTGTTAGGACATTAGATTTAGGACATTGAGTACTTTATCATATTGAGGACAATAATAGTGGAAGTAACAGAGAAATTGCTGAAACAGAATCTGATTCACATGACAGTGCAAAAAATGTTATGAGAGCAGCTCATTTATCCATAGCATCCTCAGGAAAAACAAGGTCTTATTGTCTGTCCACCATGCATACTATTCACTGATGAAGCAAAATTTATGGCAAATGAAGAGCAGACTTTTCACAACACTTATGTATTAGCAGAAGAGAACCCTTTTGCAGTTTTGGAAATGAGACATCCACAACAATTTAGCATTAATGTGTGGCCTGGCATAATTGGGGAAAAATTAATTGAACATTTCATTTTCCATAGAATACTGACCGTAGTGCCATACACAGAATTTTTAGTGGACCAGTTAATTAAATTTTTTGCTGGGAGTTGTTCCACAACACTTACATCAGACCACATGGTTTGCACAAGATAGGGAAACATCACATTTTGCTCTGCAAACAAGAACAGTTTCAAATAAGTGTTTCTCACATAAATGGATAGTATATTGGCCTGCTTAATCACCTTATCTCAGTTCATTGGATTTTTATTTTTGAGGGAATTTAACCCTCAAGTGGAAACACCGATTTTCATAACATGATCAGGCATGGGGCATACTTCGCACACATGTAAATAATAGCTGTCTTTATGTTAACAAAGTAAATGTGTATGAGAAAAATCTCAGTTTAATCTTAGTTTGACCAAATAATGACAAAATGAACTTATATTATTTGAACTAAATCACTGCTTAATAAAACAACAATACAATAAACTTTCATTGTATCATTCTGCTGCTGCTTACAAATGTTATCCCACAGTAATGACCTCCCTCAGAGCAATAAATAGTGCAGTTGCATCAGCTCCCAGCCAAACAGTTATTTTATTTCTAATTATCTCATAAACAACTGCCTTATTGTGGAATTGTCCTGCTAGCTCGGAATCTGGGGCACTTTCTTGCACAGAACATAAAATTTTGTTCACTAGGAAACATAACAACACTATTTACCTGATACAGAAAAGCAGGAATAGGTATGGGCTCACAGTTGTAAAACAACAGTGGAACCATACAAGAAAATGTCATTTGTGGCTGGTGCACTTTTATGCCTAGACATGCCTGCTCAAGGGTTAAAGGACATACTGTATTCATAATCTACTGCAAATGTTCAGATTCTTTGCTAGCATGTTCAAAAAGGATTTCAGGAGATACAGCAGAGCTGTGTAATATGGGAACAAGTTAGACAATCCACAATATAGCATTTAGAACTTCGTGTCACAGATAATGGTAGACATTTTGAGCATTTCATTTAGCCACCATAAGACAACACTTGAAAAGAAAAAAAAATACCTGCACACTAATTTTCTTTACTTATGCATTCTTTTCAATATTTCTTTACAGTGCTTCAATATAGTCTACTTGCTTCTCTAGGACTGAATCTGAACATTTCAGAAGCTCTATTATTCCATCCAGGACACGTCTGTTCATCTGTCAAAAGACTTGGGCAACGGTGGTAGAAATCTCTTACAGAGCAAGATGACAACATGGACACACAGGTTTTTTTTTTAACTTTGGCAACAAGTCAAAGTCTGGTGAAGTCACATTCGGGCTGTAGGGAGGATGCATCAATACTTCCCATCCATATCTGTGCATATTGCCGATATGTGGGTGAGAATTGTCATGGCAAATGAGTGGTCCAGCCTCAAGCAACTGAGGTCATGTGTTGTACATTTTTCTGCACAGGTTTTGATATGATGATAATACACTGCTGTGACATTTGTTCCATATGGGATTCTATCTGAGGATCATAAGCCAAAATCATCAGTTGCTTGAACTTTCATTGAGTGCATCAAATTTTATTTTGGACATCGATAAACTGAAGCTCTCCACCCATTGGACTGTGACTTCAATTGCAGCTCAAAGTCTCTGATCCATGTTTAGACAACAGCAACAATTCATCACAAGAATCCTTGACTTTCATGGTGAAATCATAGTTTAAGCAAGGTTGCAATGTTTAGGCATTTCTGAATCTCTTCAGCAGTCAAACAGTTTGGGAACCATCTCGCAAAATTTTTTCTCTTCTTCAAATCATTTGTCAGAATACAGGGGAATTCCTGTGACTTAAGAGAATTCCTCACAAGTCGCACTGTGATCTTTTTCAAGAGCAACTGCCACAAGTTTCACACTTTGTTCATCTGTTGACATTTTTGGCCTTCTGCATCTTGGATTCCCATCTATGCTCATATCACTGAAAATGGTTAACCAAATCTGAAACCATACTATGGTTCACTGTAAGGCCAACACAAACTTCACTTAGTGCACTGCAGATTTCTGTCGAGTTTTTACCTTGTGAAGTTTTGATCTCAATGTAGAACCTCTGATCTTCAACAGCCACAGTAGCTGAGATTCCTGCACTTCTTGCCAATTTTATGTCTACCTCTTGCTAATTTTATGTCAGAGCACACAGCAAGAAAAACAGAAACAAACGCTTCTTCCTCAAGCTCCTGACTATACCTAAAGTAATTTGCATTGTTGTTGCATCAAACAATCCACAACAATGTCAGCCTGTGAATTACGTATGAAATGTCCCTCATAGTTAACATCCTGTACTTCCTTCCTACCTTTCTTACTTCTTCTTTCTTTCTGTTTAGTGTAGCCTCTAACACTCTAACAGACGTACACTGATGACCACTAAAACTGCAACACCACAAAGAGAGCAGGCAACAAATTTTGAATTGGCACAGTGCACCATGTAGAGATGACAAAAAATATGATGCACATATTGTTCCACACTAAGACCAATGTATAACGACAGTGGTGCATTGTCAGAAGTGGGTACATATTGCATGTTTCCTGCAGACACAGTTATGCTGTAGTGTGAATAACATGAGCATCACAGTGTGTGAGAGAAATGGTACAGCAACTGGAAATGTACTCCAGAGTTGAAGTATGTGGGGGAAGTGTAGTTCTTGTGGATAAAACAGCTACATTCCACAAAGATTTACCATGAAATTTTTTAGTTATATAGATCACACGTAATGTCGCATCCATCCACAGTGGAATGCTGCCAATAGTTTGAATGAGGCTGCACAGACATTCATTCTACTGAACAGGAAAGAAGTCCATCAACATTGCGGATTTCATAGGGATGAACCAAGAGGTTACGAAGGTTAGGTGGGCGGCGGAAAGACACTCTTGGTGGAGTGGGGAGGATTTAATGAAGGATGGATCTCATTTCAGGGATTTTAGGAAGTCGTATCCTGCTCCAAAATGAGATCCATCCTTCATCAAATCCTCCCCACTCCACCAAGAGTGCCTTTCCGCCGCCCGTAACCTCTTGGTTCATCCCTATGAAATCCCCAAACCACCTTCCCTACCCTCTGGCTCCTACCCTTGCAACTGCCCCCGGTGTAAAACCTGTCCTATGCACCCTCCCACCACCACCTACTCCAGTCCTGTAACCCGGAAGGTGTACACGATCAAAGGCAGAGCCACGTGTGAAAGCACCCACGTGATTTACCAACTGACCTGCCTACACTGTGACACTTTCTATGTGGGAATGACCAGCAACAAACTGTCCATTCGCATGAATGGACACAGGCAGACAGTGTTTGTTGGTAATGAGGATCACCCTGTGGCTAAACATGCCTTGGTGCACGGCCAGCACATCTTGGCGCAGTGTTACACCGTCCGAGTTATCTGGATACTTCCTACCAACACCAACGTATCCGAACTCCGGAGATGGGAACTTGCCCTTCAATATATCCTCTCTTCTCGTTATCCACCAGGCCTCAATCTCCGCTAATTTCAAGTTGCCGCCACTCATACCTCACCTGTCACCTGTCTTTCAACAACATCCTTGCCTCCACACTTCTGCCTTGACTTACATCTCTGCCCTTACTCTTTGCCTTTAAATATGTCTGCTTGTGTCTGTGTATGTATGGATGGATATGTGTGTGTGTGTGTGTGTGTGTGTGTGTGTGTGTGTGTGTGTGTGTATGTGCGCGAGTATATACCTACCCTTTTTCCCCCTAAGGTAAGTCTTTCCGCTCCCGGGATTGGAATGACTCCTTACCCTCTCCGTTAAAACCCACAGCCTTTCATCTTTCCTTTTCCTTCCCTCTTTCCTGACGAAGCAGCCGCCGGTTGCGAAAGCTCGAAATTCTGTGTGTGTGTTTGTGTGTTTTATTCATTGTGCCTATCTACCGGTGCTTTCCCGCTTGGTAAGTCTTGGAATCTTTGTTTTTAATATATTTTTCCCATGTGGAAGTTTCTTTCGTGACACTTTGAAGTGTAGAATATCATTCAGGGCACACTGTTATCCATAAAAATTCCATCATTGTTTGCAACATCTAGCCAAACATAACCATTTCCAGTCAATGATCACATCATTGTGGAGCCACCACCAGCTCGCACAGTGCCTTGTTGACAACCTAGATCCATGGCTTTGTGTGCTTTATGCCACACTTTAACCCTATCATCATCCATTATCGAATGAAATTAGGAGTCATCTGATCTGGTCATGGTTTTCAAGCATCTAGGATCCAGCCGATATGGTCACAAACTCAGGAGAGGAGCTACAGGCAATGTCGTGTTGTTAGCCAGTCTGTTCCCATAGCCCATTAATACCAAACACTGCTGCACTGACCTAACAAATACATTCATTGTGTATCCCACATTGGTTTCTGCAGTTATTTCACACAGAGTTGTTTGTCTGTTAGCACTGACAACTCTACACAAATGCTGCTGCTCTCAGTTGTTAACTGAAGACCATCGGCCACTGCTTTGTCCATGGTGAGAGGCAATGCCTCAAATGTGGTATTCTTGGCACACTACTAACTCTACAGATCACAGAATATTGAATTCCCTAATGATTTATGAAGTAGAATATCTCATACATCTAGCTCCAATACTGTTCTGTATTCATTCAGAGTCCATTAATTTCAGTTGCGTGGCCATAATCACATTGGAAACTGTTCCACGTGAATCACCTGAGCACAAATGACAGCTCTACCAATGCACTGCCTTTTTATACCTCGCGTATGTAATACTACTGCCATATGTACATGTGCACATTGCTATCCGACTTTTGTTACCTCAGTGCACGAGAAGTGATTATGTAGCAGGTTTCTTATTAAGAAATGATACCTCAAGGTAGGTAGGCTGGTTGGTTGGTCAGTCATGCATCATGCAAGAAGGAGAAATCTCTACCAGCACAAGGAATTTGACAGTGGCAGGACTGTAGTTTGTTGTTCTACATTATAGCTGGTCATAATGGTTTGGATCCCATGACTGTCATGTGAATGAGGAACTGACAGGTTCAGGATGGCCATACTAACCACCACACAACATACTGGCACCCAAGAGTGACTGGCAGCCATGAGGACCAACCCACTGTTCTGGTGGGAATGCAGGGCCATACAACTGCGTCCTGTCTTTGAGTCAAGAAATGGGTTTGCAAGATGAGTACCCACGTAGGAGTGCATCAAATTCTGGAGCACCACAGAGCATCAGCACGTTGACTATTTTTGCTGTTTCACTTGACACAGCAGCAAAACAGAGGCACACCAACAATAATGCACCGAACTATGAGGTAAGATCACAAATGAACTTCCACCTTTTACCTACTTTGCTACATAGTCACCAATGTTCTCATCACATTACTCCCATCATGGTACCTGTTTCAGTAAGCCCTGTTCATAGAAGCCCTTTTTGTTAGAGTATAGCTGTCTCACAACAACATCTGTACCAAAGTGTTGGCTGGCCAGGAATTTCTTCAGGGGACCAAACAAATGAAAGTTCAATGGTGTATGGTTCAGACTGTGTGGTGGATGCTGGAGCACCTCCATCCCAAATTTGGTGATTTTCTCATAAACAGGAGCAGCAACACGGGGAGGTTGAGCATCGTCATGAAGAGGTCTCACATGGTCAGCATTAATGTTGTGGCATTTGTCATGAAGCAAATGATGCACCTTAACAAAGTTTTAATATAGGCTACAGCATTCACATTGGTCCCATGTTTAGCAAAGTCCACCAATAACACACTACGCATATCCCAGAACACTGTCACAAGCACTTTCATAGCAGATAGAGCAACTTCAACTTTTTTTTTTCCATGCTGGAGAACCACATTTCCGCTCCATAGAGGCCTACTCAGTTTCATGGCTGTAGTCATATGCCCATTACTCTCCACCAGTGGTGACTCTTTTCAGAAAGTCATTCCCTTCTGTGGCGTCATGTGTTAAGTGATCCAAGCTTGTCATCATTCACTGTCTCTTGTGGTTGTCTGTCAGGCGCTTAGACACCCAGCAAGCACTAACTTTACGAAAATTCATGTCATTAACGACATTGTGCACTGCATCATAGGAGATGTTGAACTGCTGTGATAATATTCACAGTTGCACATGGTGGATGTTCAAAATTGCTGCCTCAGTGGCTCTGACATTCTGTGAGGCTGCAGCTTTTACCAGTTGCTTGGAGTGAGGCGAATCACTGAGGTTCACACAGCCCTCTTGGCAGAATGCACACCTCCTGGAGACATTGCTATGGTCCGTACAATCATCCCCGTACACCTATGCATGGCTCTGTGAATTCCACGCAGTTTATGCCCATTGGCCCACAAATATCCAACTCTATTTCACTGCTCTTCAGGAACTGATGACAGTAACATATGCACTGTGTTTGTTTCATAGTTCAGGCTTCTCTCATTAGAGGTGCACAAACTTCAAACTATATTATTGTGACATTTCAACATTCCACCTGCAGTCTAAGGGGCACAAAAAAATGATTGTATGTTGCATTCTGACCCTCCCTCATACAACACTGGACACAGGAGTGGCATCATTTCATCTTTTCAGGTAAGTCCTGGGGCTCCGCACAGCTTCACAATAGACATATCTGTGAGTGGAGCACTCACGAGTACAAATGTTGCTATACTGCATTCATCATTGTCATATGGACGCAGCACACTAGGCGTTGTGGCATGAGGTGCCACTGGGTATACAGTACATATTCTATGGTTCACACAGGTGGTGATTTGGACAGCAACAATTACATTTCCAATAAGTTAAGTTCAGGCCTGCACACCTTTGAAATCTCTACACTGTTACCTTTTGACAAGATAATTGAAGACTATATGTTGCTGTGCTGTCCTCACCTAACATGATAGAGAGGGTTTTTGACTGTTTGCCTGGTCAACATGTTCTCTAGATGCATCATCCACTGAAAACATCTGATCATGAGTTTCGAAGAGAATGGCACGCCACCATCCACCAGGCATTAAGATTAATCAATTTAGGCCTAGAGTTGCAGCAGCATAGAGTGATGTACCCATATCTGCCATCCAAATTCAGTTTGACTCAATGCTCAGCTGGGTTAGAGATGTTGCTGCTAGAGATGCAGCTCTGTGTACCAAAATTTGCATCTTATATACCACCAAATAACTTACAAATTTAATCATATATTTTTCCTACTATACTGTAAACACACAACAAGTAAAATTTTATTGTTTTCTATTCTTTCTGGTGATGCAGTTTTAATGGTCAGCAGTGTAATTTGGGGAAACAAAAGATAATACCAACCACGATTGCTGATCATTCCTTCATAAATTTAATCTTCATCATTCCTGAATAGCAGATAGGTGCATGAAATACTGTGCCATGCCATTTTTGTGTTGACAGCAGTATTTTTGCACACTGATGGGGAGGGAAAATATATAGAGGATTTGTTGTCAGAAGTTGCAGCATTTGCAGCAGTACCAATTTCTGTAAGGCACAACAAAAATCTTAATGATGAGCATCAAATCAGCTTCACTGAAGTGTGTAACAGTAAAGGGTTTGGGCTGAATTAAATTCAGAAATTTTCTCATAAACATATAAGGTATGATATTTTCTTTACCTTTGTCATCTATTAATGAGTGAGCATCTGTACAGCTGATTTCAGTACAATCTTAAAAATAATTTGATTGAACAAGAGTTGCCAAAAAAGTTGTTATCTATATGAAGATGATATCCTATATGTCCAGATATAGGCTTTGTATTTTATTATTTGTTTGAGGTTGTCCTCAGGTGGTGAATGAAATTCAACAGCAGACATCCCTATTTCACATTAGGTGGTGTAAAAAGCTACCGACACTATACAGAGTGTGGAGGTGGACCTCAGAGTACTACATTCCATCAATGTATGCAATAAAAGTGACAACAAAATCAAATCTGAATCCATGTAAAACAAGTCAGGCTGAACCATATATTCCTATGGAGGAATGTGAAACCATCCCACTTTTTTGGACCACACCTGACATCAATGTAATTTTTCCCCTTTATTGGATTCTATTTTGTGGATAGCACATCTTTGACATTTTGCAAAAACTGACATAATGTCTCTGGAGAACAAATCTGTAATCACTGGTTTTTATACAGGTTTATTATCTCTTGTGATTGCATTTACTTTTTTTTATGGCCAGTTTTGGTTCCACACAAACCATCCTCAGATCTGTAGATAACAGTAAAATAACTAATTAGCAAATGCTCTACACAAAACACAAAATGTTATGTACCATGCAAACATCTACATCAAAAGCACCAGAACATATCTGAATGTATAAGTTATAAGAGTAACCTGACCTACTACCAGCAAATGTACAAGCTATGTCACAGAATGAAATAGTGTTTTGGTAGAACCCACATTAGGGCTACTGCTGCCAGCTGACATCTGGTACATTTGTCACATTTCAATAAAATATATGCATGCATACTGAATTTATAATAATTTGTGTTTGTTTGGTGACAATACTGTTGTTGAAGGTAGTTAATTAAAATTAAAATTTTTGTTTGTCAACACTAAAAGGCATTATAAAAACATTACGACATTCAGTAAATCCTCATTTTTACAATAACACATTTTATGTATTCCTGCATTTTACTTTCATTTTTGTTGCTTCCAACAGGAGCCTAATTTTCTCAATACAATGCTTTCCCATCATTAATGGTTCTGTTACAACTTTTCCCTCATTTTTAAGATTTCTTTGACATTATCATGATATTTAACATTGATTTCCATACAAATTTCTGCAAAAAGTACATTGCATTGCTGCTTGAAGTCAACCTTGGAAAAAGGCAGAAAATGCAGACTATACACAAAGTATTGGCAGAAGTAGAGCTGTGAGGATGGGGCATGAGTCGTGCTTTGGTAGCTCACTTGGTAGAGCACTTGCCCGCGAAAGGCAAAGGTCCCGAGTTCAAGTCTCGGTCTGGCACACAGTTTTAATCTGCCAGGTAGTTTCATATCAGTGCACACTCCGCTGCAGAGTGAAAATTTCACTCTGGATACATCCCCCAGGCTGTGGCTAAGCCATGTCTCTGCAATATCCTTTCTTTCAGGAGTGCTAGTTCTGCATGGTTCGCAGGAGAGCTTCTGCAAGGTTTGGAAGGTAGGAGACGAGTTACTGGCAGAAGTAGAGCTGTGAGGACGGGGCGTGGGTCATGCTTGGGTAGCTCATCTGGTAGAGCACTTGCCCACAAAAGGTAAAGGTCCTGAGTTCAAGTCTCGATCCGGCACACAGTTTTAATCTGCCAGGGAGTTTCACACAAAGTTATTGCTCATCTAATGTGGCATTATGGAAAAAAGCAAGATTTTCAATGTCAGCATGTTGAGACACAGCTGCCTGTATTATAGGTTCACAGTGTTTGGAAAGGTAAGAAAGTATGCTTAGTACTGCCTTACTGATAATCATGATCTGAAGATGGCGACTCTAGTAGCAAGCTTCCTTTGGCTCATTGTGCTGCATTACAACAACTGTAATTTAATTTTACAGTCATTTGTACAAATAAGCACTACTTTTGAAGACTGTCACCTCTACAATGGGCTTTTACAGATCATTGTTAGCTCTGTGTGACACACGCAATCTGTACTCAGTGCACAGTCTTAGGTTGGTATGACCTGATTTCAGGTGTAAACATTCCTCCTCAAGATGCTCATGACAATTTCCACCCTCTTTCTAACCCAGGATGCCCCTGAACCAAGTGACCTCTTTGTCAGCAATGAGCTGTAGATTTCGTGCCTATTCTCCTCTGTTTACCTATACTGCCAGTATTATATCTCACATTAGAACGTCGTTTCACAAAAGACTTTCTCTTTAGCGTTTTATTTACACCACTGGACATGATCAGGATGAAGAAGGAAATGCTTATCTGTGAATATTAGCACTCACTCAGCCAGTGCCTTCATGATATTCACAGTCCACAGCTCATGGTCTAGGAGCTAGTGTTGCTGCTTCTGGATCATGGGGTCCCATGTTTGATTCCTGGCTGGGTTGGGGATTTTCTCTGCCTGGGGACTGGGTGTTAGTGTTACCCTCATCATTTCATTATCATCATCATACATGACAGTGGTTAGATTGGACTGAGGAAAAAAAATTGGACTGTGTAAAAATTGGAACTTTGTAAGGGCGCTGATGACTGAGCAGTAGAGTGCCCCACAAACCAAACATCATCATCATGATATTCACAAAGACAGTGGCTGAGTGTTGATGCATGCAAACATGTGCACAAGTTTCTCTATACATTCTGAATACATCCAATGGTGTAAATAAGACAGAGAAGCAAAAGTCTTTCATGAAACGACATTAAAAAGATATTCATGTTGTAATGTAAGACTTACTACTGATAATCATTAGAAAATTATGGTAAGTAAAACATGTAATACAATACTGGTTAAAACACTTAAGTTGGCAGTGTTAAAAAAAAAAAAAAGAGGCACCAAATCTACAGTTTGCTGTGTTTTCTATGGTTTCTAGTACTTTACACTTTCCTGCCTTTTATTTAATTTTTATTCAGTGCATTTAAAGTTCATAAAGGAGCTTTTATTGTATTTGTAATTTATAAGACGGATGGTGTACATATCTATGGCACTGTTGTAAGGCTTCTTTTCATCATGGCTCACTTCCTCCTGCAGGCACTATTTCCGTTTTGTGGTGTGAGCTGATCAGGATCTTCTGACAGCTCTCATGGGGAGAGGGCAGCGGAGGACGGCTGCTTCACCAATGTAAAGTACATCACATACATTCCAACTGTTCACTGACTACTTTCCCTCAATTTTAATGCCTATATTAACAGTTATGACAAATATTTTATGACATTTTTATAATTTCTCTAACCTTGATAAATCACAAATGTTAATTTTATTTAATTATCTCCAAGAACAGTATTCTCACAAAACAAACAACAATTGCAATTAATTCATTATGGGTCTACACATTTTATTCAAATGTGATAAAGGCTCCAGATGCCAACTGGCAGCACTAGTCTTACGGGCTGCATTAATAACGTGGATTCCACCAAAGCACTATTTTGTTATATGACGTGGCATGTAACTTTGTTGATAGTTGCATGATTTATTCTTGTAAATGATATGTTGAGACAAAACAAGTTGAGAACACAATCTTGGGTGCTACACTTTTCTTCCTCTCAAAATTTTCTATTTGTTTGTCTAAACTATGATGATGATAATACAGTAGTATACCTAGTACCCAGTGAGTGCATAGTAATTTCAGATTCATAAATAAGCTTAGTCCCATTATAATTCATTACATACTAGTTGCTAATATAGTTGCATGATACAAATAGTTAACTCAGAAACTTTGTCAACTATTAATGATTGCAAATTGAAAAGTTCATACAATATGACCTTAAACATTTAGTGGGTGGTAGCAAACATATTTTGGCATGTTAATGCCTATCACTTGAAAGTACATATCTACAACTTTTCCATAAGGTATCTAAAATTGGTTGAAATTAATTATGTTCTGAATTAATTAACATTAAGCTCTTGACCATTGCTAACTTGAATTATAAATTATGTCTAAATTACTGTTACATTCTGTACTTTGGTATCATAATTTATTAGCCCTTTTTTATGTTGCAATTGATGTGAGTAAAGTGAGCAACACCTATTTAACTTGGCATGAGCAACATTGCATAGTCCAATAACTAACATTCTAGATTATTCACATATACCGTGTACAGTTCATTTTCTTCACTTGTGGGTTCAATTTATGACTTCTGTGACAGTAATTACTAACTAATTCTGAGTGATATTTTACTAGAAGAACACTGTGATTATTGACTCCTGAGAACAATGACTTTTTAGCAGGGCAGTGTTGACAGACTTAAGGATTATTTTTGTTCACTATCTTAATTGTTTCAAGTTCCATAAATGTGTGTGAGGACAGTGTTATGGTGAAATGACACATTAAATTTTTGCCACATGTGAATCATTTTGAACTACTGGTCTGTGTTATGTGATTATTGCACTGGGACAATTTAACAGTCTGTGAACAAGTGTAGTAGGTAACAATCAGATTTCCTTTAATTGGAATATATATGAGATCCAAAACTGGAAAAATTAATTAATAGTTTACACCAACAGTGTAATTAGAGTGTTTTAAAACACTTTACCTCTGGTATTCACCACAATATTGCTATAGGCTAATAGTAAAACTAACATCTTTCAGCTAGTTTTGGAGCCAACACAGCTGCCAAGTAGAACAGAAGGGGCTTATACATAAGGAGGCAGGTATGTCCCACATTCTGTGGCATTTGATATTGATGTTGGCATGGTACAGTAACATGTTATATTTTGTAGAGTACTTAGTACTTGCCAGTCAGTCATTTTACTGTTGTCTACAGATCTGAGGAAGGTTCATATTGAACCAAAACCAGGGTTTGTGTGTGTGTGTGTGTGTGTGTGTGTGTGTGTGTGTGTGTGTGTGTGTGTGTGTGTAAAAATGCAAATAAGACAGATAACAAACGTGTTTTTACAAACATATACCACTGTTACACAAAAAGGGGGGGGGGGGGGGGGGGAGGAGAGAGAGAGAGAGAGAGAGAGAGAGAGAGAGAGAGAGAGAGAGAAGATGAAGCTGTGGCCCACCAGTGAGCCAGCACCTACCGTCATATATTTTTGATTTTCAAATGCTAAAACACATAAGATCGAAGAACTCTCTCTCTGTTAATGAACAAAAGTAGATGTACATTATTTTATAGCATAATTGGCGGTAGCCATTTTGGTTGTGAGAATAGGTAAAAAGTCTGTATTTTTGAGGTGTGTAGAAGGAAGAATATAGTTTTATTTCACCAGTGAAAAATTGAGTCATTATTCCAAATAGTACTGCAATATATAAAAACCAAAGAAGTCTACTCATGTACTTCAGAGTTATTACAAAGATCCGATTATGAAAGTAGTGATGGACATGGTCAAGATTTTTTAGGAGGATACGGCAATCAGACATGGTATTATTAATTGGTAAGCATAAACCTACAGCAAGATAAATACTATTTTGCTTTGAAACTAACATGAAAAGATTCTTTAACTATTTACAGACACAGCTCAGCTTACTGCGATTGTCTGCCAAGCTGAAAAATTAATCTCATTATTTCCATCCATCTAAAAACTTTATTTATTATTTTTTATCTTACAGTCCCCCCCATGAACCATGGACCTTGCTGCTGGTGGGGAGGCTTGCGTGCCTCAGCGATACAGATGGCCGTACCGTAGGTGCAACCACAACGGAGGGGTATCTGTTGAGAGGCCAGCCAAACGTGTGGTTCCTGAAGAGGGGCAGCAGCCTTTTCAGTAGTTGCAGGGGCAACAGTCTGGATGATTGACTGATCTGGCCTGGTAACACTAACCAAAAACGGCCTTGCTGTGCTGGTACTGCGAACAGCTGAAAGCAAGGGGAAAGTACAGCCGTAATTTTTCCCGAGGGCATGCAGCTTTACTGTATGGTCAAACGATGATGGTGTGCTCTTGGGTAAAATATTCTGGAGGTAAAATAGTCCCCCATTCGGATCTCCAGGCGGGGACTACTTGAGAGGATGTCGTTATCAGGACAAAGAAAACTGGTGCTCTAAAGATTGGAGTGTGGAATGTCAGATCTCTTAATTGGGCAGGTAAGTTAGAAAATTTAAAAAGGGAAATGGATCGGTTAAAGTTAGATATAGTGAGAATTAGTGAAGTTCAGTGGCAGCAGAAACAAGACTTTTCATCAGGTGAATACAAGGTTATAAATACAAAATCAAATAGGGGTAATGTAGGAGTAGGTTTAATAATGAATAAAAAAATAAGAGTGCGGGTTAAGCTACTACAAACAGAATAGTGAACGCATTATTATGGCCAAGATAGACATGAGGCCCAAACCTACTACAGTAGTACTAGTTTATATGCTAACTAGCTCTGCAGATGATGAAGAAATTGATGAAATGTATGATGAGATAAAATAAATTATTCAGATAGTGAAGGGAGATGAAAATTTAATAGTCATGGGTGACTGGAATTTGATAGTCGGAGAAGGGAGAGAAGGAAATGTAGTAGATGAATAAGGATTGGGGATAAGAAATGAAAGAGGAAGCTGCTTGGTAGAATTTTGCACAGAGCATAACTTAATCATAGCTAACACTTGGTTCAAAAATCAGGAAAGAAGGATGTATACATGGAAGAAGCCTGAAGATACGATAAAGTATCAGACAGATTATATAATGGTAAGACAGAGATTTAGGAACCACGTCTTAAATTGTAAGACATTTCCAGGGGCAGATATGGACTCTGACCACAATTTAATGGTTATGAAATGCAGATTAAAACTGAATAAACTGCAAAAAGGTGGGAATCCACGGAGATGGGACCTGGATAAAATGACTAAACCAGAGGTTGTAGAGAGTTTCAGAGAGAGCATTAAGGAACGACTGACAAGAATGGGAGCAAGAAATACAGTAGAAGATGAATGGGTAGCTTTGAGAGATGAAATAGTGAAGGCAGCAGAGGATCAAGTAGGTGAAAAGATGAGGGATAGTATAAATCCTTGGGTAACAGAAGAAATATTGAATTTAATTGATGAAAGGAGAAAATATAAAAATGCAGTAAATGAAGCAGGCAAAAAGGAATACAAACGTCTCAAATATGAGATTGATAGAAAGTGCAAAATGGCTAAGCAGGGATGGCTTGAGGACAAATGTAAGGATGTAGAGGCTTATCTCACTGGCGATAATATAGATACTGCCTACAGGAAAATGAGAGATCTTTGGAGAAAAGGGAATCACTTGTCTGAATATCAAGAGCCAGATGGAAACCCAGTTCTAAGCAAAGAAGGGAAAGCATAAAGGTGGAAGGAGTAGAGGGTCTATACAGAGGCGATGTACTTGAGGACAATATTATGTAAATGGAAGAGAATGTAGATGAAGATGAAATGGGAGATACGATACTGCGTGAAGAGTTTGACGTGAGTCGAAACAAGGCCCTGGGAGTAGACAACATTCCATTAGAACTACTGACAGCCTTGGGAGAGTCAGTCCTGACATAACTCTACCATCTGGTGAGTAAGATGTATAAGACAGGCGAAATATCCTCAGACTTAAAGAAAAATATAATAATTCCAATCCCAAAGAAAGCAGGTGTTGACAGATGTGAAAATTACCGAACTATCAGTTTAATAAGCCACAGCTGCAAAATACTAACACGAATTCTTTATAGACAAATGAAAAAAGTGGTAGAAGCTGACCTCGGGGAAGATCAGTTTGGATTCTGTAGAAATACTGGAACACGTGAGGCAATACTGACCCTAAGACTTATCTTAGAAGATAGATTAAGAAAAGGCAAACCTATGTTTCTAGCATTTGTAGACTTAGAAAATGCTTTTTATAATGTTGACTGGAATACTCTCTTTCAAATTTTGAAGGTTTCAGGGATCAAATACAGGGAGAAAAAGTCTATTTAGAATTTGTACAGAAACTAGGTGGCAAGTATAAGAGTCGAGAGACATGAAAGAGGAGCAGTGGTTGGGAAGGGAGTGAGAAAGGGGTGTAGCCTCTCCCTGATGCTATTAAATCTGTATATTGAGTAAGCAATAAAGAAAACAAAAGAAAAATTTGGAGTAAGTATTAAAATCCATGGAGAAGAAATAAAAACTTCGAGGTTGGGCGATGACATTGTAATTCTGACAGAGACAGCAAAGGACTTGGAACAGCAGTTGAATGGCACGAACAGTGTCTTGAAAGGAGGATATAAGATGAACATCAACAAAAGCAAAACGAGGATAATGGAATGCAGTCAAATTAGGTTGGGTGATGCTGAGGGGATTAGATTAGGGAATGAGACACTTAAAGTAGTAAAGGAGTTTTGCTATTTGGGGAGCAAAATAACTGATGATGGTCGAAGTAGAGAGGATATAAAATGTAGACTGGCAATGGCAAGGAAAGTGTTTCTGAAGAAGAAAAATTTGTTAACATTGAGTATAGATTTAAGTGTCAGGAAGTTGTTTCTGAAAATATTAGTATGGAGCGTAGCCATGTATGGAAGTGAAACATGGACAGTAAATAGTTTGGACATGAAGAGAATAGAAGCTTTCAAAATGAGGTGCTACAGAAGAATGCTGAAGATTAGGTGGGTAGATCACATAACTAATGAGCAGATATTGAATAGGATTGGGGAGAAGAGGAGTTTGTGGCACAACTTGACTAGAAGTAGGGATCAGTTGGTAGGTCATGTTCTGAGGCATCAAGAGATCACCAATTTAGTATTGGAGAGAAGCATGGGGGGTAAAAATCGTAGAGGCAGACCAGGAGATGAACACACTAAGCAGATTCAAAAGGATGTAGGTCTCAGGACTGAAGATCACAACAACAACAACATATTACATTATAAAGTGACAACAAGTGACAGGTACAATAAGTAGTGGGCAAAACACTGAGTAGTAGTATCGTTAAGACAATGGATATACATGTATGTTAATAAGATTTTTATGTTCCATGTACTCTGATAACATGACGGAGACAATAATGTAATACTGGAAAAATACTAACTAAAAAAAATCATTTAGAAGGAAGGAAAGAACAATTCCAAGAGTGGATAACTAAAATTACAACAGAGGAAAGTACCAATTACAAGACACCAATAAGGTAGGACCACACAATGCATGTAGAAAATGAGTTCCTAGTAGACCTATTAGAAAATCCAAGCACCCATTTCCTAAAATCCAGAACCTAAAGCTTCAGGGGCTAATGAAATTGCAATCAAGTAGAGAGAATGACATTGCTTTACCAGTAAGAAATGCATATTGAGTGTACAACAATTGAGATTACACTTACATATAGATGTACGTGAATTTGTCGTGTGAGAAATAGCGTGGAAGTAAAATCCAAATGGAGAAAATATTAATTCTGGTAACTGCAGAGGCGTAAAGATTTTCCCAAGCAGTGATTATTTGGATGCTGGGCGGGACATGCCATTGTTGCATTTGATGCCTGTGAATACGGAACATTTCATTACAAGCAATACGTTTATTATAGTAGACAAAATTAATGACACCTCAAGGCAAAGGAATATTTTAAATGGAAGTAGTACATGTAGTATAGATGCAGATGTTTACAGGCACAGGCCCAAAGTAACTAGAAAAGATATGCAAGCCTTATTTCGATCATTAACAGAAGCAATACAAACAGACATGAACACAATGAAAACAGACATGAATTCCAGAATGTCGAGTTCAGAGACCAATTTGAGCATAGTAAAGGAAGAAGAAATTTTAAAATGTATAGAACATAATATCAAACAGGTAGAACAAAGATTAATGGATGAAATAGTTAGCAAGCAAAGTCCGGTAATATCGTCACTGGGGATGGAAAGCGGAGCTATAAACAGCCATCCACTGGTTAGAGAAATCAGTGGCATGGACTACAATGCCGAACCCATGCTGCACGAGTGCATGCCAGTGCATGATGCGAGCAATAGGCAAAACTTTTATGAGATGGATATGTCATCACCACATGTAAATGCTGTTCCATCCTGCTGGCCAGCATTGTTAATGGACGAGAGGTTCCTTATTTTCAAGTGAAACAAAGTGAATACACTTAGAAGATTCAAGAGGTCTAATTCATGAGGATGGGCAAGCCATGCCTAGTTATCGTAATGGTAATGGACACAACCCAAATGGGAGGAACAACTATGGTAACAGCAATGGCTTTGGAAACTATAATGGTCATGTGTGTATGAATGAACAGCATCCTTATGCACCGCCACACCACAACAGAAATCTGTACAAGATATAGAAACGAAATTGGCAGTGAACTAACAGTTGTTTCTTTCAAAGTTGATACAGCTCCATTCTCTTCTTAACCACTGCATTTTGTTTTTTTCCCAAAATGTCTTATTTAAAAAATTATTTATAACCAAAGTTCTTATGTTCCAGAACATTCATTCAAATCTTAAATAATGATTACAGTAAAACTGCATTTATACAGTTCTCGCCTCTATATTTTCTGCAGTGACATCAAGTATTGAAAGTGGTGCAAGAAGTATCGGCCACCGCAGAGATACTAAATAAGAAAGCGGTATCACGAAACACATGTAAGATGCTAGGGAGAAGCCTTGCCTCCCACAGTTCCTATCATGGCTTTGCCCAGACCCCAGGGAGGCAGTTCTGTTTGAGGTCAGATAATGCCCACTTCCAGGAAGTACCCGTCACAGTAACACCATTGTGCTGCTTGCTCACCATGACCCAGCCCCTGTCAGCCATCAGAGAGTGAGGAGACTTCCATCTCCTGTGAACTATGGCTACGTGCCAACACTATCAGAACTGTGTCAACAAGTGTCTACCAACTTGTGTTTTCTGGTGACTGCAGTGAAGCCACAGCGCAGTCATTATGAACTTGTAACAATTTACCACTCAGTGACTGTAGCACATTTAGTGTGTCCTAAACTGCAACTCCACATGTTCAGTTTCACAACTACAGCTGAGCCTGGAGAACAAAGATAAGTTTTGTTGTAAGTAATAAAGTGTTACTTCTTCAGAGTGTTCTAATTAACTGCATTATTATTAGGCACTTCAGTGTTCAAGAAATCAGACTAACTCTGCCTGAATAGGCTGTGAAGGCTCAATGGTACCAAACAAGTGTTGTTTTATTGAGTGTTCATGATGCATCTTCTAGATATGTCTTTAATGCAGGCCGTATAATTGCAGGGACAAAGGATTGAACAATTATTACAAGCACTGAAAGGAACTGTGGCAGCACCATGAACGCCACCCCACGCTGTTCAATTGTAAACAACTCAACAAACAGTTCAAGTGCCTATATTTGGAGAATTTCTGGGGCAAGGTGAAGACTGAGCTGTTAATGTTGTGCAGTTGAAGGCGCATTTGAATGCCAACAGCAAAACAAGTAACCAGTGTAATTACTATTTTCTCTCCACTGTAGGCTCAGATGTACTCCGGTTGGTAGTAAAACTGTTTCAAGATCACCAGCCTCATGAGGTCCCCTACAATGAATTAGTTGAAAACCTGTCAAATCATTTTAAATTGTATAAAAAAGGGCATGTAGCAGCTGCTTGATATAAGTTATTTGGATGAAAGCAGCAGACATAACAGTCCTGCAAAACAGTGATTAACAGAGGTTTGTGGTCTTACTAGACAATTTCACTTTCAGTGTTCATGCCGGTTATGGTACAGTTACATTATGATGAGAGATGTGATTACTCAGAATGTGTCTGACTTCCTCATTTGTGTTGCCATAACAAGCTCAGAACAGTACTGTCAATTACTGAGTCACAAGACACTGTTCTACATCTACATCTACATCCATACTCCGCAAGCCACCTGACGGTGTGTGGCGGAGGGTACCCTGAGTACCTCTATCGGTTCTCCCTTCTATTCCAGTCTCGTATTGTACGTGGAAAGAAGGATTGTCGGTATGCTTCTGTGTGGGCTCTAATCTCTCTGATTTTATCCTCATGGTCTCTTCGCGAGATATACGTAGGAGGAAGCAATATACTGCTTGACTCTTCGGTGAAGGTATGTTCTCGAAACTTTAACAAAAGCCCGTACCGAGCTACTGAGCGTCGCTCCTGCAGAGTCTTCCACTGGAGTTTATCTATCATCTCCGTAATGCTTTCGCAATTACTAAATGATCCTGTAACGAAGTGCGCTGCTCTCCGTTGGATCTTCTCTATCTCTTCTATCAACCCTACCTGGTGCGGATCCCACACTGCTGAGCAGTATTCAAGCATTGGGCGGACAAGTGTACTGTAACCTACTTCCTTTGTTGTCGGATTGCATTTCCTTAGGATTCTTCCAATGAATCTCTGTCTGGCATCTGCTTTACTGACGATCAACTTTATATGATCATTCCATTTTAAATCACTCCTAATGAGTACTCCCAGATAATTTATGGAATTAACTGCTTCCAGTTGCTGACCTGCTATTTTGTAGCTAAGTGATAAGGGACCTATCTTTCTATGTATTCGCATCACATTACACTTGTCTACATTGAGATTCAATTGCCATTCCGTGCACCATGCGTCAATTCGCTGCAGATCCTCCTGCATTTCAGTACAATTTTCCATTGTTGCAACCTCTCGATACACCACAGCATCATCTGCAAAAAGCCTCAGTGAACTTCCGATGTCATCCACCAGGTCATTTATGTATATTGTGAATAGCAATGGTCCTATGACACTCCCCTGCGGCACACCTGAAATCACTCTTACTTCGGAAGACTTCTCTCCATTGAGAATGACATGCTGCGTTCTGTTATCTAGGAACTCCTCAATCCAATCACACAATTGATCTGATAGTCCGTATGCTCTTACTTTGTTCATTAAACGACTGTGGGGAACTGTGTCAAACGCCTTGCGGAAGTCAAGAAACACGGCATCTACCTGTGAACCCGTGTCTAAGGCCCTCTGAGTCTCGTGGACGAATAGTGCGAGCTGGGTTTCACACGACCGTCTTTTTCGAAACCCATGCTGATTCCTACAGAGTAGATTTCTAGTCTCCAGAAAAGACATTATACTCGAACATAATACGTGTTCCAAAATTCTACAACTGATCGACGTTAGAGATATAGGTCTATAGTTCTGCACATCTGTTCGACGTCCCTTCTTGAAAACGGGGATGACCTGTGCCCTTTTCCAATCCTCTTCTAGAGACCTACGGTACATCGCTGCAAGAAGGGGGCCAAGTTCCTTTGCGTACTCTGTGTAAAATCGAACTGGTATTCCATCAGGACCAGCGGCCTTTCCTCTTGAGACAAAACTTTTGTGTTGAGCCGTCAGGTACTCTGTAATCTGCTTTTTGTCACTTTTGCTAAACAGAAAAATCTTCCTACCTTTTTTAATATTTCTATTTACGGCTGAAATCATCGATGCAGTAACCGCTTTATGATCGCTGATTCCCTGTTCTGCATTAACTGTTTCAAATAGTTCGGGTCTGTTTGTCACCAGAAGGTCTAATATGTTATCGCCACGAGTCAGTTTTCTGTTTAACTGCTCAAGGTAGTTTTCAGATAAAGCACTTAAAAATATTTCACTGGATTCTTTGTCCCTGCCACCCGTTATGAATGTTTGAGTCTCCCAGTCTATATCCGGCAAATTAAAATCTCCACCCAGAACTATAACATGGTGGGGAAATCTACTCGAAATATTTTCCAAATTATTCTTCAGGTGCTGAGCCACAACAGCTGCTGAGCCCGGGGGCCTATAGAGACATCCAATTACCATGTCTGAGCCTGCTTTAACCGTGA